>NC_045956.1:34912733-35212733 GCF_010909765.2 Amblyraja radiata | reverse complement strand
CCGGTTGCATCGTGGCTTGGTTCGGCAATTTGAGCGCCCTGGAGAGGAAAAGACTACAAAAAGTAGTAAGCACTGCCCAGTCCATCATCGGCTCTGACCTTCCTTCCATCGAGGGGATTTATCGCAGTCGCTGCCTCAAAAAGGCTGGCAGTATCATCAAAGACCCACACCATCCTGGCCACACACTCATCTCCCTGCTACCTTCAGGTAGAAGGTACAGGAGCCTGAAGGCTGCAACAACCAGGTTCAGGAATAGCTACTTCCCCACAGCCATCAGGCTATTAAACCTGACTCGGACAAAACTCTGATTATTAATAACCACTTTCTGTTATTTGCACTTTACCAGTTTATTTATTCATGTGTGTATATATTTATATCATGGTATATGGACACATTTATCTGTTTTGTAGTAAATGCCTACTATTTTCTGTGTGCTTAAGCAAAGCAAGAATTTCATTGTCCTATACAGGGACACATGACAATAAACTCACTTGAACTTGAACTTGATGTGCTGGATCTGGAGAGGGTCCAGAGGAGGTTTACTACAATGATTCCAGAAATGAGTGAGTTGGCATATGAGGAGCGTTTGACAGAATAGAGCCTCCACTTGTTGGAGTTTAGAAGGATGAGGATGAAGGATTGAAACTTATAGAATAATGAAAGGCATAGAGTGGGTGTGGAAAGGATGTTTCCACTGGTGGGAGAGTCTAGGACCAGAGGTCATAGCCTCAGAATTAAAGGGCTCTCTTTTAGTAAGAAGGTGAGGAGGAACTTCTTTAGTCAGAGGGTAGTTGATATGTGGAACTCCTTGTCACAGAGGGCTGTGGTGACTAACACATTAGATATTTTTAAGGCAGAGATAAGGGCCTTTCCTACTTTCACGATCTCTACCGAGTTTGCCCTTGACTCATACTCGCAGCATGGTCCTCACGTGGTCGTAGGAGGCCATACGTAGATCGTAGTAGGCTGTGATGCTAGTAGTAGGTACTCGTGGCATCAAGTAGGTCGGGGTGTTTTTCTAGCATTATGAAAAATGTCCACGAGTAAAAAAGGTCGTGAATTAGGTCGTGAAAGTGGGACAGGCCCTTTAGACAAATTCTTGATTAGAACAGGTGTCAAGGGTTATGGGGAGAAGGCAGGAAAATGGGATGAGGAGGCAGAGATCAGCCATGATCTAATGGCAGAGTAGACTCGATGGGCCAAATGGCCTAATTCTACTATAACGTGAACGTGAATTCCACAGATTCTGACTAAAGAAATTGTTTCTCATCTACTTCCAAAGGAACGTTCTTTAATTCTGAGGCTATGACCTCTAGTCCTTGACTCTCCCACTCGTGAAAATATCCTCTCCAGATCCGCTCTATCCAAGCCTTTCACAATTCGGTAAAAAAACCCAGAAGATTTACATGATAAATTTAGACAGCATTCGATTTGACAACTAAAATTAACACAACATTTTACTGGAGACCACAAAGCCTTTTGAAATCGTTTATTGATAACCACATTTTTCATAGGTTTACAAGCACAAAGCATAACATTGACCCAATCTAATTAACACAGTGACATGTAATTTTAAACTGAGGAGTCATACAACACGAACACAGGCCCTTTGGCCCAACTCATCCTAGCTGACCAAGATGACCCATATACCCTTGTCCTATTTACCTTCTCCTTCTAAACGCATCCTACCCATGTACCTGTGTGTAGGAAGTAACTGCAGATGCTGGTTTAAACTGAACATAGACACAAAATGCTGGAGTAGCTTAGTGGGTCAGGCAGCAGCTCTGGAGAAAAGGAATAGGTGACGTTTTGGGTCAAGACCCTTCTTCAGACTGAAGAAAAGTCTCCAAAGATGCTGTCTGACCTGCTGAGTTACTCCAGCTTTTTGTGTCTATCCGTGTACCTGTTTGAATGTCTTAATTATTGTTTTGTTTTGTACCACCTTAATGACCGCCTCTGGCAGTTTGTTCTATAACCTGTGTTGAAAGTTGCCCCTCACCTTATTCGTATTCAATTTTTCCCCTCACCTTAAACCTATGTCCTCTGGTTCTCGATTCTTCTACCCTGGGAAAAAGACTGTACATTTATCCTATCTAATCCCCTTGTGATTTTATACACCCATAAGATCACCCCTCAGCCTTGCACGCTCCAAGGACTAATATACCAGCTTGTTCAACCCCTCGCTATAGCTCATGCCCTCAAGATCTGACAACATCCTTGTAAAGGAGATAGAATAGATTGCTTCTGTCCATTTGCTTTTAGATTGCACTCAAACTTAATGAGACTATAGTGAGTCACTATTCAAAACACATACTAGTAAAACAACTTGGCCAGTACGTCAGAAGAGTCATGATCCAAAACATCGTCTGTCTATTCTTTCTATAGATGCTATCTGATACACTGAGTTCCTCTAGCACTTTGCATTTTGATCAGTATGCACTTGACAGCTAAACATTTTATGAAGCATGGCTTCTTAAATAAATGTTCCTGAGCCATGATACACACATGTTCAGTGAACAGAGCAGATACTTGGTTCAAAACCTAGCATGTCCTAACTAATTGGCAACTACACCAAGGGCAAACTTCACCGAGTAACCCATGCTGAAGCATATGCATCTTTTTTTAAATTTATATAATTTTTTGTTTTATTTCCAGCAATACCCTGGAATCATGCAGATAACTACAAATTTCAAGGTGAACTAAGATTTTTACAGCAAGCGACAGCAAGACGTCTCATAATGTTTGGGTATACAAAAGTTGTACTTCACTCTGGTCAATACATTTTTATTTACTTCAAACCAAACTCAATACGTAGACAAGTAGGAAGGATGTTTGAACAAGCTTCCACTAGAACTGACTTGAGTTTGTCCTTAACGAAGAACAATCCAGTCCTTCAACGAACATCACTCCTCAAATAAAAGTGACTCTCAGTATTCTGGTCATTCAAGACCCATGATCTCTGGGACAGTCAAGGAACTGGGTTAAGGAAGCAATCACTGTGCATGAAAGTATCAATAACTATATTGATTCCCTTTTCCATATTTGTCAGGAGAAACTTTCCATAATTAACATGACTGTCGAGTTATTAAAAAAGGCAAATTACATAGTTATACATTATGGGATGGGGAAAACATCACTTAATAAGGTGGAGAGTAATCACCATATCTCTTGCTCATTTATCCTTCAGGAGTGACATTCAACGTTCAACTCCCATTGTTTCTCAATTGATTTCAGATGTTGCAGTAGTTTTCTCTTCACCGGTTCTCTCATTTGTATGGCTGCCCCCTTGATTTTTACTTCCATCAATATTAGTGATGCAGGTATCACTCGACTGTCAGTTGCACACTGTCCATCTGTACTTGCTGCTGTTCATACCTTCGTGCTGAAATGATGGAAATAATATGTTAACAGATTTTAAATGAATACTGTTATCTTCTTTGTAACTTTATTGGTAAAATACAATACTCCTCATTGAAGTTTCATTTCATCTGGCAAGCGAAAGATGTTTATCAAACGCAAGCAGATTGGACAGCTCTCAGCTGACAGGCTCAAGGTCCAATACACGTCGATGAGAAGATTGTGGAGATTTGGTCTATCGATTAATACTCTATTGAACGTCAACATGTGTACAACAGAGAGCATACAGATTGATTGCATCACGGCCTGGTTCAGCAACTCCAACACTCAGGACTGAAGACTACAGAGAGTGAACAGGTCTATCACAGGTCGTAGTGGTACAAGTGCCTGAAAGCCATGACTTCCAGGTTCACAAACAGCTTCTTCCCAGCAACTATCAGGCTCTTGAACATTTTACTCATCAGCCTCAGTAATTATGATCTAATATGAACTCCATTTTTAATTACACAACAAACTTTGCGTTTCTACTATTATGCCCATCTGGATTTTATGTTATTAATTTGTTGCTTATTGTATATTTGTAATGTATTCATACATATTCATGTATATGTTGATGAGTTGATGTTCAATATAAGGAGGGAATGTTGGGTAATAAATAGCGATGTTACAAAACGTACCTTCAGCGGCGCTGCAGTTCTGCCACTGGCCGTAAGCGCGCCTTTGAGGGGGGGCGGGATTAAAATGCAGTTTTGTACTGCTTATCGGAGGTGGACTTCCTCGGGCTGCTAGCTGCTGAAGAATAATCGATTGGACTTCTGTTCCCGATTTTGTTTTGTTTTTTTATAAATCGCGAGTCAATTTAAGAACGGGACAAAACAAAGAGTAAGTCGTCTATTTTACATATAAACTTGCTTCTTGGGATGGCTTTAATCTAATTTTACGTTGCGAAAATGTGATTTGGGCCCCATACGAACCGGCAGTGATTTTCCTGCCGATATGGAGTTGAAATCCACCGCAAATGCAACGTTCCAATCGATTGCGTTCCAGAAAACCCCACTCGCAAGATGAATTAAATGCTCTTTTTTTTGGACAATCATGTCATAAGAGCATTTAAATCGTCTATATTTTGTGTTATTGTCTACCCATAGTCAATATTTTTATACTAAATATCAGTTTTAGTCCCATATATTGTGCATAAAAATAATAACTTTGATTATATTGAGGATGTTTCTAGATTAATTTATGGGAATTAAACATCCTTCCATCTGGCATATAAATTCATGACAGTGGGATTTAAAAATCACGTTATATTGTGAATTCTTGTGTGAATGGGATTAGTTTGTTATTTGGATACAGGCTATTTTTTTAAATTATCCTTTTCTTAAGAAATGGAATCTACAGGACATTCTTAATGGGAAAGTAGTGGGCAGAAAGGCATATCATGCGTGGTTTGAAGAGCAAAAACTTGTAGTTTACAATGCCAAAATTGAAAAGTTGAGGAAAAACAAGGTGTACAGAGTTGCTTAGTGGTTACAATCTGAGGAGTATGATGATGCTACTGATTATGATATGCCAATGTACCAGCTAGCAACTGATCTTCTCCATAAAGACTTGGTCCATTGCTAGAAATTGTAATTTATTTACCTATCTGTTACGGACTTTCAGCATATAATACAATAATATTAAAGTTCTGATCTTGAGAATATCACATTTTTGAATTTTCAAGGCAATCTGGGTGTTTATTACTATTTCCGTCACCACGGTCAATTTTGTAATTAGCTACAATTAGGTAATTAACTCATTATATGCTTTAATTTCAGGTAATCTAAATAAGATGTTTTATATTTGTTTCAGAATGCTTCAATCTATAATAACTGAAAATTTCATTCACTTAATTTTTAAGAAAGTTATGGGCTTTTGACTGTCCTCGATCACAGCTTTTGTGTTAAGTCAATGGCAAAGATAGGGAACAAGCTGCTCATTTCTGAATATGAAAATGACCATAACGTTTTTAATACTGAAGATATGAAAGTGAATTAGGTGTCAAATTAGCCTTCTTTTTATGCTTTATCTGATGGGATGAATTGCAGACTTGATTTTTTAAATCTCAAAATTGTGTAACATTGCTATAATAAATCTCTCTCTCGTGATCCGGACAACCAGTGTGTAAGTTGTTATTCATTCTGCTGTCCGGAATATAACAAAATTGGCGACGAGGATGGGATAGAGTTTGTGAACTCATCCTTTAAATACAGTGCAGGACTGTTTTGCAACATGCATTGTTGTTTAACATTTTAAACAGTAAATACGGAGTTGTGTCGCAGTTGTTTGCGTGCTGGACACGATAGGCTGCAGATCCTTCTATGCAGGGGACTGTACTTTAAAACAGCAGCTGGACAAATCATTGAGAGTTTGTCAGGCTATCTCTTGTCATAGCAGCAGCCGTGTCAGCAGCTCGTCAGTTTTTTCAACCTTTTTTAATTTTTTCGTATGTTTAAAAGTCTGTTTTTAATGTTTCTTTGTGTGTTATGTGTGGGGGTGGTGTGTGGGGGGTGGTGTGGGGGGGTGAGGGGGAAACCGCTTCGGTCGCCTCCTCCATGGAGAGGCGACTTTTTCCAGGTCGCCTCCCCCGTGGCCTAACATCAAGGATCGACGCGGCCTTTCCCGGAGACGCGCCCGGGGCTTCAGCGGCGGGCGCAGCGTGGACTCTCGATGTGGAGCGGGTTAGCCCTCGCTGGAGGGGAGCGCTCCGTTTCGCTGGCCCGGGGCAGCCGGCAGCCTGAAGTCGCAACCTGAAGCCGCGGTCTGCAGAGCTCCAGCTGGTGCGGCGTCTGCAGCCCGGGATCCTTCGTGGGGAACCCGGGGGAAGAAGAAGCCATCACTGCTGGCCCGCGGCCAACTTCTACCGCGGGCCCGGCGTGGACTTACCATCACCCCTGGAGGGGAGCTTCGACCGCCGGCCCTGCAGTCTACGGTGCTTCTGGCTGCGGCGGGGACTTTAAATCTCGACTGCCGGCCTGAGTTGAGGTCTCCGGTGAGGAAGAGCCGATCATGGACTGACTCTGGACTCTGGTCTTGTCCACGGGGGGGAAATGGAGGAGGACTGGCCAAATTTTTGTGCCTTCCACCAGTGATGAATGCTGTGGTGGATGTTTGTGTTACAGTTTTATTGTGTGTTCTTTATTATTGTACTGCTGCTGACAACCCAAATTTCCACCGACCCTGGTTGTGTGGTAATAAATTATATCTATAAATTATATCTATCTATCTATCTATGTGTATCTACGTGGCAAGATGCCGTCCTTGGGATTGTATAAGATTTTTTTTTTGTCGAGTTATTCAAGCTGAATAGCCTTTCTACAGCTAGGTTTTAGGTGAATTGTTACACCAGAACAGACAGGAAATCGGGGTTTTTGAATGGACAAAAAAAAAAAAGAAGAAAAAAAAGGACGACACGATGGCAGCGTCCACGGGCTACATCGGAAACCTTGGCACTTTTGTCAAGAGTCGAGAGCCGTTCAGCTCCTATATGGAGAGAGCAAACATGTTTTTCACAGCAAACAACATAATGGAGATTAGTGGTGAAGGAGAGATAGTGACTGAAACAAAGCAATTCTGCTCACGGAGATCGGTCCTGAAGTGTACGGCACACTCGTGAATCTTCTTGCAGCCATAAAGGCAAAAGACGTGCCATTCAATGACATTGTGAAGAAGCTGGAGGAGCACTTCAACCCAAAGCCTCTGGAAATTGCAGAAAGCTATAAATTCGGCACTAGAAACCAGAAGCAGAATGTGACAATCAATGAGTACATTGTTGCCTTGAAAAACGTAACTTTGCACTGTAACTTCGGAACCTTTCTTGGATGCGCACTATGCGACAGATTTGTTTGTGGTCTAGTGGATGAACAAATTCAGTCTAAACACGTGAACACTCCAGATCTTACATTCGAGAAAGCATGCAAGATTGCTACCACAATGGAGATGGCATCAAACAATGCTCGCGAGTTTCATCGACCACCGACTGCAGTGGCCGTTTACAGTCACAAGGCAGCGCCTATGGCCAAACCAAGAGGCGTTAAATCAAAACCAAAGTATGGCGGGGAGCCAAGTTCAGCCAGTTGTTATCGTTGCAACGGTAATCACTCATCCCAATTTTGTCAGTTCAAAATGGCCAAGTGCTATAACTGCCAGAAGAAAGGCCTTATCGCCTCAGCATGTCGGGCCGCCAACCAACAATCTGCAGGAAACAAGCGACAACACCAGAAAGGAGTTCACAACTTGGAGATGACCCCAGATGGAAATGAACTTGGGTTGTACACCATTTATGCAACCAAATCGATAAGCCTACAACCAGCCAAGGCAACGAATTTTGAACTACACTATTGATAAATTAGCAGTTAATCGATATGTGTATTGACATGGCAGCAAATTGTTCGGTCATGAGCAAAGACCTGTACGAAACAAAGTTCCCACAGATACCATTATTTGAGAGTAAGGTCAAGCTGAGAACCGACCCGGGCAAAGTTTTGGACACTTGTGGACAAATGAACTGTAAAGTTCAGCATAATGGTCAGTCAGTAACACTGACCATCATAGTGGCCAGCTACAGAAATAAACCAACCCTCCTTAGAAAGGATTGGCTGAGTAGAATACAGTTAGACTGGAAGAACATTTTCAGCATCGATTTGTCCAAATCACGTCTTGAAAACATCATAAGCAAACATGCAAACATTTTTGCTGACAGTTACACGGGCATAACAGGGTACTCTGCACATATTCGACTTAAGCAAGATGTGAGACCTGTGTATTGTCGACCAAGACCTGTACCATATGAACTAAAGCAACAAGTGGAGGAAGAACTCGACAGGTTAGAAAGGAATGGAGTACTCGTGAAGACAGACCAGAGTAAGTGGGCAACGCCAATTGTGGCCGTACCCAAGGCCGACAAAACTGTTCGACTCCGTGGTGACTACAAAGTCACAATCAACCGCCGTTGATGACGTACAATATCTGTTCCCAACCTCGCAAGATCTGTACACAGAACTTAGTGGAGCAAGAGTCTTCACTAAACTGGATTTGTCTCACGCTTACGCCCAACGCAATGTCGACAAGGAAAGTCAGCAGTACTTGACTATCAACACACATAAGGGCTTGTATTAATATACAAAGCTGCCCCATGGTGTGAAATCCTCCCTGAAAATTGTCCAGCCTGTGTGTGCAATGGTAGAACATCTGGAAATCCTTGAGCAAGTTCTCACACGACTGAACTGCCACAATGTCAAACTGCGACAAAGTAAATGTGCATTTGTGCAGTCAGAGGTGGTCTACCTTGGACTCAAAGTAGATGCCAATGGACTTCGCCCTTTGAAGGCAAAAGTGGAAGCAGTAGTGAATGCTTCAAAACCCAACAATGTTTCAGAGCTACGATCATAGGTAGACAAAAATGCTGGAGAAACTCAGCTGGTGCAGCAGCATCTATGGAGCAAAGGAAATAGGCAAAGTTTCGGGCCGAAATCCTTCTTCAGACTGATGAAGGGTGGGGGGGGGTGGGCGGGGAGAAGAAAGAAAAAAGGAAGATGAGGAGCCCGAGGGCTGAGTGAAAGCCGAGAAGGGGAGGAGACAGCAAGGGCTACCGGAAATGGGAGAATTCAATGTTTATGCCACTAGGGTGCAGACTGCTCAAGCAGAATATGAGGTGCTGTTCCTCCAATTTCCTGTGGTGCTCACTCTGTCCATGGAGGAGGCCCAGGACAGAGAGGTCGGATTCGGAATGGGAGGGGGAGTTGAAGTGCTGAGCCACCGGGAGGTCAGGTTGGTTAATGCGGACCGAGCGGAGGTGTTCGGCAAAACGATCGCCAAGCCTACGCTTGGTCTCACCGATGTAGATCAGCTGACATCTGGAGCAGCAGATGCAATAGATGAGGTTGGAGGAGATGCAGGTGAACCTCTGTCGCACCTGGAACGACTGCTTGGGTCCATAAATGGAGTTGAGGGGGGAGGTAAAGCGACAAGTGTAGCATCTCTTATGGTTGCAAGGGAAAGTGCCCAGGGAGGGGGTGGTGCGGGAGGGAAGGGAAGAATTGACAAGGGAGTTATGGAGGGAGCGGTCTTTGCGGAAAGCAGACAGAGGAGATGGGAAGATGTGGCGAGTGGTGGGGTCACGTTGGAGGTGGCGAAAATGACGGAGGACTATTTGTCGTATGTGACGGCTAGTGGGGTGGAAGGTGAGGACTATGGGGACTCTGCCCTTTTTACGAGTGGGGGGATACAATACAACAATACAATACAATTTATTTGTCATTTGAACACCATTGAGGTTCAAACGAAATGTTGTTTCTGCAGTCATACACACAAGAAAGAACCAAGACACAACACAATTTACACAAACATCCATCACAGCGCATCTCCTCCTCACTGTGATGGAAGGCAAAAACTTATCTCTCCCCTGCACTCTCCATTCCCCTCCCGACGTCAGAGTCAAAGCCCCCGGTGGGCGATGGTAATTGTCCCGCGGCCATTGGCGCTAGCAAAGTCCCACAGCCATTCCAAGCCGCACGATGATGTAAGGCCCTGCTCCAGGTACACTTCAACCCCGCAACTCAGACGGGTGAAGTCGCCGTTGCGGAAGCCCCGAAAAGCAGTCTCCCAGCAGGGACCCGCGGGCTCCCGGTGTCACTATCCACCAGACCTGCGGTTGGAGCTCCGAATCTCCGGGGTCAGGTCGCAGCCGAGCGCCACCACAGCTCCATCCGCTCCGAACTCGGCCAGCAGTAGGTGAGTAGGTCCGCAGCTCCGTGACTGGAGCCCCAGGTCGTTCCTGCTGGAGGCCGCTCCACGGTGCTCGGCCCCAACGACAACGGAGACCCGACAAAGAAAAGGTCGGGTTCTCTGTGCAGGGGATAGATTTTAAAAGTTTCCCCTTACCCCCCGCCCCCCACACACATACCCACACACATACACAAAAAAATAAAATAAAAAATACTTTCAAACGAGACAAAAAATAATAAAAAGACAGACGGACTGCAGAGGCCGCTGCGACGTGAGTCGCACCGCCCACCGGAACAGTAAGGATGGGGAGAGAGCAGTGTTACAGTGTATTGAAAAGACCCTGGTGAGAGCCTCATCTATAGTGGGGGAGGGGAACCCCCGTTCCCTGAAGAATGAGGACATTTGCGATGCCCTGGTGTGGAACACCTCATCCTGGGAGCAGATGCGACGTAGACGGAGCAATTGGGAGTAAGGAATGCAGTCCTTACAGGAAGCAGGGTGAGAAGAAGAGTAGTCTAGATAGCCATGGGTGTCAGTGGGTTTATAGTGGATGTCAGTCAGTAGTCTATCACCTGCGATGGAGATAGTGAGGTCAAGAAATGGTAGGGAAGTGTCGGAAATGGTCCAGGTGTATTTGAGTGCCGGATGGAAGTTAGTGGTGAAGCGGATGAAGTCAGTCATTTGTGTGTGGGTGCAGGAGGTAGCACCAAAGCAATTGTCGATGTAGCGGAGGTAGAGGTCGGGGATGGGGCCCTGGTACGCCTCAAAACAAGCGTTGTTCGACGTCCCCGACAAAGAGGCAGGCATAGCTGGGGCCCATGCGCGTGCCCATAGCTACGCCTTGTATTTGGAGGAAATGGGAGGAGTCAAACGAGAAGTTATTGAGGGTAAGGACCAACTCCGCTAGGCGGAGGAGTGTATCAGTGGGCGGGTATAGGTTGCTTCTCCGGTCGAGGAAGAACCGGAGGGCTTTGAGACCATCCTGGTGGGGGATGGAGGTGTAGAGTGACTGGACGTCCATGGTGAAGATGAGGGGATGGGGGCCACGAGAATGGAATGCCCTGAGACGACGGAGAGTATCTGAGGTGTCTTGAATATAGGTAAGGAGGGATTTAACCAAGAGAGATAGAATAGAGTCAAGGAATGTGGAAATGAGTTCGGTAGGGCACGAACAGGCAGAGACAATGGGTCTACCAGGACAGTCAGGTTTGGGGATTTTGGGGAGAAGGTAAAATCGGGCCATGGAGAACGATGAGGTTGGAGGCTCGGGGGGGCAGGGAGCCGGAGTTGATGAAGTCTGTGATGGTGCTAGAGATAGTGGCCTGGTGCTCGTCAGTGGGGTCATGGTCCAGGGGTAAGTCGGAGGAGGTGTCCGAGAGTTGGCGCGTGGCCTCAGCTTTGTAGAGATCGACGCGCCAGACTACCACAGCACCTCCCTTGTCGGCGGGTTTGATAACCCAGTCTGGGTTGTTGCGGAGTGAGTCGATGGCAGTACGTTCATGGGGGGAGATTGGAGTGAGACAGAGGGGTGGAGAAGTTGGGGCGGTTGATGTCACGACGGCAGTTTTGGATTAAAAGTTCTAAAGCCGGAAGGCCATGAGGGGGGGTCCACGAGGAGGGGGTTCGTTGGAGACAGGTAAAGGGATCATCAATAGGGGGCGAAGACTCCTTCCCATGGAAGAACGCTGTGAGGCGGAGGCGACTGTAGAAGAGCTCCAAGTCGTGGTGGGCGCGGAACTCATTGAGGGGGGGACGGAGGGGGACAAAGGTAAGACCTCTGCTGAGGACCGACCGTTCGGTGTCGGAGAGGGGGAGGTCAGGGGGGGGGATGGTGAACACACGGCAGGGATGGGGGTTGGGGCCGGAGGAAGGCAGGTGTGGACTGAGGCCGAGGGGATGTCTGGTGGGGGGGAGGGGGGGGGGGGGGGACGGTGGGTGGTCAGGGGTGGGGGAGTATGAAGACTGTGGTGTGGGTGGGGAAGAGCAGGGGTCACATAGTTTGAGGGGGTTGGGGGGGGATGGTGCAGTTCTATGCACGATTCCTTCTAGATTTAGCAACTGTGCTAAAGCCACTACATCATCTGCTACAAAAAGATGTGAAATGGACGTGGGGAAAGGAACAGCAATGTGCATATGACATCTGCAAGGAAAACTTGACGTGACAAACTCCTTGTTCACTACGATACGACACGTGAGATGAAACTTGCTTGTGATGCTTCAAGTTATTGTGTAGGTGCAGTGATCTCCCACATAATGAATGACGTATAGGAAAAGCCTATTACTTTTGCATCCCGCACCCTATCACCGAGTGAAGGCAATTATGCACAGATAGAAAAGGAAGCACTCAGCATCGTGTTCGGAATCAAGAAATTCCATCAGTTTCTTCTCAGCAGACCATTCACCCTAGTGACTGATCACTAGTCACTACTAGTGATACTTGTTCCCAAGTCAGCTATACCTTCCAAGGCGCCATCAAGGACACAGCGCTGGGTCTCAGTATGACCGCAAGGTTGAGTACAGAAGCTCCAAGTGCAACGCAGTTGCAGATGCATTGTCCTGGTTGCCCCATGAGAACTCTGACGTGGGAAGTGAGAACTCAATCTACACACTGCAAGTTGTAGATTAAGATTT
Organism: Amblyraja radiata; assembly: GCF_010909765.2. Lineage (NCBI taxonomy): Eukaryota > Metazoa > Chordata > Chondrichthyes > Rajiformes > Rajidae > Amblyraja > Amblyraja radiata. Next base: position 35,199,977 of record NC_045956.1, on the reverse strand, counting down.
TCCAGTGACTGCAACGGAAATTGCAGCAGAAACAGAGAAAGACACTGTGCTGAAGTGGGTCTATGAACAGACATTGAACAGTTGGACTGAAATCGATAGTGGATTGAACTCAGAGCTGAAGCCTTTCCATAATCGACGCCCTGAATTATCATGTGAGCAGGGATGCATTAAGTGGGGTTAGAGTGGTTGAGAAGCAAAATTATGAATTAACTTCATGCCGAACATCCTGGCATAGTAAGCATGAAGTCAATTGGCAGAAGTTTTGTGTATTGGCCTGGTATTGACAGTGACATCGAGTCACTGGTGAGCAAATGTAGTGTCTGCCAAAATTGCCAGAGTAAACCACCAAAAACACCACTGCAACCCTGGTCATGGCCAAGTAGACCTTTTCAGAGAGTTCATGTAGATTTTGGTGAAAAGGGTAATGATCACTTTCTGGTACTAGTAGATAGTCATTCCAAATGGATTGAGGTTAAGCATATGGGGTCCAGCACATCTACTGAGCGTACCATAGATGAGTTGAGTTCCAGTTTTGCATGCCATGGTTTACCGGAAGAACTTGTTTCTGATAACGGGCCTCAGTTACGTTGAGAACGGTTCAAAGAGTTCATGCTGCGGAATGATGTAAAACACACACTTGTTCCCCCATACCATCTAGCCTCCAACGGGGTGGCGGAAAGGTCTGTTAGAGTTGTCAAAGATGGTCTCAAGAAACAGGTTTTGTAAGGTAGTTCAAAGCTCAACATGAAACATTGTTTGGCTGAAGTACAGAACCACAACACACAACAACAGGTTACTCACCTGCAGAATTGTTGATGAAGAGAAGACTAAGAATACGCATAAGTCTAGAGTTCAACCCAATTTGGCCTTGAGAGTTGAGCAAAAAGAGTTGTCAAAAACGCCACAAAAAGGAGAGGTACTTCAAGCCAAATGAGCAAGTTCGTGTTCTCAGTCCTCCCAACAAGTCCAGTCGAGACAAATGGGATGTTGGGAAAACTGTGGAAATGTGTGGAATAAAAAGATACTTAGTTGGTTGGAGATAGGATCAAAAGTATTCATGTTGATCAAATGATTCCAGCCTAAAATGAACCAAAAACTGAGCATGAAGTCCTAATCCCTGAGTTTTTATCTGAAAGTGAGTTGGAAGAGACCACTGTGGTTGAAACACTAAGTTCAATTAATATAGACAAAGAAACAGATTCCCCTGGTCAAAGTCAGGGTACTAAAACAGAGCCAAACAAGCCTGCAGTTGAGTCAACACCTAAACCTGTTACACCTGTTACTGTTAGACGATCAGGCAGGATCCGTAAACCAGTAACCAGGTTAGGTTTGTAAGTTAAATAACTCACTGCACAAGTAAAACAAAAATGTGTAGATACGCAAAATAAATATATTATGTCTATCATGTAAGATTTCATAAATACTGGTTTAAATCAAGTATCACAACAAAATTGTTGTCTGAAGAAGGGTTTTGACCCGAAATGTTGCCTATTTCCTTCGCTCCATAGATTCTGCCTCACCCGCTGAGTTTCCCCAGCATTTTTGTCTACCTTCGGTTTTCCAGCACCTGCAGTTCCTTCTTAAACAAAATTGTAAATGAGTACTTAGATTTAATACTTTAAAAAAGGAGAGCAGTGTAATGTGTTAATATGTTAATGAGTTGGTGTTCAATATAAGCAGGGAATGTTGGGTAATAAATCTCTCTCGTGATCCAGGCAACCAGTGTGTAAGTTGTTATTCATTCTGCCGTCCGGAATATAATATTTATCTGTGTGTTTTTGCGTCAACAGGCATGTTACGCTGCAGCAAGTTAGAATGTCACTGTTTTGTTGCCGGTACAAGACAATTAAACACTCACCTCTTGAATACAATGAACCATACTACTTCACCTTACTGAGATTATATAAAAATCTGAAATAAAGAATGAGGCTGATCAGATTCATGGTTGTCATGATCAGTTTGATTAGTACGGGTGTCAGGGGTTATGGGGAGAAGGCAGGAGAATGGGGTTAGGGGGTGAGATAGATCAGCCATGATTGAATGGCGGAGTAGACGATGGGCCAAATGGCCTAATTCTGTTCCTATCACTAATGACCTTATGACACGTCATAAGCCATAAACCATAAACCTCCAGCCAGATCTGCTATCTAACAGTAATGGGAGATCCTCGAGTCCCCATACTCCCTCATCCGTAACTCTCGGATCTTTCGGAGACACAAGAGACTGTAGATGCTGGATTGAGATGAGGAAATGCAGATGAGCAACTTAGCGGCCCAGGCTGCATTTGCAGAGGGAAATATGCCGACAACATTGCAGGTTAGGATCCTTCTTCAGACTGATGGAAGGAAAATGCTGGCAGAAAGAGGTGAGGCAAGAACTGAGGAGAGAAACCAGCAATGGAGGTGACGTGGAGAAATCAAAAGAGTGCAAATGGTGGAATCTGATAAGAAAGAAAGATGGGAAGTAAAATGGAGAACCAGAGGGAGGGATGGTGGGAGATGGGAACGTGTATGCGAGAAAAAGAGGAAACAGTAGTAGGTGGGGTTGAAGGAAGGAGAAAGATTGACGTGAAGGAGTGGGAGAAGTGGAAACAAATGTGTGTGTAGGGGAGCTGGATAGATAAGGAGGGACAGGTTTACCTGACATAGGAGAATTCAATCTCAAATCTTTTAATTTCCTGCGTGATTAATATTCTATCATTTGGTCTCAAATATATTCAACATCAGTGAATTGAAACAACAGCAGAAAAGAAAATTCTCCTCTCTGCAGAAAGACATCTCACACTGTGCGGAATGGAGGCACAGCAGTTAAGTTGCTGTCTTACAGCACCAGAGATCCCGGTTCGATCCTGACTACAGGTACTATTTGTACGGAGTTATTACATTCTTCCTGCGACCATATGGGTTTTCTCCGGGTGCTCCAGTTTCCTCCCATACTCCAAGGGCATACAGGTTTGTAGGTTAATTGACTTCTGTAAATTGTCCCTCGTGTATAGGATAATGCCAGTGCATGGGGTGGTCGTTTGTTAGTACGGATCTCGTGGACTGAAGGGTGTTTCCACGCTGTGCCTCTGAAGTCCCCACCTAAGGTCTAAACAGACAATTCTTCATCCTGAGATTGCTCCTGGTTTGTTCCTGCAGCAGGAGTTTCAATTAGATAATCTGGGCGGTAACGGTGGTGTAGCAGTAGAGTTGCTGCCTTACAGCGAATGTAACGCCAGAGACCCGGGTTCGATCCAGACTACGGGTGCTATCTGAACGGAGTTTGTACGTACTCCCCATGACCTGTGAGGGTTTTTTCCGAGATCTTCGGTTACCTCCCACATTCCAAAGACGTATAGGTTTGTAGGTTAATTGGCTTGGTAAATGTAAATGACATTCTCGTAAATGTCCCTAGTGTGTGTAGGACAGTGTTAATGTGCAGGGATCGCTGGTCGACGGGGACCCGGTGGGCTGAAAGGCCTACTTCCGCACTATATCTCTAAATTAAACTAAATTTGGCTGTTCTGAACACCATCTTTCTCATTCTTTAGAGGAAAATCACTAAGCCTCACAATTAATCCACTCAATACTTACCAGTTAAGACCAAAAAGACAAGATGTGTTATTTACATCTTGTGCATAATTTTCAGTGTGCATCCGAAGATGCACTTGAACTAAGTGATTTGTGACATCACGTAATCATTCAAATTGGTGGCCCCAGCTGGTGGAGATGCCTGCCAGACGCACAAGCACTGTGAGTCTGAAGAAGGGTCTCGGCCCGAAACGTCACACATTCCTTCTCTCCAGAGATGCTGCCTGTCCCAGTGAGTTACTCCAGCTTTGTGTGTCTATCCTATTAAAACTTTCCCTCTCACCTGAAAACCCTGTTCTCGTTCTTGATGCCCCGACTTTGGGTAATAGACACTTGTGCATTTACCCTACCGACTCATAAGGTCATAAGTGATAGGAGCAGAAATAGGCCATTCGGCCCATCTGGTCTACTCTGCCATTCACTCATGGCTGATCTATCTCTCCCTCTTAACCCCATTCTCCTGCCTTCTCCCCATGACCTCTGACACCTGTACGAATCAAGAATCTGTCCATCTCTGCCTCAAAAATATCCATTGGCTTGGCCTCCAAGTGACTGTGACAAGGAATTTCAGATTTGCCACCCACTGACTAAAGAAATTCTTCCTCATCTCCTTCCTAAACGAATGTCCTTTGATTCTGAGGCTATGATCTTTTGTCCAAGACTATTCCACTTGTGGAAACATCAGTACATTTCAATGAGGTCCCTCCTCATTCTTCAAAACTCCAGCAAGTACAGGCCCAGTGCCATCAAACGTTCATCATATGTTAACCCACTCATTCCTGGGATCATTCTCATCATATGTTAACCCACTTATTCCTGGAAATCATTCTTGTAAACCTCCTCTGGACTCTCTCCAATGCCAGCACATCCATTCTCAGATATGGTGCCCAAAAATGCTCACAATACTCCAAATGCAGCCTGACCAGCGCCTTATAGAGCCTCAGCATTACATCCCTGTTTTTGTATTCTAGCCCTTGTGAAATAAATACTAGCATTTGCGTTCTTTACTACCGATTCAACTTGCAGATTCATTTTTGGGAATCCTGCACCAGCACTCCCAAGTTCGATTTCTGGATTCTCTCCCCATTCAGAAAATAGTCTAGCCTTTATTCCTACTCCCTAAATGCATGACTCCACACTTTGCAACACTGTCTTCCATCTGCCACTTCTCTGCCCACTCCCCTAACCTATCCAAGTTCTTCTGCAGAGTCCCTGCTTTCTCTGCACTACCTGCCCCTCCACCTATTTTCGTATCATCTGTACACTTGACCACAATGGCTTCGACAATGGCAACTCAGAGCTTCCGTGGATTTTGAAGAAACAGCAGCAAAGAGAAGCAAGAAAAAGCACTGATAGGCTCTAGCCCGAGTGGGAGGAGAGTTAGAAGTGAGTCAGAGGGGGAAAACAGTTTAAAACTGAGGAATTTCATTTGTAAATTGGTAAATTAGGCAATTTATCAGTCAATATAAGCAAGACGGCTCTTAGGGAGCGGCCTTGAGAGTAAAGTGTGAGTCTATGGCTCGAGAGTCTTCAGCGAGGAGGTTGAGGGTAGGAGGCTATGCAAATTGCTGGAGAGGGAGGCGAAAGAAGGAGATGTCAGGCAAGTTGATTCAGTGTGATGCTTGCAGTATGTGGGAAGTCAAGGACACCGCTGGTGCCTCTGGCTGCTACAAGTGTGAGAAGTGCATCCAGGTACAGCTCCTGAAGCACCGTGTTGGGGAACTGGAGAAGCAAGTGGATGACCTCAGGTTCGTCCTTGAGGCTGAGTCGTTCCTCAACTAGTCCTACAGCAAGATTGTTACACCGAAGGTACAGGAAGGGAGAAGGTGGGTGACAGTGAGAAACGGAAGTAAACATGAAATGCACAGGTCCCCGGGTGTTGTACCTCTTGTGAACAGGTTCACCCACTTAAAAGCTGTCGGGACAGAAGAGGTTGACGCACTGAGCGGCGCACAGGCTTGCGATGCAAAAAGTGCTGTTGAGCCAAAACCAAGGAGGCCGACGTCAGGAGACTCCATTGTGAGAGGTACAGACAGGGTTTTCTGCAGCAACAGACGGGATTCGAGGATGGTGTGCTGCCTCCCGGGTGCCAGGATCCAGGATGTCACGGACAGAGTGCAGAAAATCCTCAAGGGCGAAGTTGAACAGCCGGAGGTTGTAGTGCATGTTGGCACAAACAATGTCGGAAAGAAGGGGATGAATATTCTGAAGCATGACTTTAGAGAGCTCGGAAAAGTGCTGAAAAGCAGGTCCTCCAGGGTGGTTATCTCCAGTTTGCTTCCAGTTCCTCGTGCTGGCGAGAGCAGGAACAGGAAGATACAGGACCTGAATATGTGGCTGGGGAACTGGTGCAGGGGGCAGGGATTTAGATTCTTAGACCACTGGGATCCGTTTTGGAGTAAGGGGGAACTGTACAAAAGGGATGGATTGCAGGGACCGGCATTCTGGCAGGCAGGTTTGCCACTGCGACACAGGTGGTTTTAAACTAAATAGGGGGGGGTGTCAAATGGGATAGTCAAGGGTGGAGTTAAAGGAAAAGGGAGTAAAGGGATAGTTAATGATCCCAGAATTAACGGGAAAGAAAGCTCACAAAGGGATAGGAGAGTATGGCCAAGTGTAGTAGGGATCGATGTGAATGGTGAGATGCGTAATGAATTAAAAGTACTGTATTTGAATGCGCAAACTATAAGAAGTAAAGTAGATGAGCATGGGGCTCAGATAGAGGTTGGTAGATATGACATTGTGGGGATTACCGAGACGTGGCTGCAGGAGGATCGGGTCTGGGAACTTAATATTCAGGGTTATACATCCTATAGAAAGGACAGGCAGGTGGGCAGAGGAGGGGGGGGGGGTAGCTCTTCTGGTGAGGAATGGAAATCAGTCCCTTGCGAGGGAAGACATAGGGATTGACAAGGTAGAGTCACTGTGGATTGAGTTGAGGAATTGCAAAGGCAAGAAGACACTAATTGGTGTTCTCTACAAACCCCCAAATAGTAGCCCGGATGTAAGGTGTAAGTTGCAGCAGGAGTTAAAACTGGCATGTAACAAAGGTAATGGGGGATTTCAATATGCAGGTAGACTGGGAAAATCAGGTTGGTTCAGGACCCCAAGAAAGAGAGTTAGTAGAATGGAGATGGATTCTTAGAGCAGCTTGTAATGGAACCAACCAGAGAAAAGGCAATTCTGGATTTAGTGTTGTCCAATGAACCAAATTTGATAAGAGAACTCGAGGTAAAGGAATCGCTTGGAGGTAGTGATCATAGTATGATTAGTTTTAATCTGCAATTTGAGAAGGAGAAGGTTAAATCGGAAGTGGCAGTGATGCAGCTGAACAAAGGGGATTATGAAGGCATGAGAGAGGAGCTGGCCAAGGTAGACTGGAAAGGGATACCAGCAGGAATGACGGTGGAACAGCAATGGCAGGAATTTCTGGGCATAATCCGGAAGACGCAGGATCATTTCATTCCAAAACGGAAGAAAGATTCTAAGGGGAGTAGGAGGCAACCGTGGCTCACAAGAGAAGTTAGGGATAGAATAAAAGAAAAGATGTAAAAGATTAAAGCACACGGCATTGGGGGTTCAGTATTGATGTGGATAGAGAACTGGCTGGCAAACAGGAAGCAAAGAGTAGGAGTAAACGGGTCCTTTTCACAATGGCAGGCAGTGACTAGTGGGGTACCACAAGGCTCAGTGCTGGGACCCCAGCTATTTACAATATATATTAATGATCTGGATGAGGGAATTGAAGGCAATATCTCCAAGTTTGCGGATGACACTAAGCTGGGGGGCAGTGTTAGCTGTGAGGAGGATGCTAGGAGACTGCAAGGTGACTTGGATAGGCTGGGTGAGTGGGCAAATGTTTGGCAGATGCAGTATAATGTGGATAAATGTGAGGTTATCCATTTTGGTGGCAAAAACAGGAAAGCAGACTATTATCGAAATGGTGGCCGACTAGGAAAAGGGGAGATGCAGCGAGACCTGGGTGTCATGGTACACCAGTCATTGAAAGTGGGCATGCAGGTGCAGCAGGCAGTGAAGAAAGCGAATGGTATGTTAGCTTTCATAGCAAAAGGATTTGAGTATAGGAGCAGGGAGGTTCTACTGCAGTTGTACAGGGTCTTGGTGAGACCACACCTGGAGTATTGCGTACAGTTTTGGTCTCCAAATCTGAGGAAGGACATTATTGCCATAGAGGGAGTGCAGAGAAGGTTCACCAGACTGATTCCTGGGATGTCAGGACTGTTTTATGAAGAAAGACTGGATAGACTTGGTTTATACTCTCTAGAATTTAGGAGATTGAGAGGGGATCTTATAGAAACGTACAAAATTCTTAAGGGTTGGTCAGGCTAGATGCAGGAAGATTGCTCCCAATGTTGGGGAAGTCCAGGACAAGGGGTCACAGCTTAAGGATAAGGGGGAAATCCTTTAAAACCGAGATGAGAAGAACTTTTTTCACACAGAGAGTGGTGAATCTCTGGAACTCTCTGCCACAGAGGGTAGTCGAGGCCAGTTCATTGGCTATATTTAAGAGGGAGTTAGATGTGGCCCTTGTGGCTAAGGGGATCAGAGGGTACGGAGAGAAGGCAACTACGGGATACTGAGTTGGATGATCAGCCATGATCATATTGAATGGCGGTGCAGGCTCGAAGGGCCGAATGGACTACTCCTGCACCTAATTTCTATGTTTCTATGTTTCTATGTATAACACAGCAAAGAGCAGCCGGAAGCCAGAGGATTGGGAAACTTTCATAGGACACCAGAAGGAAACAAAACGGGCAATACGGGCTGAAAAGATGAAGTGCGAAGGGAAGCTGGCCAAGAATATAAAGAAGGACAGTAAAAGGTTCTTTAGATATGTTAAGGGAAAAAGAGTAGCAAAGTCAAATGTGGGTCCCTTTAAGGCAGACATGGGTGAAATTATTATGGGGAACAAGGAAATGGCAGAAGAGTTGAACAGGTACTTCGGATCTGACCTCACTAAGGAAGATACAAACAATCTCCCAGAAGTACTGGAGGACAGAGGCTAATGGGACTGAAGGATGATAAATCCCCGGGGCCTGATGGATTGCATCCCAGGGTCCTCAGGGATGTGGCTCTAGAAATAGTGGACGTATTGGTGATCATTTTCCAATGTTCAATAGATTCAGGATCAGTTCCTGTGGATTGGAGGATAGCTAATGTTATCCCACTTTTCAAGAAAGGAGCGAGAGAGAAAACAGGGAATTACAGACCAGTTAGCCTGACTTTGGTGGTGGAAAAGATGCTGGAGACAATTATTAAAGAGGTAATAATGGGTCATTTGGATAGCAGTAAAAGGATTAGTCCAAGTCAGCATGGATTTATGAAAGGAAAATCATGCTTTACTAATCTTCTGGAATTTTTTGAGGATGTGACAAGTGAAATGGATGAAGGGGTGCCAGTGGATGTAGTGTGTCTAGACTTTCAGAAAGCCTTTGATAAGGTACCGCACGGGAGACTGGTGACTAAAATTAGAGCACATGCTATTGGGGGTAGGGTGTTGACGAGGATAGAAAATTGGTTGGCAGACGGGAAGCAAAGAGTAGGAGTGAACGGCTCCTTTTCAGAATGGCAGGCAGCGGCGCGTGGAGTGCCGCAAGGCTCGGTGTTGGGGCCGCAACTGTTTACCATATGTATTAATGATTTGGAAGGGGGAATTAGGAGCAACACTAGCAAGTTTGCGGATGACACAAAGCTGGGTTGCAGTGTGAACTGTGAAGAGGATGTTAGGAGGTTGCAGGGACAGGTTGAGTGAGTGGGCAGATGCGTGGCAGATATAATATAAATAAATGTGAGGTTATCCACTTTGGTGGCAAAAACAAGGAGGCAGATTATTATCTCAATGGGGTTAGGTTAGGTAAGGGGGAGGTACAGCGAGACCTGGGTGTCCTTGTACACCGGTCACTGAAAGTTGGCATGCAGGTACAGCAGGCAGTGAAGAAAGCTAATGGAATGTTGGCCTTCATAACAAGAGGATTTCAGTATAGGAGTAGAGAGGTTCTTCTGCAGTTGTATAGGGCTCTGGTAAGACCACATCTGGAGTATTGCGTACAGTTTTGGTCTCCTAATTTGAGGAAGGACATCCTTGTGAGGCAGTGCAACGTAGGATCACGAGATTGATCCCTGGGATGGAGGGACTGTCATATGAGGAAAGATTGAAAAGACTAGGCTTGTATTCACTAGAGTTTAGAAGGATGAGGGGTTACCTTATAGAAACATATAAAATTATAAAAGGACTGGACAAGCTAGATGCAGGAAGAATGTTCCCAATGTTGGGCTAGTCCAGAACCAGGGGCCACAGTCTTAGAATGAAGGGGAGTTGTGAATTTGTATAATTCCCTGTCACAGAGGGCAGTGAAGGCGAAATCACTGGATGGATTTAAGAGAGAGTTAGATAGAACTCTAGGGGCTAGTGGAATCAAGGGATATGGGGAGAAGACAGGCACGGGTTATTGATTGGGGACGATCAGCCATGATCGGAATGAATGGTGGTGCTGGCTAGATGGGCCGAATGGCCTCCTCCTGCACCTATTTTCTATGTTTCTATGATCCCCTCATCCAAACTATTAATATACAAGAGTAGCGGCCCCAGCATCGGTCCCTGCGAAACTCCGCTAGTCACTGGCAGCCAACCAGAAAACGTCCCCTTTATTGCCAATCTTGGCCTTCTGCCATCCAGCCAACCTGCTATCCATGTTAGTATGTGCACTTTGATACTATTGTTCTAGCCATTTAGCTTAACTCAGTATGTTATAACAATAACCAGTTACCTTTAAATTTTATCAGCCTATAATTATATGGGTGGGATTTATTACGCAGTCAGAGGCGTGTTTGCGGCTGGGATTCTCACGCAGACGCTAGTAGTTTTTAGTTTTAGTTGGAGGAAGCATGGGGGAGAAGGCACAGCTTTCCACCATTCACGAGTTCCACCATGCACGACTTTGACTACGAGTAAGATCAAAATGTATTTAAACTAGAAGAAGTTTGGATGAATATCTTACTGTTTTTACTACGACAATGAATAAACTATTAATTAAGAGACTGTGTTTTGAAGATTTAACTTTGTCCGGCTTTGAACGTCTCGTGGAGAGCTCGCATGCGTATCGAAATTATCTCCTTACCCCTGTCTTCAATCAGAGTGGCTAGAGGAAAACTTCCTTGAAGGATATAATAATCTGCCTTTACATCTAGTCGAAAGCTGCCTTACAGCCAGGAGGTAGAAGATTGGGCTGAATCTCTGAAAGAGATTACCGCCAGAAGATTGATTCCAAAGAAGAGCAACTGAAAAAAAATAGATCTCAGCCAGAGATTGGCTTAGAGATTTAGAGCCTACCTGACCGGTAGGTTAATAATGACTGAAGCAAACTGAAGAGTTCCTGTTTGTCCAATTAGCAGAATCTGCCAAGACCTGTTTAAATCCATGGAGCAGGTGAGTCAGAGGAGCCACAAGGTGGCGGAGAGAAGCCCAGATATCCGAAGAGACAAACTAAGCTCACCGAAAAGGCCCGTGTTGCATTTCTAGAGAAATGCCAGAATGAGAGAAATAAGCTATGGAAGTGGGCTATCGATTTACTAGAGTTCCAGGATGAACTCATGTGCCTTGAAGAGAATGCTGAAGAAGTAAAATCTAATCTTGGACGACTAGTCAACCTCCGCCTTGAGTTTGCACAAAACCACGGCTTATTACTGAGCCTAACACTGCCTGATGAGGAAGGCAGAGCATAATCAGTGGTTTCAAAAAGCGATTGAATATCTTAACGGCGTCATTGACAATGTGGAGAAATGGTTTGCTGAAGTTGATCAAAGGACCGTGTATGCAACAGCAGGAGATGCTACGCAGCAAGGTGTCGAAAACGAACAAGAAGTAATACCACGAGATAGTATCTCATACGTTTCAACCCGAAGATTGAGACATAAGCCTAGTTCTGAAGCTAGTTCAATTTTAAGAGCCTCTGCTCGTATGGAAGCTGAAGCAACTGTGGCTGCTCTTACGCTACAAGCTGCCACCTTGACGAGAAACCATGAGATTGAAGAAGAGCAGAGAGCAGACGAGCAGAGAGGTTGAGGAACAAAGAAGGCAATTAAAGAGAGAGAAGGAACGGTTGAAACTGAATAAAATGTTGGAAGAAACCAGGACGAAGATTGAGATACTGGAAGGCCACGGTTCAAGAGGTGGTTCTAAAATATCTGATGGGAAGAACTCTTATTTGAGAAAAACTGCTCAAAGGGAGGCAGCAGTTGGATTAATTCCACAACCGTGGACCACCAGATTTCATGGCTTTGTACACCCATTGGAACAGTGATGGGCCAACAAAGTTTTACCTCAACAACAGGATGTTAGACCAAAGCAACACATTTATGGGCCTCCTGATGAGGCTCGTAACAAACCACCAATTCAATATGCTTATCAGAGGCCTGTTTATCATCCAACTGCGCCTAACCAAGGATCTCAAGGCGAATTCTTTGAATTGGTGAGGAATCAAGCTGAAATCAATAAGCTCATAGCTCAACAAAATCACTCTTCCACACTACCAGCAATAGAAATTCCGAAATATGATGGTGATCCTTTGGTGAAGCTTTCATAATGGCGTTTCACGAAGGAGTAGAAATGAAAACTACCGATTATAAAGAGTGCTTACGACTTCTGGTGCATTACACAAGCGGACATGCTAAAGTGCTTGTCGAAAGCTGTCTAAATAGGCCTGAAAGCCAAGGCTATCAAGCGAGGCAAGAAGGTTACTTAAAGAACGTTATGGTAACGAACAGAGGATTGCTAACGCATACATGAAGAATGTATGCTTGGAAAAATATCAAGCCAGAAGATGTGGAGGCATTAAGTGAGTTTGCGATAGTCTTAAAGAGGTTGTTGTAGCTCGATGAAAAATCTCGACCACATAGAGGAAATGAATCTTGTTAGTAATACTAGAGCCATCATTCTAAAACTGCCTTTAGACTTAGAGAAAAGTGGAGAGATACAGCAGGCCAGATATTGGAAACGAAGAATCGAGTAGCCATTTCTTGGAAAGGGAAGTACGGTTCATGATAAATCCAAGCCACAGGAGTATTGAAGATCATAAACCAATTGCAACTGTCAAAGGTTCGACTTTTACTAAAACTAAAGGAAGATCAGGACCTAAGGGAGGCAGTTTTGCTACCACTATAATACCTGGGGAAACGACAGGTGGAATGAAAGGAGATGTATCTACTATCAATCAAAAAAGATTTTGTTTGTTATGTGATGAAGTTGGTCACACCATAAGGTGGTGTCGAAGATTCAAGAAGAAGAATATAAAGTAAAGGTGGATTTCTTAAAGGGGAAGGGAATCTGTTTTGGATGTTTGAAAAAAAGGACACATGGTTTAAGACTGCGACAGTCCCATAACTTGTGATAAGTGCAAGCAAGATCATCCTGAAACAATTCACACTGTAAAGAAGATGCCGGAGCCAATAGAACAGAAGGAGAAGCCAGCTACTATTGATGCTGTCACCTCACCTCAGATAACTGCTCATATTGGGGCCAGGGTAGAAACCTGTATCTTCTCCAGCTTACCAGTTCAGGTAAGGAATAGCAAGGCAAATACAGTGTTGCAAACATATGCATTTTGGATCATGGAAGTTTGGCTACCTTTTGTACAGAAAGCTTGATGAGAAGGCTGGACATCACAAGAGAATAGGTTAAGATTCCATTGTGTAACATGAATGAGGAGAAATCCTGCGATTATCATTACAAGTATGGAAATATCTTGTCTGGATGAAGACAATTTTATACCAATATCTGAAGTGTTGAGAGACCATGCATGTTTGTCATAAAAATATACCCAGACATGAGGACTTGAAACAATGGCCTTACTTGAAGGATAATAAATAAATTCTGGTATCAACCTACTTATCGGAACGAATGCTGTGAAGGCATTGGAACCTATACAGACTGTGAGGAGCCAAGGGGATGAACTGTTTGCTGTGAAAACCCTACTAGGATGGGTTATTTATGGCTCCTTGAGAAGCAGGAACCAGAAAAACTACTGTGCTGTTAATCAAATATCTACTGGTAAATTAGAAAAGCTATTGATCAAGCAATACAATCATGACTTCAATGAAAGTACCAGTAAGGAATCAGAAGAAATGTCCAGGGAAGAGTTAAAGTTCTTGGATATTATGAACTACTCAGTAAAAATGATAGCAGACACTATTGTCTGGACTTACCTTTCAAACAAGAAAGTGTTAGTCTGCCGAATAATCGTCGTATGGCAGAGCAACGCACCCAGAATCTGAAACGCAAGTTTGGCAAGAATACGAAATTTCATGAGCAGTGTCTTTCCTAAAGGATCTGATTGACAATGATTATGCCGAAATGGTACCAACAAACCACTAAAGCCTCCCTTTGATCTGATATTTTGTTGGTTCACATGCTTGATCAATGGTGTTTTATCATTAATGTTTTATTATTATTAATGTTTAGTGTTTTCTGAGTCATTCGTAACTGTCACTATGTCATGTTGTTACTTGTGGGCGGAGCACCAAGGCAAATTCCTTGTATGTGAATACTTGGCCAATAAACTTACTTACTTACTTAAATCGAAGTAATGGAGAGCTTTGGTACATTCCACACCATGGGGTGCATCACTCGAAGAAAGGGACCTTGAGGGTAGTATTTGACTGTGCTGCATTCTTCAAAGGAACATCACAACTGTCAACTACTGCAAGGTCCAGACCTTACCAACTCACTCTTTGGAGTTCACATTAAATTCAGACAAGAGCCAATTGCTTTGATGTATGATATTAGAGCGATGTTTCATCGTCAAAGTATCAGAAAAACACATTGACTACTTGCGATTCTTATGGTGGCCTGAAGGGGATGCACAACAAGATCTTGTTGAAGGTACATCTCTTTGGAGCAGTGTCATCACCAAGTTGTGCAAACTTTGCATTAAAGGAGACCGCAGAGGACAATAAAGCTCACTTTCCAGAAGAAGTGATAACCTCTATGAATAATAATTTCTATGTGGATGATTACTTAAAATCCATGTGTATGGAGCAGGAAGCAATTCAAATGGTAAAACATCTGACATCCCTCTGCAATAAGGGAGGATTTACGCTTTCCAAGTGGATTAGCAACAGTATTGGGAAGTATTCCACCAGATGATAGAGCCAAAGAAACCAGGGAGTTGGATTTGGGCAAAGACAATTTGCCAATGGAAAGAGCATTGGGACTGCACCGGTGCGTTGAAACAGCTGTGTTCAAGTTTAGAATCTCAATTCAAGAGCGACCATGTACTAGAAGGGGTCCATGTACTAGAAGGGGTATCCTATCCGTGATTGGTTCCGTTTACGACCCTCTGGGATTTCTTGCACCATTTACATTGCCAGCCAAGTTGATTTTGCAGGAAAAACTTGGATGGGATGAGAGTATAACACAAACGTCCTCTCACCGATGGACAGAATGATTAGCAGATCTCAACAAGATCTCAGAATTCAAAGCATGAAGCCTACAGGCTTTGGTAAGATCAGAAGTGCACAGCTGCATCATTTCTCAGATGCCAGTGAAAGTGGCTACGGTACTGTTTCATATCTAAGACAGGAAAATGATAGCAAAGAAGTACATGTTGCATTCTTAATGGGAAAGGCCAGAGTGGCACCTTTGAAACAAATGACAATTCCCAGAATGGAACTTACAGCCGCAGACTGACCTGTTAAAGTTGACATATTGCTGCAAAAAGAACTACAGCTTCAACTGGAAGAATCTATCTTCTGGACAGATAGTACTACGGTGCTTAAATACTTCAACACTGAGAACAAACGTTTTTTGACATTTGTAGCAAACAGAATTGTATTGTATTGTATTGTATTTTTTAATGACCACACAGCCAGGCTGGTGGAATTTGTTCTCAGTACAGCTCGATACAGGTTCCAACATTTCATCAAACATTCAACTCGTAACGTAGATATACATACAAACAGACACATTTCATAATACATAAGGGCCACGCTTATTCGTATTTCCTCACCGTACGGAGTTTAAAAAGTTAATTGCGGTAGGAATGAAACTGTTTTTGAAACGGGTTGTTTTGGAGGCAATTGACCTGTAACGCCTCCCAGAGGGCAGTAGCTGAAAGGCATAGTGTGCAGGGTGAGTGGGGTCAGTGATGATCTTGCGGGCTTTGTGAAGTGTCCGTTTATGGTAGAGTGATTCAAGTGATGGAAGGGGTAAGCCAATAATTTTGGAAGCTCTGTTTATAATGCGTTGTAGTTTCTTCCGGGAGAGTGAGTCGAGGCTGCCGAACCAAACTGTGATAGATGAAGTGAGGATGCTTTCAATAATGGCTGTATAGAAGCAGAGCATCAGATGAGGCCTTACTCTGAACTTCCTAAGCTGCCGAAGTTGGAAAAGTCTTTGCTGGGCTTTTCCATAAATGTGGTCTGCGTTTGTCCTCCATTTGAGATTGTTGCTGATGTGGGTGCCAAGGAGTTTGAAAGTGTCAGTGATGATGATGGATTCACCGTTGATGAGCACAGGAGTTTTGGGGGGTGGCTGGCGTCTGAGGTCGATGATGAGTTCTTTTGTTTTTGATGAATTGAGTGAGAGGTCATGGTCTGTGCACCAGGTCACTGCTTGGTTGATCTGTGCACGGTATTCAGTTTCTTGGTTATTGGTGATGAAACCTATGATTGTTGAGTCGTCCGCGTATTTGTACAAGTTGACAGAGCTGTGGTGGGATGTGAGCTGGTTTGTGTAAAGAGAGAAAAGCCAGGGTGAAAGAACACAGCCTTGGGGTGTGCCTGTACTGAGGAACAGAGGGGAGGATGTATTATTGTTGATCCTCACCCTCTGTTTCCTGTTCCAGAGAAAGCTGTGAATCCAGTAACAAATGCATGGATCAATGTTCATGTCCAGTAATTTATTAAACAGTATAGCCGGGTTTATTGTATTGAATGCCGAGCTGAAATCCATGAACAGGATGTGCGCATATGTGTTTGCGGACTCCAGGTGGTTCAGGATGTGATGAGTTGCTAAGTTGACGGTGTCCTCAACTGACCTGTATCTCTTTTGTATTGGGAGATATGGAAATATGTTAACACAAAGGAAAATCCTGCAGATGAAGCTTCTAGAGGACTAACAGCAGACCGCTTCTTAAGCAATAAGAGATGGATCAATGGAACAGAGTTTCTCTGTAAGTCAGAGAATGGCCAAAGCTCGAGCTGGGATTTGAAATCTCTGCTAATGATCCGGAAATTAAACAAAACCTTACATTGAACGTTATTGCTAAATATTCAGCAAACAACAAATGATTGAATTACCCACTTTTCATCATGGAATAAGTTGGTGACTGTGGTAGCTTGGTTTCTTCAACTAAAAACAAGGTTATTACAGTTTGCTCGAAAAAGGAAAGAGATGCTGAAGGTATCTGAAGAAGTTCCTGAAATATTGAAGAAAAAGGTGGAAAAGAAGATGCAAGTTTTTTAGGCATCGTACGACGTACAGGGTTTACATCTTGATGATCTCCTCAAATGGGAAAACGCGATTATCTCTTTCTGTCAAAAACAGAAATGCAAAGAAGAAATATCGACATTAGAAGCTGGAGTACATGGTGTCAAAAGAAACAGTCAATTTGATTCAGTATTGGAGGATGGACTTCTGAGAGTGGGTGGTCGCCTAAATAGATTGGCAATGTCTGAAGAGGCTAAACATCCTATTATTCTCTCGAAGGACTTTCACATATCAACATTATTTTTACGACATATTCATGAATTGATTGGACATGGAGGAAGAAGCTGTCAAAACTTTGGACTTTTGTGTTTTGGACTATATACTGGGTATCAAGCCTGATGTTAAGGGTTTGGTGCGCACGGTACGACTTCAGACTATGAACAATGTTTTAATAAGACCAATAACCAAGTTACGCTTGCTTCTAGAAGGCGATGGTGAAGATGGAAGAACCGCTAAAGAAGTCTGAATGCGGATATATAATTTTTTTTGTTTTTTGATATATGTTAAGCTTTTATAGCTACCTTTTTTAATGTCTATTAGTAATTGCTTCGTTATATAGTCAGAACAATTAGGGGCTGGTATGTAGTAGCCATTTAGCTTAACTCAGTATGTTATAACTATAACCAGTTACCTTTAAATTATACGTGTTCAAGAAGGAACTGCAGATGCTTGAAAATCGAAGGTACACAAAAATGCTGGAGAAACTCAGCGGGTGCAGCAGCATCTATGGAGCGAAGGAAATAGGCAACGTTTCGAGCCGAAACCCTTCTTCATGTCTGAAGAAGGGTTTCGGCCCGAAACGTTGCCCATTTCCTTCGCTCCATAGATGCTGCTGCACCCGCTGAGTTTCTCCAACATTTTTGTGTACCTTTAAATTATATCTGCCTGTAATTATATGGATGGGATTTATTACGTAGTCGGAGGCGTGTTTGCGGCTGGAATTCTCACGCAGACGCTAGTAGTTTTTAGTTTTAGTTGGAGGAAGCATGGGGGAGAAGGCAGAGATTTCCACCATGCACAAGTTCCACCATGCTCAAGTTTGACTACGAGTAAGGTCAAAATGTATTTAAACGAGAAGAAGTTTGGATGAATATCTTACTACGACAATACAGAAACTATTAATTAAGAGACTGTTTTGAAGATTTCTCTTTGGACGGCTTTGAATGTCTCATGGAGAGCTCGCATGCGTATCGAAATTATCTCCTCACTCCTGTCTTCAATCATAGTGGCTAGAGGAAAGATTCCTTGAACGATATAATAATCTGCCATTACAACTATGGGTTGTATCTATCTTCCTAATCTTCCTATGAACTATCTTCCTTAGCAGTCTCACATGTGGCACCTTATCAAAGACTTTGTGAAAACCACGATTTTCAATACTCCCCGAATGACTTTATACACCTCTATAAGATCAACCTCCTGGGCTCCAATGAATAAAGTCCTTGCCTGCCCACCCTCTCCCTACAGCCCAAGCCCTCTGGTCAGGGCAACAACCTCGTAACCAGTCCAACATCGCAATCAAACCCTTAACAACATGACCAATATGAAAATATTTCCAGGACTAATAATAATTAACAAATAATGTTATTTCTGGAGCAGGTTTGAGCTTGGCATTTCACGTTTCCCAGTTGGAATCTCTACATCTGGATCTATATTGGATTCTGTTATAATATGCCTAGTGCATTGCGGTCTTTAACTATGCACAATCATTCAGTCAACAATGGCTGATGTGAAAGCATTCTACACCACAACTTTAAAGCTCAAGGTGACATGGGTGACAAGGTAAGTTATAATAGTATTTTCTCATCTGACAGCTGGAATGTTGATAACAATAATTTTATTAAGAGATCCAGCCAAAATTCTAACAGGAGAATAGGTCCTGGGATAGGTGTACATAAATCATTTGTGTGTACGAAGGAATTGCAGGTGCTGATTTAAGCCAAACATAGACACAGAGTGCTGGAGTAACTCAGCGGGACAGGCAGCATCTCTGGAGAGAAGGAATGGGTGACATTTCGGGTCTGAAGGGTCTCGAAACGTCACCCATTCCTTCTCTCCTGAGATGCTGCCTGTCCCACTGAGTTACTCCAGCACTTTGTGTAAATCATTTGTGTGACAGGACAGGTTGAGAAACAAGTTAAAAACATGTAAACCGGGAAAACATGTGAATCTTTATAAATAGTACAAGAGAGAGAAAAATTATGACAAAGATTTAGACATTTGTTCAGCAACAAATAATTTCCATAGTAAAATCTGGACTATATGTGAATACCTGAAGCCAAGGTACAACAGAGAGAAATCCTAGAATAAGTGTGAGATATCGCATTTTTGGGACTCAAACTAGGCAGGTGAATGGGAGGGCCTTTTGGAGTGTTGTACAGCAGAGCCCATGTACATTGTTCCATGAGAGTGGTGGCACAGAGTGGTGAGAAAGACTTAAGGCATGCTGGCCTTCGTCCGTTAGGAAATTGAGTAGGGAATTTTAGTCATTTGTTACAGCTGTATAAGACATTGGTGAGGCCAGACTTGGAGCATTTTGTTTAGTTTTGCTACAAAAAGATGCCATTAAGGTGGAAAGGGTGCAGTGCGGATTTATGAGAATGTTGTCGGGACTTGAGGGCCTGAGCTCCAAGGAGATGTTGGGCAGGCTAGGAATTTATTCCTTGGGGCACAGCAGGCTGATGGATCATCTTAAAGAGTCGTATAAAACCATAGGGGACATTGATAGGATAAATACAGAGTATTTTACCCAGGGTAGGGCGACCAAGAACTAGAGCAGCCAAGAGGGAGGTCAGAGATTCCAGAGACAGGAGCAAGTTGGAAGATCCTGCTAACTGCAGTTGGGATCGTATATCAGCAATGTTAGAATTTAGGCAGGGCCAGTTTTGACACTCAGTGAGATGAAAGCATGGTTAAGAACAAAGGGGATTATGAAGGCATAAGAGAGGGGCTGGCCAAGTTAGACTGGAAAGGGATACTAGCAGGAATGACGGTGGAACAGCAATGGCAGGAATTTCTAGGCATAATTCGGAAGATACAGAATCATTTCATTCCAAAAAGGAAGAAAGATTCCAAGGGGAGTAGGAGGCAACCGTGGCTGACAAGAGAAGTTAGGGATAGAATTAAACTAAAAGAAAAGATGTATAACACAGCAAAGATTAGCCAGAAGTCAGAGGATTGGGAAACTTTCATAGGACAACAGAAGGAAACAAAACGGGCAATACGAGCTGAAAAGATGAAGTACGAAGAGAAGCTGGCCAGGAATATAAAGAAGGACAGTAAAAGCTTCTTTAGATATGTTAAGGGAAAAAGAGTAGCAAAGTCAAATGTGGGTCCCTTGAAGGTAGACACGGGTGAAATTATTATGGGGAACAAGGAAATGGCAGAAGAGTTGAACAGGTACTTCGGATCTGTCTTCACTAAGGAAGACACAAACAATCACCCAGAAGTACTGGAGAACAGAGGATCTAAGGGGGTCGAGGAGCTGAAATAAATTTTCATTAGGCGAGAAATAGTGTTGGGTAGGCTAATGGGACTGAAGGATGATAAATCACCGGGGCCTGATGGTCTGCATCCCAGGGTCCTCAGGGAGGTGGCTCTAGAAATAATGGACGCATTGGTGACCATTTTCCAATGTTCAATAGATTCAGGATCAGTTCCTGTGGGTTGGAGGATAGCTAATGTTATCCCACTTTTCAAGAAAGGAACGAGAGAGAAAGCGGGGAATTACAGACCAGTTAGCCTGACTTCGGTGGTGGAAAAGATGCTGGAGTCAATTATTAAAGAGGTAATAAAGGGGCATTTGGATAGCAGTAAAAGGATTAGTCCAAGTCAGCATGGATTTATAAAGGAAAATCATGCTTGACTAATCCTGGAATTTTTTGAGGATGTGACAAGTAAAATGGATGAAGGGGAGCCAGTGGATGTAGTGTATCTAGACTTTCAGAAAGCCTTTGATAAGGTCCCGCACGGGAGACTGGTGACTAAAATTAGAGCGCATGGTATTGGGGGTAGAGTGTTGACGTGGATAGAAAATTGTTTGGCAGACAGGAAGCAAAGAGTAGGAGTGAACGGGTCCTTTTCAGAATGGCAGGCAGTGGCGAGCGGAGTGCCGTGAGGCTCGGTGTTGGGGCAGCAACTGTTTACCATATATATTAATGATTTGGAGGGAATTAGGAGCAACACTAGCAAGTTTGCGGATGACACAAAGCTGGGTGGCAGTGTGAACTGTGAAGAGGTTGTTAGGAGGTTGCAGGGTGACCTGGACAGGTTAAGTGAGTGGGCAGGTCCGTGGCAGATGCAGTATAATGTAGATAAATGTGAGATTATCCACTTTGGTGGCAAAAAACAAGGGAGCAGATTATTATCTCAATGGGGTTTGGTTAGGTAAGGGGGGGGGGGGGGGGGTACAGCGAGACCCGGGTGTCCTTGTACACCGGTCACTGAAAGTTGCGGTGCAGGTACAGCAGGCAGTGAAGAAAGCTAATGAAATGTTGGCCTTCATAACAAGAGGATTTCAGTATAGGAGTAGAGAGGTTCTTCTGCAGTTGTATAGGGCTCTGGTAAGACCACATCTGGAGTATTGCGTACAGTTTTGGTCTCCTAATTTGCGGAAGGACATCCTTGTGAGTGAGGCAGTGCAGCGTAGGTTCACGAGATTGATCCCTGGGATGGAGGGACTGTCATATGAAGAAAGATTGAAAAGACCAGGCTTGTATTCACTGGAGTTTAGAAGGATGAGGGGGTTCTTACAGAAACATATAAAATTATAAAAGGACTGGACAAGCTAGATGCAGGAAAAAATTTCCCAATGTTGGGCGAGTCCAGAACCAGGGGCCACAGTCTTAGAATAAAGGGGAGGCCATTTAAGACTGTGGTGAGAAAAAAACGTTTTCACCCAGAGAGTTGTGAATTTGTGGAATTCCCTGCCACAGAAGGCAGTGGAGGCCAAATCACTGGATGGATTTAAGAGAGAGTTAGATAGAGCCCTAGGGGCTAGTGGAATCAAGGGATATGGGGAGAAGGCAGGCACGGGTTATTGATTGGGGACAATCAGCCATGATCGCAATGAATGGTGGTGCTGGCTCGAAGGGTTGAATGGCCTCCTCCTGCACCTATTTTCTATGTTTCTATGTAAGAGATATTTAAGCAACATGTTCAAAGGTAGAGAGGTGGAAAAAACTGAAAGCTAACAAGTCTGGAAGGGAACAGTGTGATGAAGAGGGCTTTTGGCATGCTGGTCTTCATCAGTCAGGGAAGCTGTAGGAAGCTGTACAGATAAATACAATACTACATTTAAAAGACATTTGGATAGGTACATGTATAGGAAAAGCTGAGAGGGGTTTGGGCCAAACACAGGAAATGGGACCAGCTTAAGATGGCGATGTTGGTCAGCATGGATGAGGTGGGTGGTTGGGCCTGTTTTTGTGCTGTAGGACTCTAAGAACAGAGCAATAAGAAAAGGGGTAAGCCACACAACCCCTCAGGCTTGTCCTGCCATTCAATATGATCAATGCAGCTCTTCCTATGGCAGTTCCCCATAGCCCTCAGTTCCCAACCTTCATTGCCCCAGCCTCGACACCCATGTGAGGTGGAGAACTGCAGAGATCCACTGATCTGTGAGAAGTTCCTAAGCACCTCAGCATTCAACAGCGGCAGGCACAGTGTCACTGGACAAGTGATTACATTCAGGCATGAACAAGAGGTCACAATGTTATTGAAGCAGGCGCCAGCTACATCAAATGTCCGACCTTAAAATATTTTATTAAATGAAAGATAATTTCTTCCAATAACTTTCTTCCCCAAGATACTTGACATCAAACATTTTTACAGTCAAGCTGCACGTGCTTACCAATCGAGTACATATCCAGTTGCTGGCGTAAGCGAACCTTCTGCAGGTTGTCATAAAAGTTGGGCTCAGGAGTGTGATTACCAGCAGCAGGGACAGTGAATATTCTCATGATCTTCCTTTTATTTCTAAAGGCAACAGAGAAATTTCCCCAAGTCAGCAAAGTAATAAAATAAATAAGGTCACTTCACCATGCATCCAGCAGAAAAACCGTGGCACACAAAAATCCCTTCAATATTCTCACACATTTTATTTATACTTAAGAGGGAGAGAGAACAAGGTCATGAATATGAGGATAGAAACAGAGAAACATAGAAAATAGGTGCAGTGGGAGGGCATTCGGCCCTTCGAGCCAGCACTGCCATTCATTGTGATCATGGCTGATCGTCCCCTATCAATAATCCGTGCCTGCCTTCTCCCCATATCCCTTGGCTCCACTAGCCCCTAGAGCTCTATCTAACTCTCTCTTAAATCCATCCAGTGGCTTGGTCTCCACTGCCCTCTGTGGCAGGGAATTCCATAAATTCACAACTCTCTGGATGAAAAAGTTTTTTTCTCACCTCAGTCTTAAATGGCCTCCCCTTTATTCTAAGACGGTGGCCCCTGGTTCTGGACTCGCCCAACATTGGGAACATTTTTCCTGCATCTAGCTTGTCCAGTCCTTTATTAAGTTTCTACAAGATATCCCCTCATCCTGCTGCACCTGTTGAGTTTCTCCGGCATTTTTGAGTAACATAGATAATAGGTGCAGGAGTAGGCCATTCGAGCCAGTACCGCCATTCAATGCGATCATGACTGATCATCCACAATCAGTAACCCATGCCTGCCTTCTCCCCATACCCCTTGATTCCGCTAGCCCTAAGAGCTGTATCGAACTCTCTCGAATGCATCAGTGAATCGGCCTCCACTGCCTTCTGAGGCAGAGAATTCCACAAATTCGCAACTCTTTGTGTGAAAAAGTATTTCCTCATCTCAGTTCGAAATGGCCTACCCCTTATTCTTAAACTGTGGCCCTTGGTTCTGGACTCCCCCAACATCAGGAACATGTTTCCTACATCTGGCATGTCCAATCACGTAATAATTTTATATTTCTATAGGATACCCTCTCATCCTTCTAAATTCCAGTGAATACAAGCCCAGTCGCTCCATTCTTTCATCATATGACAGTCCCGCCATCCCGGGAATTAACCTCGTGAACCTACGCTGGCTGCACTGCCTCAATAGCAAGAATATCCTTCCTCAAATTAGGAGACCAAAACTGCACACAATACTCCAGGTGTGGTCTCACGAGGACCCTGTTCAAATACAGAAGGATCTCTTTGCTCCTATACTCAACTCCTCTCGTTATGAAGGCCAACATGCTTTCTTAGCTTTCTTCACTGCCTGTTGTACCTGCATGCTTACTTTCAGTGACTGATGTACAAATATACCCAATTCTCGTTGTACTTCCCCTTTTCCTAATCTGACACCATTCAGATAATAATCTGCCTTCCCGTTCTTGCCACCAAAGTGGATAACCTCACATTTATCCACTATATACTGCATCTGCCCACTCACCCAACTTGTCCAAATCACTCTGCATCCTCATAGCATCTTCTTCACAGTTCATACTTCCACCCAGCTTTGCGTCATCTGCAAACTTGCTAATGTTACTTTAATTCCTTCATCTAAATCATTAATGTATATTGTAAATAGCTGCGGTCCGAGCATTGAGCCTTGCGGTACCCCACTAGTCACTGCCAGCCATTCTGAAAGGGACCCGTTAATCCCTACTCTGGCAACCAATTTTCTATCCATGTCAATACCCTACCGCTAATACCATGTGCTTTAATTTTGCCCACTGATCTCCTGTGTGAGACCTTATCAAAGGCTTTTTGAAAGTCCAGGTACACTACATCCACTGGCTCTCCCATGTCCATTTTACTTGTTACATCCTCAAAAAATTCCAGAAGATTTGTCAAGCATGATATCCCCATTTAAATCCATGCTGACTTGGGCTGATCTAGTTACTGCTATCCAAATGCGCCGCTATTACATCTTTTATAATTGACTCCAGCATCATTCCATGCTTTCTCTCTCCCTCCTTTCTTGAAATGTGGGATAACATTAGCTACCCTCCAATCCACAGGAACTGATCCAGAATCTATCGAACATTGGAAAATGATCACCAATGTATCCACGATTTCTAGAGCCACCTCCTTGAGTACCCTGGGATGCAGACCATCAGGCCCTGAGGGTTTATCAGCCTTCAGCCTACCCAACACCATTTCCTAACTAATGTGAATTTCCTTCAGTTCCTCCATCACCCTAGGTCCTCTGATCCCCTACATATGGGAGATTGGTTGTCTTCACTAAGGAAGACACAAACAAAGTACTTGTTCAACTCATTTGCCATTTCCTTGTTCCCGATAATAAATTCACCTGTTTCTGCTTCAAAGGGACCCACATTTGTCTTAACTTATTTTTCCTCTTCACATACCTAAAGAAGCTTTTACTATCCTTTATATTCTTGGATAGCTTACCTTCATACTTCATCTTTTCTTCCCGTGTTGCCTTTTTAGTTACCTTCTGTTGCTCTTTAAAAGTTACCCAATCCTCTGGCTTCCCACTCATTTTTGCTATGTTACACGTCTTCTCTTTTATTTTTATACTGTCCTTGACTTCCCTTGTCAGCCACAGTCACCTTTTACTCCCCTTAGAATTTTTCTTCCTCTTTGGAATAAAATGATCCTGAATCTTCTGGATTATTCCCAGAAATGGTCCACCGTCATCCCAGCTAGGGCCTCTTTCCAGTCAACTTTGGCCAGCTCCTCCCTCATGCCTCCACAGCCCCCTTTGTTCAAGTAGTAGAGTCTAGGACCAGAGGTCAGCCTCAGAATAAAAGGATGTAACTTTAGGAAGGAGCTGAGAAGGAATTTCTTTGGACAAAGGGTGGTGAATCTGTGGAATTCATTACCACAGACAGCTGTGGAGGCCAAGTCAATGGATATTTTTTAAGGTGGAGATTGACAGGTTCTTGTACAGTGTCAGGGGTATTGGGGAGAAGGCAGGAGAATGGGATCGAGAGGGAAAGATAGATCAGCCATGATTGGATGGCAGAGCAGACCTGATGGGCCGAATGGCCTCATTCTGCTGTCATCACTTATGAACCTATCATCTTCACAACAAACTTCCCTTCCTGTTATATATTTTATGTTCTGTGTCGACACAAGGGACTGTAGATGCTGGTTTACAAAGAGACACAAAGTTAGCGCTGGAGTAACTAAGTGAGTCAGACAGCGGCTGTGGAGAACATGGACGGGTATCTGAAGGACCCGCTGAGTTACTCCAGCTTTTCGTGTCTATCTTCGGTGAAACCAGCATCCATCAGCAGTCCCGCCCCGCCCGACTTTCTGTGAAGGACCATGTTGGCCCCACAGAGTGACGACGATACCGACCGACCGCGGAGTTACCCCAGCGCTCGGTGCCTGCCCTTTCACCCATATCTCCGCCTCCGGCCCGAGCCCCACTCGCCTCCTGGCGTACAGCAGTAGCCCGACGCTGAGCAGCACCGCGATCAGGTAAACATTGGTCGCGTCGTTCCAGGCCTCATGCACCGTGTAATCCATCCCAGCGCCGGCATCAACGCACATCCGGTCCCCGGACAACTCGCACATCCGGTCCTGGGCCGACACGTACAACCAAAGATCCTATAGCAAGCTTGCTCCGGATGAAAGATCCCCGGCCCCGCCCACTGTGTGGACGGTGTCAAACAGCACAGACACCAGACCAACATGATACATCTACAGTACTCACACCTGCCTGTGTTACAGGGATGTCCCTATCTCAACTACCTCCTCAGGGAATATGCTGGAGTCAGGCAGCGGGACAGGCAGCATCTCTGGACAGATGACGTTTCGGGTGGACACTTCTTCAGACTGATGAAGGGTCCCGACCCGTAACATCACCAATCCATGTTCTCCAGAGATGCTGCCAGACTCGCTGAGTTACTCCAGCACTCTGTGTCCATGTTAAACCAGCATCTGCAGTTCCTTCCTGCACATACCTCCTCTGGCAGCTCATTCCATACACCATTCCATATTTCAAAAAATGTCCCTCAGGTTCATATTACATCTTTCCTCGCTCATTTTTAAACCTATGTCCCCTGGTTCTTCATTCCCCAACTCTGGGTAAAAGACTCTGTACATTTATCATATCCATTCTCGTTATGACTTGAGATACCTGTATATATCCGACCCACAGGTGGTGCTTTGGTCTCCGGCCGGCGGGGGGCGGTGTTTCTGGCGGGGGGGAGGCGAGACCAGACGGGCCGTGCAGGCGGCAGCTGCCAGCAGGACAGGACAGGGCCGAGCCGAGCCATGGCGGGCGGAGCGCCACTGACGGCGCTGTGGACCGAGGTGAATCGCTTCGGACAGACCGCCGATTACAGCCGCGCCCTCAAGTCTCTCAACAAAAGTGAGCGGCGCTGGGGCGGGAGGAGCGGGACCCGCGGGGGCGGCGGATGGACGCGCCGAACGGGACGGTCGGCTCCAGGGTTTGGGTCCGGAGTCGGGGTCTGGGGTCACGGGTGTGTTGGCCGATGCTGGGCCCTGTGGGGTGGTGGTGGTTGGTGGGGGGTGGAAGGGGAGTGGAAGGGGAAGATTTGTCCCCTCTCCTCATTGATTGGAATGTAAGGATGTGCTGAGCAATGTTTTCCACATGTTGGTTGGTGCCTGTAACGTGCTGCCAGGGCAGGTGGTGCAGGCGGATATGACAGTAGTGGCCTTTAATGCAGGGAATGAGAACATATGGATCACCTGCAGGCAGGAGATCAATAACCTGGCATCGTGTTCGGCACGGACATTGGGACGGGCGGGCTGTTCCTCTGGTTCTGTGTCTGTTTTTTTTTTGCCGCAGGAGCGTTTGAAATAGCTGTTAATTTGTTTGAGTTTGTTGCACTTGGTTGTCGATGAGATGCTCAATTCATCACCGTTAATTAAACTGATTTTTCTCTCTAGTACTGCAAGATGACAAGGATGATGTCACTGCACTACATTGTAAAGTGGTCTGCCTGGTCCACGGTGGGAGTTTCAAGGAAGCGCTAAACGTAATTCACACTCACAGTAAGGTGCTTTCCAGGTATGATACGCTGAAACACATTTGATTTATTATTAGTAAAATGGGAACTTTGGTCTTTCTTGGTGAAGTTCTCCACACAGCGCTAAACTCGTTATCACCTAACCCACAACTATCAATGGCCTTTTTCATTTATTATCGTTACCTTTTTTCATATCTTTCATTCATTTTTTAATGTCTCTCTGCATCACCATCTATATCTCTCGTTTCCCTTTCCTCTGGCACTCAGTCTGAAGAAGGGTTTCAACCCGAAATGTCATCTATTCCTTTTCTCCGTAGATGCTGTCTGACACACTGAGTTATTACAGCTCTTTGTGTCTTATATTTAATTATAATTGTATAGGGTTTTGCTGGGGCTGAATCTGGTGTGTCTCCTTTGTTGACAGTGGATGTCCTTGCACATGAACAGTGCAGAAAAGAGTCAACGCTGGTCCCAGGGCTGAACGGTTTGCCTTGAGGGGAGCTGAGATTGTATTTTCTAGACTTCAGAAGAATGTGAGGTCTCATTGAAACTTGTACGATTATGTGGCCAGGCGAATGTTCCTTTGACTGAGGAGTCTGCAACCTGGATTCAGATTCAGAAAAGGGATTGGTAGTTTAGACTGAGCTAAGAAACGTCTTGCTGAGGTTAGTGGATCTTTGGACTGCTTAACCCCAGGTCAGTCATTGAGGTTATTCAGATCAGCAGTGGATATTCTGGAGATAGTCCTCCAGAAATGCACTGAATTACTCCGGTAGTTTGTGTTTTTTTGTGGATATATTCTAGTCAAGGAATTAGGGGTAGCTCAGCAAAGTGACTCTGAGGTGGAATCACAGAACTTTATCAATGGCAGAGCCAATGGCCGACTGCTCATTCTTAGGAAATGCACTTACGTGGAAGTGGCCACGCTCTCATCTTGCTGCTACCATCAGGAGGAAGGTACAGGAGCCTGAGAACCATGGCTTCCAGGTTCAAGAACAGCTTCTTCCCAGCAACAGGCGCTTGAACACTGCACAACACTAACCTCAGCAACTGATCTACTATGGATATTATTTTTGTTGCACTACGCACAAACTACTATGGTTTGATTTCCTACTATTACTGATTATTAACTAACTGTATTCTTTTATTATTGTACATTCATCTGCAAGGGCCTGTAAAGCTGCAGCAAGTAAGAATTTCATTGTTCCATTGCTGGAACAGAGGATGATGGAGCTGTGTAGGAAAGAACTGCAGATGCTGGTTTAAATCAAAGGTAGACACAAAATGCTGGAGTAACTCAGCGGGTCAGGCAGCATCTCTGGAGAGAAGGAATGGGAGACGTTTCGGGTGGAGACTCTTCTTCTGATTCATGATAAAACAATCGTGAATTAGGCTTGCTGCGTTTCTTCAGCCACATTTGTTAAAAGACAAATTTCTGTTTCCTGAACGAAAGATTTCCATGCTGCTGTGCCTTGTTTTACAGCAAGGGAATCATGCATTTTATTTCAGCAGATTTAGGAATTGTGGTTCCTAAATTGTACTGTGTTCAGTTTTGGGCACCATGTTATAGGAAAGATGTTGTCAAGCTGGAAAGGGTGCAGAGAAGATTTACAAGGATATTGCCAGGACTAGAGGGCCTGAGCAGTAGGGAGAGGTTGAGTAGGCTTGTACTCTATTCCTTGGAGTGCAAGAGGATGAGGAGTGATCTTATTGAGGTGGATAAAATCATGGGAGGAATAGATCGGGTAGATGCACAGAGTCTCTTGCCCAGAGTAGGCGAATCAAGGACCAGAGGACATAGATTTAAGGTGAAGGGGAAAAGATTTAATAAGAATTTGAGGGGTAACTTTTTTACGCAACGGGTGGTGGGTATATGGAACAAGCTGCCGGAGGTGGTAGTTGAGGCTGGGACTATCCCATCGTATAAGAAACAGTTAGATGTGGGCAGATAGGACTAGTGTAGCTGGGACATGTTGGCCGGTGTGGGAAAGTTGGACTTAAGGGCCTGTTTCTACGCTATATCACTCTGACTCTATACCAAGCAGATAGAATGGTAGTCGTATGGTTCGTTTGCCATCATTGATCGAGGCATTGGGTATAAAGGTCGGGAAATCATAGTACAGCTCTGTAGAATTTCAATAGGTTTCCACGCTGTATCACTCTAACTGTGGTTGAGATGGAAAAAGACGAATACGCACATGTGACGTCATTCAAAAAATATCAGCATTGAACCCATTCAAACTAAGATTGTCTCTCCCCTGTATTTGCTTTCTAGTGATGTGATAGCCTTTGAGAAGGCATATTGTGAATACAGACTGAATCGGATAGAATCTGCGCTGAAGACCATTGAAGCTGTCGATCAGAGGACTGACAAGTTAAAGGAGCTTTATGCACAAGTGGTATATAAATATTTTCCTCTTGCATCTTATATTAAAGTAATCATCCTGCATGCAGCATGTCTGGTGGCATAGCTGCCAAAAGAGGTATTGTTTGGGTGAAAAAGTGTTTCCTCATCTCTATTCTAAATGGCTTACCCCTTATTCTTAAACTGTGGCCCCTGGTTCTGGACTCACCCAACATCGGGAACATGTTTCCTGCATCTAGTGTGTCCAATCCCTAAATAATTTTATATGTTTCAATAAGATAACCTCTCATCCTTCTAAATTCCAGAGTATACAAGCCCAGCCGCTCCATTTTATTAACATATGACAGTCCCGCCATCCCGGGAATTAACCTTGTGAACCTACGCTGCATTCATGTTGTTGAATTTAACTTCAGGGAGAGGTTTAAACACGTTAGGGCTACTGACCTCTTGAAAAGCTTTTAGAATCATAGAATCAGATAGAACTAGAACAGTCCCATCAGTATAATGCCAAGATAAACTAATCTCCTCAGTCTGCATGTGATCCACACTGGGAACCAATGATCAGTGGCCAATTAGCCCAATAACTTGCAAACTTGAACAATAATTTTGATCTATCAATTAGTTATCCATCTCCTTTAATTACATAATGATCTAGCTTTCCCTCCCACTAGGGGTGGCACGGTAACACAGTGGTAGAGTTGCTGCTTTGCAGCGCCAGAGACCTGGGTTTCATCTTGACTATGGGTGCTGTCTGTACGGAGTTTGTACATACTCCCCGTGACCGCGTGGGTTTTCTCCGAGATCTTCGGTTTCCTCCCACACTCCAAAGACATACAGGTTTGTAGGCTAATTGGCTTGGTATAATAGTAAATTGTCCCTAATGTGGGTAGGGTAGTATTAATGTGCGGGGATCGCTGGCCCACAGACTAGTGGTCTGAAGGGCCTGTTTCAGCGCTGTATCTCTGAACTCCAGAGATTCACCACCTGCAGAGAAGAAAATTCTATGTACTTTAGTTTTAAATTACCCTTGTCTTATAGTTACGTCCTCTTGTTTGTGATTCTGCCACGGGTGAAAACATCCCTACATCTACTCTGTCAACCCCCTTAGGATCTTGTCTGCTCACCGCTCATTCTAAAGCCCAGGAGTACAGGCCCAAAGTGTTTGATCACTCTTGCCAAGGTGACCCTCTCATCCCTTGCTAGGTATTTCAAAAACAAATGGGCATAGATTGAACATGAGAGGTAGGTGGAATTAAATGCACATTACTTTGAAGAGAGAAACACTTAAACAGGCACGGTACAGAAGTAGAAGATCTTCATGCGGACCAATGCAATTGGTGTAGATTAGGGATTGGTGCAGATGATGTCCCTGACTTCCCACACCCTGCAGGAAACACACTGTACCAACCCTGGGTGAAAGGTTGATGTGGACGTTCTGTGCTGATTCTTTGATCCCTCCTTTGATAAGGACCAATTGCGGTTGGAGAATAAATGTCAGTCTTGTCGTATATGTCTACATCACGTGAAAAGATTTTCAAAAATCATGCAATTAAAAGCAATCGCCAGTTAACTTTCCCTCTTCTGTAAACTCAGTTGTACAGATTGGAGCGGTATGAAGACTGTTTAACGGTTTATCGTGACTTAATTAGAAATTCACAAGATGATTATGAGGAGGAAAGGAAAACCAATCTTTCAGCTGTGGTCGCAGCTTTGAGTACCTGTGAACATTCCTACCCTGTAAGTATCAGAATCTACCTGTTGCAAAGTGTTCTGTATTTTTACTAACAAGAATTAGTGTGCAATTCAATTCTTTGCTGGTAGTTTTTACAAAACGTTGTGAATTATTTGCTCTTGGCTAAACCCCCATGTAGGTGCCCAAATTGGAAATGTAAGTAGAGAATTACCAAAAAATATAAACTACCAATCATTTATCACTTGGCTCAGTGGCATAAAATTCAGATAATTTGCTACCCGACTCTCTGGAAATCCTGAGAATAGGAATCTGGTCCCCTGGGTCCTGGTTACTACATATGATTTTGCTTACCAGGGTCCAGGTTATCAATTATAATCATACTGCACAGAAATAGTCCCTTCAGCCAAACTCGTCCATACTGACCAAGATGCCCCATCTAAGGTCCTTGTACCTGTCCAATGAATTTTAAATGGTGTTATAGTACCTGTTGCAACTACTTCATCTGCAGTTGTCCCTCAGACTCATCTTTTCTCTCACCTTAAACCTATGCCCTGTAGTTCTCTTGCCTTACCCAGCTCTCCCTTAGCCCACCGTCTCCGCCTCTTCCTTTCTTCTTCCGCACCCGAAACGTCGCCTATTTCCTTTGCTCCATAGATGCTGCCTCACCCGCTGAGTTTCTCCAACGTTTTTGTCTACCCATTCACACAAGTTCTGTTATCCCACTTTCCTCACTCACTCCCGACTCATTAGGGGCAATTTTACAGTGACAAGTTAACCTACAAAGCCAATGCATCTTTGGGATGTGGGAGGAAACCTACATGCTTGCAGGGAGAATGTGCAAATTCAAAACAGACAATACCCGAGGACAGGATGGAACACAGATCTCTGGCGTGTGAGGCAGTAAGTCCACCAGATGTGCCACTATATTTTATTTTCCAACACATTAAAATTATACGTTGCTAACTTTGGTTATTAAAAAAAAAAACTATCCATTTTCAGTCTTAAATCTCTAAGTGATGCTATGTCCCCCGTTATAGCTACTGTATGTTTTAATTCAGTTCAAGACTATGGGGCAGTACATTGGACATAAAGTTGCTGCTTAAAATTGCCAGAGACCCGGAATTGATCCTGAATATGGGTGCTGTCTGCATGGAATTTTCTCTTTTTCCCTTTGATCGCATGGGTTGCTCTTGTTTTCTT
The DNA here is from genome assembly GCF_010909765.2 of Amblyraja radiata. Taxonomy (NCBI): domain Eukaryota; kingdom Metazoa; phylum Chordata; class Chondrichthyes; order Rajiformes; family Rajidae; genus Amblyraja; species Amblyraja radiata. The sequence continues at coordinate 35,166,718 of NC_045956.1, read as the reverse complement.
CCACATTACAAAGGTATGCAGGAACCTTTTTCAGACCCAACCCAAAACTTAATATTTTCCTTTTGTCCAGAGATTCTGTCTGACCTGTTGAGTTATTCCAGCTTTTTGTGTCTATCTTCAGTTTAAACCAGCATCTGCAGTTCCTTCCTACACACACGATACTATACGATAGAACTTTATTACTCCAAGGAGGGAAATAGTGTGTGTGTGTGTATAGTTATATATACATATATAAATATACACTGTTTTGTTTTCTCGTTTATAACATTGTTTGCAGAGTACTATGTTTACATATTCTGTTGTGCTGCCGCAAGCAAGGATTTCATTGTTCTAACTGGGACGTGAGAGAATAACTCTTAACTTACGTTGCTAATGTGTGGGATAGAACTAGTGTACGGGTGATCGGTGGTCGGCGTGGACTCAGTGGGCCGAAGGGCCTGTTGCCACGCTGTATCTTTAAATTAAACAAAAAACACTAAAACCAGAGGAAATCTAAAGAAGGGTCTCTACCCGAAACGTCACCCAATTTCTTCTATCCAGAGATGCTGGCTGCTCCATGGAGTTCCCCCACACAATTAAAGCATGGAATAGTCTTCACCCTACCATAGTTACCCAACCAGATGCAATTAAATTTAAGGTAGCCCTTTTTTTCCCCTAAGAACCCTTTTTTGCTTAAGTCCAAGTCAAGAGTCAAGAGTTTTATTGTCATCTGTCCCAGATAGGACAATGACATTCTTGCTTGCTGCAGCACAACAGAATATGTAAACATAATACAGAACAGGAGATAAAAGTTCAGTGTGTCTATATACCATAGACCATATAAATATATATAAACCGACCGGACAGCAATGGCGGCTAGATCTCCCACAATGCAAAGGGAGGGAGAAAGTGGCCCACGCCAACCCGTTGCAGTGCGCATGTGCAGGGCGGCACATGCGTACAACCACGGCCGAGATATGGTGGCCAAAGATCTTCGCTATAGGATCTTTGGTGCTGACCGTGCGCATGTGGAGGGGGAGGATGTGCAGACCGTGGCAGTGTGCATGTGTAAGGCGGCCTGCCGTGCCGGCGGATGAGGAGTGGGCGGAGAGCGAGACCTGGAGACGGAGAGTGATGGAGAGAGAGAGGTAGAGGGGTCCTGCTCAGAATTAAATGATAGGTATCCCTGGTGCTTGCCAAGCCGGGCAAAATGGCATGGCTTTTAGTTTGCCCAGCGGGACTGTAGGTTTCCATTGGCAACCGGGCAAACGCTAATTTCGAGCCCTGAAGGTCTGGCGTCTCCTGAGATTGAGGGGAAAGTACCCAGATGCAAGCTGGGGTTGCTGTAGCTTGCAGAGGAGGCTGTCACACAGAGAGCGATCTTTTTTAAATACTGAACAGGGAGTGGGGCAGATGTGTGTGGTGGTGGAATCTCGTTGAGGGTGGCAGAAATTACAAGGACCGATCCGTTGAATCCAATGGAAGATGAAGACCATGAGAGTTGAATCCGTGATTTGTCAGGGAGGCAGCGAGCAGAGGTGTAGGAAATATGAGATGTGGCTAAGTCATCTGTTGACTATGGTGGAGGACAAGATTTCTCGGAGGCTCCTGCGTGAAATGTCGCACTCAGACACCGTGGCAAAGCTGGGAGAATGGCATGGAGTTCTTTCAGGATGCACGGTGGGAAAAAGAGTAGTTCATAAGTGATAGGAGCAGAATTAGCCATTCGGCCATTGAGGTCTCCTCCGCCATTCAATCATAACTCCCTCTCAACCCAATTCCCCTGCCTTCTCCTCATAAACCCTGATACCCTTACTAATCAAGAATCTATCTATATCTGCATTAAAAATATCTATTGAGAGCCTCCATGGCCTTCTGTGGCAATGAATTTCACAGATTCACCACCCTCTGACTAAATAAATTGTTCCTAATCTTCCTCAAAGAACGTTGTTTAATTCTGAGGCAATGGTCTCTGGTTCTAGGGGAACTAGTGGGAACATCCTCTCCACATCCACTCTATCCAGGCCATCTGACTATCCAGATAACATTGCTGTGGATGTCTGTAGGCTGCCAGTGGATGTATGATGCTATGTCATCCACTTGTTTGACATCCCATCCAATGCCTTAATATTAATTCCCATTACCATTGGCACATTATGCCTGCAGAAATTCCAGTAGCAAACTGGGCTGCATCCTAAAATAGCACTTCCCTCTCTATGGACCAGGGAGCAGGTGCATATAAACACCGATACTTACAGGCTTCCCTCCGTGCACGCTTCCTTCTTCCCAGAAAATACAGCACTTATTGTCAATAGGTCAAACTTTGATTCGCCATTCTCAGTTTAATTAAATCTTTCCAAAATCCTTTGGTCTCTTTGTAATGTTCGATCTCCCTCCATGATATTTGGCCTTTCAGTATCCCGTCTTTGCATGCTCGACTATTGGTGATTTTGCCTTCAATGATTAAAGTTCTAACTTCTGAAATTCCCTTCATAGAAAATAGGTGCAGGAGGAGGCCATTCGGCCCTTCGAGCCAGCACCGCCATTCATTGTGATCATGGCAGATCATCCACAATCAGTAACCCATTCCTGCCTTCTCCCCATATCCCTTGATTCCGCTAGCTTCTTGAGCTCTATCTAACTCTCTTTTAAATTCATCCAGTGAATTGGCCTCTACTGCCTTCTGTGGCAGAGAATTCCACAAATTCATAACTCTGGGTGAAAATGTTTTTTCTTATCTCAGTTTTAAATGGCCTCCCCTATATTCTTCGACTGTGGCCCCTGGTTCTGCACTCGCCCAACATCAGGAACATGTTTCCTACATCTGGCATGTCCAATCCCTTAATAATTTAAAATGTTTCTATAAAATTCCCCCTCGTCCTTCTAAATTTCTGTGAATACAAGCCCAGTCTTTCCAATCTTTCCTCATATGACAGTCCCACCATCCCGGGGATTAGCTTTGTGAACCTAAGCTGCACTGCCTCAATAGCAAGGATGTCCTTCCTCAAATTAGGAGACCAAAACTGCACACAATACTCCAGATGTGGTCTCACCAGGGCCCTGTACAACTGCAGAAGGACCTCTTTACTCTTATACTCAAATCTTCTTGTTATGAAGGCCAACATGCCATTAGCTTTCTTCACTGGGTGTTGTACCTGCATGTTTACTTTCAGTATGCAAAAATACTGGAGAAACTCAGCGGGTGCAGCAGCATCTATGGAGCGAAGGGAATAGGCAAATTTTCGGGCCGAAACCTTGCCTATTTCCTTCGCTCCATAGATGCTGCTGCACCCGCTGAGTTTCTCCAGCATTTTTGTGTACCTTCGATTTTCCAGCATCTGCAGTTCCTTCTTAAACACACGTTTACTTTCAGTGACTGGTGTACAGGGACACCCAGGTCTCGTTGCACTTCCCTTTTTCCTAATCTGGCACCATTGAGATAATAATCTGCCTCCTTGTTCTTGCCGCCAAAGTGGATAACTTCACATTCCTGAAGCTTTCAACCTTACTTTCCAATTCAGACTTAAAACTTACCACATAAACCAAACTTTAGTTTATTAGTAGAAACCTTAATGATTTCTGAAATGGTGCTCTTGGTACCTGCCTCAACTACTTCCTCTGGTTCCACATACTCACCACCCTCTGTGTGGAAAAAGTTGCCCCTCAGGTTCCTTTTAAATCATTCCCCTCTCACCTTAAACCTATGTCCTCTCGTACTTGATTCCCATACCCTGAGAAAAAGATACTGCATTTACCCTATCTATTCCCCTCATAAAGCCATAAGGAACATGAATAGAATTAGGCCATTCGGCCCGTCAAGTCTACTCCACCATTCAATCATGGCTGATTTATCTTTCCCTCCTAACCTCATTCTCCTACTTTCTCGCCATAACCTCTGACACCTGTACTAATCATCGTTTTTTACACCTATATAAGATCACCCTTCTGTGGTCCAAAGAATAAAGTCTGAGCGTGTCTTGTAGCTCATGCCTTCGAGTCCTGGCAATATCCTTCTAAATCCTTTCCAGCTGAGCAATATTTCTCCTTTAGCAGAGGTGACCCAGAACTGGACACAATACTCCAAGTGCAGCCTCACCAACGTCTTGTACAATGTAACATTGGTCCTAATTTCTACAACTCTAGCTAAATTTGTTAGGTAGCAATACTGTCAAATACTTTGGAGCTTTTGCAAGTTATTTGTCCAAAAATAACATGCGATTGCAATTTGATTTTGTTTCTCAGGAAGACTTGGGCTTGCCTGAAACTTCATATGAACTGTGTTACAATGCTGCTTGCACTTTGATTGGTGAGAGCAAGCTGCCTGAAGCAATGAATAAACTTCAGAAGGCTGAAGGTAAGTATCATTTGCATGAAAATGAAAACCTATATATTAATAATATTACTTATGTTGACAAAAGCTCATTTCATCAGAAATAAAGACAAAGTAATGGAAATACTAATGGAAAGAAGGTCAGGCAGCTCATTGGAGAGAGGAAACAAAATGCTAGGCCAATGACCATTCATCGTAATTGGAAAAATCATATTCTTCCAGTTATGATGATGGGGCTTTGAGCTGAGACGTTAAACTCACTGAGGAAAGCATGAAGTGCTGGAGGAACACAGGAGGTCAGGCAGCATCTGTGGAGGGAATGGATAGATGATATTTCAGGTTGGGACTCTTCTACAGTTTAATCTGAAAACGTCGCCTCTCCATTCCCTCCACTGAATTCCACCAGCACTTTATGTTTTACTCCAGATTCCAGCATCACAGATGCTGTTTGACGACCTGAGTATTTCCAGCAGGATTTTCATTTCAGTTTTCCATCATTGCGGCACCAGCAGCGCCGAACGATTGGCAGTCCCGCCAACAGTCTGTCTGTTTTTTTTTGGGGGGTTTTTAAACATTTTTAGTGCATTTTAAAAGTTTATGTAAATGTTCTCCAGTTTGTTTTATGTGGGGGACGGGGGAGGGGGAAACTTTTTGCAGTTTCTTAACTTGACGGAGATGTGATTGTTTTCCGGGTCGCATCTCCGGCTGATCTGCGGCCTACCATCGATGCAGCTGGAAGCCTCCTCGGATTGACCTTGAGCGCCCCCGCGGGGCATGGACTTAACACAGGAGCTGATCCCTTGCCTGGGAATGCGACAACCGCGCCTGCAGGCTTTACCATCGAGCTTGCGGTCTCGGGAGAGGCATCTCAAAGCTCTTAACGACGCATATGCTCGACTAGCCCCAGTGCAGGGTTCGATCGCCGGTGCGGGGCAGCTGACATCCCCTCGATGCAGGAGCTGATCGCCCCGACGTGGAGAGCGCGCCGCCGGTTACGGGAGTCAAGATCGTCTCGTCAACAGAAGGCTCGAGGCCCCCGACTGCGGGAGAGCAAACAAGGGAAGAGATTTGAACTTTTTTTTGCCTTCCATCACAGTGAGGAATGTGGACGAGTCACTGTGGTGGATTTTTATGTTAAAATACGTTTTGTGTGTTCCGTTGCTTTTTATTTATATGACTGACTTGGCAAATGAAATTCTTCGTATGTTGCAAAACTTGCTTGGCTAATAAAGTATTATTGTGATTGTGATTTATTTGTAGCCACCCCCAAGAAGTGGCAGTTAATATTGCTAGCTTTATAATTCCAATTATGCTTTCTATTTTGATTTAGAACTCTGTCGGCAATCATTTTCAGAAGATACTGTAAGTATTTCAGACCACGGTTGTAATGTATTCATACATATTCATGTGTATGTTAATGAGTTGGTGTTGTACATAAGCAGGGAATGTTGGGTAATAGAAACATAGAAAATAGGTGCAGGAGTAGGCCATTTGGCCCTTCGAGCCTGCACCGCCATTCAATATGATCATGGCTGATCATCCAACTCAGTATCCCGTACCTGCCTTCTCTCCATACCCCCTGATTCCTTTAGCCACAAGGGCCACATCTAACTCCCTCTTAAATATAGTCAATGAACTGGCCTCAACTACCTTCTGTGGCAGAGAGTTCCAGAGATTCACCACTCTCTGTGTGAAAAAAGTTTTTCTCATCTCAGTCTTAAAGGATTTCCCTTCTATCCTTAAGCTGTGACCCCTTGTCCTGGACTTCCCCAACATCAGGAACAATTTTCCTGCATCTAGCCTGTCCAACCCCTTAAGAATTTTGTAAGTTTCTATAAGATCCCCCCTCAATCTACTAAATTCTAGCGAGTACAAGCCAAGTCTATCCAGTCTTTCTTCATATGAAAGTCCTGACATCCCAGGAATCAGTCTGATGAACCTTCTCTGCACTCCCTCTAAGGCAATAATGTCCTTTGCAATAGAGATTCGGAGACCAAAACTGTACTCCAGGTGTGGTCTCACCAAGACCCTGTACAACTGCAGTAGAACCTCCCTGCTCCTATACTCAAATCCTTTTGCTATGAATGCTAACATACCATCATTCGCTAATAAATAAATCTCTCGTGATCCAGGCAACCTGCGTGTAAGTTGTTATACATTCTGCCGTCTGGAATATAACAAAATTGGCGGCGAGTTTGTGAACTCATCCTTTAAATACAGTGCAGGTCTGTTTTGCAACATGCAGTGTTTAATAGTTTAAACAGTAAATACGGAGTTGTGTCGCAGTTGTTTGCGAGCTGGACACGATAGGCCGCAGATCCTTCTATGCAGGGGACTGTAGTTTAAAACAGCAGTTGTACAAATCGTTGCGTGTTTGTCAGGCTATCTCTATGCCTTAAAACTTAAGTTTGCACTGTAACTTTGGAACCTTTCTCGGATGCACACTATGCGACAGATTGGTTAATGGTCTAGTGGATGACGAATTCAGTCCAAACTCATGAACACTCCAGATCTTACATTTGAGAAAGCATGCAAGATTGCTGCCACAATGGAGATGGCATCAAACAATGCTCGTGAGTTTCATCCATCACAGACTGCAGTGGCCGTTTACAGTCACAAGGCAGTGCCTATGGCCAAACCAAGAGGCGTTAAATCAAAACCAAAGTATGGCGGGGAGCCAAGTTCAGCTAGTTGTTATCGTTGCAGCGGTAATCACTCATCCCAATTTTGTCAGTTCAAAATGGCCAAGTGCTATAAATGCCAGAAGAAAGGCCATATCGCCTCAGCATGTCGGGCCAAGCATAAAACAGGGAATCAACAATCTGCGGGAAACAAGCGACAACATCAAAGAGGAGTTCACAACTTAGAAACATAGAAAATAGGTGCAGGAGGAGGCCATTCGGCCCTTCGAGCCAGCACCGTTTTTCTTTGGCTGATCGTCCCCAATCAATAACCCGTGCCTGGCTTCTCCCCATATCCCTTGATTCCACCAGCTCTATCAAACTCTCTCTTAAATCCATCCAGTGATTTGGTCTCCACAGGCCTTTGTGGCAGGGAATTCCACAAATTCACAACTCTCTGGGTGAAAAAGTTTTTTCTCATCTCAGTCTTAAATGGCCTCCCCTTTATTCTAAGACTGTGGCCCCTGGTTCTGGACGTGCCCAACAGTGGGAATGTTTTTCCTGCATCTAGCTTGACCAGTCCTTTTATAATTTTATATGTTTCTATAAGATATCCTCTCATCCTTCTAAACTCCAGTGAATACAAGCCTAGCCTTTTCAAACTTTCCTCATATGACGGTCCCGCCATCCCAGGGATCAATCTCGTGAACTAACGCTGCACTGCCTCAATCACAAGGATGTCCTTCCTCAAATTAGGAGACCAAAACTGTACGTAATACTCCAGATGTCTTACCAGAGCCCTATACAACTGCAGAAGAACCTCTCTACTCCTATACTGAAATCCTCTTGTTATGAAGGCCAACATTCCATTAGCTGTACCTGCACGCCAACTTTCAGTGACCGATGTACAAGGACACCCAGGTCTCGCTGTACCTCCCCCATACCTAACCTAACCCCATTGAGATAATCTGACCCATTGTTTTTGCCACCAAAGTGGATAACCTCACATTTATCTGTATACTGCATCTGCGGCCCCAACACCGAGCCTTGCGGCACTCCACTCGCCACTGCCTGCCATTCTGAAAAGGATCCATTCACTACAACTCTTTGCTTCTTTTCTGCCAACCAATTTTCTATCCATGTCAACACCCTACCCCTAATACCCCTAATTTAGTCACCAGTCTCCCGTGCGGAACCTTATCAAAGGCTTTCTGAAAGTCTAGATACACTACATCCACTGGCTCCCCTTCATCCATTTTACTTGTCACATCCTCAAAAAATTCCAGAAGATTGGTCAAGCATGCTTTTCCTTTTATAAATCCATGCTGACTTGGACTAATCCTTTTACTGCTATCCAAATGCTACATTATTGCCTCTTTAATAATTGACTCCAGCATCTTTCCCATCACCGAAGTCAGGCTAACTGGTCTGTAATTCCCTGTTTTCTCTCTCGCTCCTTTCTTGAAAAGTGGGATAACATTAGCTATCCTCCAATCCACAGGAACGGATCCTGAATCTATTGAACATTGGAAAATGATCACCAATGCGTCCACTATTTCTAGAGCCACCTCCCTGAGGACCCTGGGATGCAGACCATCAGGCCCCGGGGATTTATCATCCTTCTGTCCATTAGCCTGCCCAATACTATTTCTCGCCTAATGAAAATTTCTTTAATTTCCTCTACCCCCTTAGATCCTCTGTCCTCCAGTACTTCTGGGAGATTGTTTGTGTTTTCCTTAGTGACAACAGATCCGAAGTACCTGTTCAACTCTTCTGCCATTTCCTTGTTCCCCATAATAATTTCACCCGTGTCTGCCTTCAAGGGACCCACATTTAACTTTGCTACTCTTTTTCCCTTAACATATCCAAAGAAGCTTATACTGTCCTTATTTATATTCCTGGCCAGCTTCCCTTTGTACTTCATCTTTTCAGCCCGTATTGCCCGTTTTGTTTCCTTCTGTTGTCCAATGAAAGTTTCCCAATCCTCTGGCTTCCGGCCACTCTTTGCTGTGTTATACATCTTTTCTTTTAGTTTTATTCTATCTCTAACTTCTCTTATCGGCCATGGTTGCCTCCTACTCCCCTTAGAATCTTTCTTCCTTGTAGGTTTTCCTTGTAACTTGTAGGTGAACTCTGATGGAAATGAACTTGAGTTGTACACCATTTATGCAACCAACATCGATAAGCCTACAACCAGCCAAGGCAAGGACTTTCGAACTGAACTATTGATTAATGAAGTCAATCGATATGTGTATTGACCTGGCAGCAGATTGTTCGGTCATGACCAGAGACCTGTACGAAACAAAGTTCCCACAGATACCATTGTTTGAGAGTAAGGTCAAGCTGAGAACCTAATCGGGCGAAGTTTTGGAGACGTGGCCAAATTAACTGTAAAGTTCAGCGTAATGGTCAGTCAGTAACACTGTCCATCATAGTGGCCAGCTACAGAAATAACCCAACCCTCCTTGGAAAGGATTGGCTGAGTAGAATAGAATTAGACTGGAAGAACATTTTCAGCGTCGATTTGTCCGAATCACGTCTTGAAAACGTCATAAGCAAACATTTTTGGTGACAGTTACACGGGAATAACTGGGTACTCTGCACACATTCGACTTAAGCAAGATGTGAGACCTGTGTATTGTCGACCAAGACCTGTACCGTTTGAACTAAAGCAACAAGTGGAGGTAGAACTCGACAGGTTAGAGCGGAATGGAGTACTCGTGAAGACAGACCAGAGTAACTGTGCAACGGCAATTGTGGCCGTACCAAATGCCGACAAAACTGTTCGACTATGTGGTGACTACGAAGTCACAATCAACCAACCCGTTGATGACGAGCAATATCTGTTACCAACCTCGCAAAATCTGTATGCAGAACTTAGAGTCTTCACTAAACTAGATTACTCTCGCGCTTACGCCCAACTCAATGTCGACAAGGAAAGTCAGCAGTACTTGACTATCAACCCACATAAGGGCTTGTATTCATATACAAAGCTGCCCTATGGTGTGAAATCCTCCCCGAAAATCTTTCAAACTGTCATGGACAAAATGTTACAAGGCATTCCGCACTGTGTGTGCAGCCAGGATGACCTACTGATATTCACAGAGGGCGTGGTAGAACATCTGGAAATCCTTGAGCAAGTTCTCACACGACTGAACTGCCACAATGTCAAACTGCGATATTTATGCAGTCAGAGGTGGTCTATCTTGGACTCAAAGTAGATGCCAACGGACTTTGCCCTCAGGCAAAGTGAAGGCAAAAGTTGAAACAATAGTGAATGCTTCAAAACCCAACAATGTGTCAGAGCTACGATCATTCCTGGGGATGGTGCAGTTCTATTTTTTAATTTTATTTTTATTGGAAACAATTGTACAAAAAAGAATGACTTAACAGTTCTCAACTCTAGCTCAGCTTCAATTTTAACATTTTACAAACAGAATATTAAATTGAAATAAGAAAAAAGAGAAAGATGAAAAGCAGGAGAAAGAAGAGGAGTCGACCCACCCATGCGCCCGCTCGCCCAGCCTTACAATCAGTTTTGAGTTTGCGTTCAACCATTGTATTGTTCAAGAAATTCAATAAAATGAGACCATGTTTTTAAGAATTGATCCGGTTTGTCAGTCAAGTCAAACCTAATTTTTTTCTAGATTTAGTGTCTCTGTCATTTCCGTAATCCACATCCTCACTGAGGGGACTGTTGTCTTTTTCCAAAATTTAAGTATAAGTTTTTTTGCTGATATTAGACCATATCAAGAAAGCGTCTTTGAAATACCGTTAGTTTGACGCATGCCTCTGATATTCCCAGCATTGTCAGTTTTGGGTCTGGTTCTAGTGGAATTTTCAGTGTTTTAGAGGTAACGTTAAAGTCTTCTGTCCAAAAAAAATCTATTTTTGTGGCTTCATGAGAATGACATTTGTCACAAAGGGGGGAAACACAGGGGAAAATCTTGCTCTATTTGGTCTTTGAGTAATATAGCCTGTGCAGCACTTTAAACTATATCAGGCAGTGTCTGATTGAGGGGGGATCTTATGGAAACTTACAAAATTCTTAAGGGGTTGGACAGGCTAGATGCAGGAAGATTGTTCCCGATGTTGGGGAAGTCCAGGACAAGGGGTCGCATTTTAAGGATAATGGGGAAATCCTTTAGGAAACCCTTTAGAAAAACTTTTTTCACACAAAGAGTGGTGAATCTCTGGAACTCTCTGCCACAGAAGGTGGTTGAGGCCAGTTCATTGACTATATTTAAGAGGGATGTGGCCCTTGTGGCTAAAGGAATCGGGGTATGGAGAGAAGGCAGGTACAGGATACTGAGTTGGATGATCAGCCATGTTCATATTGAATGACGGTGCAGGCTCGAAGGGCCGAATGGCCTACTCCTGCACCTATTTTCTATGTTTCTATGTCTGGCATTTAAAGAGCAATGATGTATGTATTGTCGGCTTTCGTCACATATATCCTTGGAGATGTGTTGACCCATCTCATCCTCCCATGAACGCCTATAAATCTCGAATGGAGTGTCAATGTTTTGGAGGGCATTGTAAATGTGGGATATCAACTTCTCTGTATCTGCATGTCTATTCAAACATTCATCGAGTATGTCTGGACCTACAGAGGAGCAGTCTTGTATGTATGTTCTCACGTAATCCCTAACTTGGAGGTATCTGAAAAAGTTATTGGTGTTCCAATCGTATTTCTCCTGTAATTCTTGAAAGGAGGAAAGAGTCCCCTTCTGATAAAGGTCTCCCACAGTATTGATTCCCTGATTCTTCCATTGAACAAATACCACATCTAGAGTAGAAGGTTTAAAACATGGATTATTTGCAATGGGAAGAAGGAGAGACATGTTTCTCAGTTTGAGACTGAGTTTCAACTGTTTCCAGATACGGAAAGTACTGTGTATGATCGGGTTATGCTCACACCAACAGGCAAACTGACTTATTCAGGGATATTGGAGACAGGACAATCAAGCCTATACAGAAAGGCAAGCAATCTTCCCTTTCCATATTTAGCCCGTCTGCCTGTTGATATGAATCATCCAGCCAGAAAATTATAGTTTTAATATTGGTTGCCCAATAGTAAAAGAGGAAGGTACACAAAATTGCTGGAGGAACTCAGCGGGTGCAGCAGCATCTATGGAGCGAAGGAAATAGGCGATGTTTCGGGCCGAAACCCTTCTTCAGACTCGAGGAAGTTGGGTAAGGCGTCCTCTATTCTCTTTGGATTTGCACAGATGTCTTTTGTGTATTCGGTGGCTTTTATAGTCCCAGATGAAATTAGTGGCAATGGAATCAATTTTTTTGAAAAAACTTTTGGGAAGATATATTGACTGGAATAAGTATAAATGTTGCGGGAGAAAGATCATCTTTACGGCATTTAGTCTACCGAGAAGAGAAATAGGCAGTGTTTTCCAAAATTGAATATACGTGTGGAGTTTAGTAATTAATGGTGTGAAAATAGTTTTAAACAAAAGGGAATATTTTCTGGTAACATAAACTCCAAGGTATCTGAATTTTTCAGTAACGATTCTAAAGGGAAACTGTTGGAGCTGGGTGACATCTTGTTCTTTTATTGGCATAATTTCACTTATGTTCCAATTGATTCTATAGCCAGAAAAGGAACTGAATTGTTCTATAGTAGTTTATTAGAAACATGTTTAGTATCGTATCCATATATGCCTGGATGGAACCTGATACTCTCGACAAGAGGTTCTATGGCTAATGCAAATAGCATCGGGGAGAGAGCGCATCCTTGTCTATTGCCCCTGAATAAATGAAATTTAGGTGAAAGCATTTGGTTTGTTAGTAGTTGAGTAGTGGTTGTGAACGATTGCAGCAGGATCTGGATCGATTGGCCAGGTGGGCGGAGGAATGGTTGATGGAATTTAATAGAGAAGTGTGAGGTGTTGCATTTTGGGATGTCGAACGAGGGCAGGACCTACACAGTAAATGGTAGACCTCTGGGTAGTGTTGTAGAGCAGAGGGATCAAGGAGGACAGGTGCATGGTTCCTTGAAGGTCGAGTCGCAGGTAGATAAGGTGATCAAAAAGGCTTTTGGCACTTTGGCCTTCATCAGTCAGAGTATTGAGTATAGAAGTTGGGAGGTCATGTTGCAGTTGTATAAGACGTTGGTGAGACTGCATTTAGAATATTTTGTTCAGTTCTGGGCTCCATGTTATAGGAAAGATATTGTCAAGCTTGAAAGGGTTCAGAAAAGATTTACGAGGATGTTGCCAGGACTAGAAGATGTGAGCTATAGGGATAGGTTCAAGGTGAAGGGGAAAATATTTAATAGGAATCCGATGGGTAACTTTTTCAAACAAAAGGTGGTGGGTGCATGGAACAAGCTGCCAGAGGAGGTAGTTTAGGCTGGGACTATCCCGCCATTTAAGAAACAGTTGGACAGGTTTGGAGGGATAAGGACCAAGTGTAAGCAAGTGGAACTAGTGTAGCTGGGACATTGTTGGCCGGTGTGGGCGTGTTGGGCAGAACGGCCTGTTTCCACACTGTGTCACTCTATGGCCTGTTTCCATGCAATTGACTATGTCTGTATTTTGACTCTACCCGACAGTAACCTTTACTCTGAGATCATTAATAAACTCTTAATCATTGTGAAGTAAAATGTCTTAAACAGCTGTTCCCTTCCCTCCTTAACATGCTGATTTGGGAAGCTTTCTCTGATACTGTGCATGAAACCATCCTCTTCACTTTACTGCTCAGTTTGTTCCTCCTGTGTGATCTGCAAAATGTGTGCAAATGCCAGATTTAATTTCAGATGGTGTATTTATTTTCCACTTGATTTTTTGTATTTATGCTAATGCTGGATTCTCTCTGTAGGATATAAATGATGAGGAAATTGATGCCGAACTGGCAATAATCCATGCCCAGATGGCCTATGTTATGCAACTCCAAGGCCGGAATGATGATGCTGTGCAACTTTATAATCAAGTGATCAAACTGAAGTAAGAAATAAAAGATTTGCTAATCAGCCATGTGAAAGATAACCATTTTGGGGTCTCATTTTTGTTTTCTTCCATTGTTGCAGGCCCTCGGATGTTGGACTCCTTGCTGTGACTGCCAATAATATCATCACACTCAACAAGGTACCTTGCACTTTTCTGAATTAATATCTCTACTATTTATTTCATTCCCCTTACATGTTTTTCCTCTACATGCTCAATTTTTGTAAGGTGTCCTTGAGACTCTTGAAAGGCGCCCATAAATAAAATTTATTATTATTATTATGAGCTGTTCTTTCACCCACTTGCTGGTCCCAAATTTGCTGAGGTTTATTAGTCTTTTTTCAATTTGAGTTATGGAATGCACGACTGCAGAGTTCTGCCAATCATCATTTCATTTTCATTTGAGACATGCTCAAATCTCATCAAAGCAAATCAAATCATAGCTGTTGCTGCCAGATTTATCAAAACTGCGACCTGGTTTTGAAATGATTTCTGAAGCCCATCAGTGAACTCCAGAGGGTAGCACCCGCACAGTGTGAAATTACCTGGTGGAATTGAATTGAATTGAATACCTTTATTGTCATTCAGACCTTACGGTCTGAACGAAATTTCGTGCCTGCAGTCATACATACAATCATACAATAATAAACAACAATAAACACAAATTAACATCCACCACAGTGTATCCTCCAAGCACCTCCTCACTGTGGTGGAGGCAAAAATCTTAGGGTTACTGTCTCTTCCCTCCTCTTCTCCCTCTGCGCTCATGGTGGTAATTGCCCTCGGCCAGCTCTGCTGAAGGAGGACGCAGTGGTGAGCACTGTGACAGCCTGGACAAGAATGAGAGTGTGGGCATGGTCACAGTTCCCACGGAGCCGGGCGTCAACAGATTCAGCAGTCCTGATGCTGATCTGAGGGAAAGGCAGAGCTGAATGCTACAGTGCAGGGGTGAGGGTCGTATAGAGGGGGAGGGACTGGCCGTGTCCATTTTCAGATGAGACATAAACTGAGGCCCCACACGTGTTCTTGGGCATAAACCACCTACCCATTTTGTGCTTTAAAATAGTAATTTTGTTCAGAGTTTGTATATTTTCTGGTACATGCTTCGATTAGTTCAAAAAGTCACGCAAAAGTTGTGATGATTACTTAAATCTTATCAAGGCTTTTTAAAATTGTTTAACAGACTTTTTCAATCGATTATAGAGTTTTCTGAGATCTACCTGTTTCTAACAGGTTGCCATGTCAACTTTTAAGCAGCAATGAGTTCATCTAATTTCAATGTTGAAGTAAGAAATAAGATTTGTGCTTTATAAAGGACGTCAGATCTGATTTTTTTTTTTTTTTTTGTGAAAAGTAGTTTGGACCTTCTTATAATCTCCATTTCCCATACTCCTTTAATAATTTCATGCTTTTTAGAAGGGTAACGTGGTAAAACGACAGGTCAAAGCAGACAAACCTTGTCACCTTTCTCTCTGCCGACAATGAATCATTCTACATTTCCTTATCATCTGCTTTGATCTGTTGTTTTCACACCTTACCCTTTCATATTCTCTAGACTCCCTTTCCCTTGACTCAGTGTGAAGGGTCTCGACACGTAAGTCACCCATTCCTTCTATCCAGAGATGCTGTCTGTCCCGCTGAGTTACTCCAGCATTTTGTGTCTATCTTTGGTGTGAACCAGCATTTGCAGTTCCTTCCTACACATTTACAATACGATACAATAAACCTTAAAAATCCCCAGAGGGAAATTGATCTGCCAACAGTCACACACACATCAAGGTACACAAAAACTTGAAATTAAAAGTGGTAAAAATAAATAAAAAGACAAGAGACTGTTGGCTGGCTGCCGTGTACACATCGCCTAAACCAGAACGAACGAACAAACGCAGACATCCCCTGGGCAAAGGATCCTGAATTAGAGTGCTCCCCTCCCTCCCCCTCACCGGTTTCCCCTTTGTTCTCCCACCATCCCTCACTGCGGCCCCCCCCATGCCGGATCCTCCATTGTTCTTCACAGTGGTCCCCCACACCATGTCCCCATTGTCTTCCTCGCACTGCCCCCTCACTTTCCACCACCACCGAAGTTCCCGTTGCAGCCGAGGACCCAGCCGCCAGCAAGGCTGCCGCCAAGGTTCCTGCTGAGGCCCCAACACCGCCCAGGCTCCCATTGCCATCGAGGCTCAAGCTGCCGCCGCTGAGGCTCCTTCGGCACAGGCAAGCCTCGCAGGCCCCTGGGCTACCTGTGGAGAGAGTCTGGTTTGCCGGGGAGGTTGTTCGGCAGGTGGATCAGCCCCGCGTGGCTCCCCAGGACACTCCCGCCGTTATAATTTTATGTTGGTCCTGAAAGCTTCTAACGCAAGTCTCAAATTGTTTCCTGCAGGACCAAAATGTGTTTGATTCAAAGAAAAAAGTGAAACTGACCAATGCAGAAGGAGTGGAGCATAAACTCACCCACCGACAGCTACAGGCTATAGAAGTCAACAAAGCTTTGTTAGCCATGCATACAAACCAGGTAAGGTGTAAATGCATCGCAAATCTTCATAGCATCTCGTTAATTCTATGGTACACTGGGACACAGAATTAAAGTATCAGGAGACTGAAACTGCTGGGTCATCGGTTTCAACAATGCGGTATTGACAGTCCTCTCCGAAACCTGTCATCTATCTGCTTTTGTTCCTGAAACCATGTGCCTCCAGTAAACCAAGCCAAAATGCGTAGATTTGCAATTTGCTCTGGACGCCACAGGTCTTGCCTTTTGGACAAATCACTCATGTACAATTTTGTCATTAGCCTGACCTAAATCCATGTTTACGACATCTACCAAACAACTTGGCAGCACTCTAGGATCACGTGTTCAAAATATTAAATTTGTCAGACAGAATCTCAGCTTCACAAAGCCATACTTCTCCTTGATTAATCCATGCTTCAAATGCTGATTAATTTGCCCCTCAGAATATTTTGCACCAGTATCCCTGCCACTGAGGTTTGATCGCAAATCTGTTGTTACCTGGCATAATGTTGCTGCCCTTGTTGAATAATAGTACCTTACCTGTCGTTGCCCCAGTCATCAAGTGCTTCTGTGACTAGTGTAGATCACTCAACACTAAAGATATGAATATTTCTAGCAGTCTCATCCTCGCCTCCCGTAGCTCAATACATCTACATTTGTATTGTTCTAGGATTCCACTGTCCCCTTCCTGAATTGTTCAACTTTAATGTCCTCTGTAGCAAATACAGATGAGAAATATTCATTTCAGACCTCACTTGCACTCTTTGGTTTCACAGATCAATAATACTATACTTAAAAACAATCAAGCCAAACTCACCTACAATAGGTAGAGAGAAGGCCGAGATACTGAGTGCAAAATATAGTTAGTATTGTAGCTCATCAGTTCCATAGACACAGTCTAATGTGCTCAATGGGGGTAGAGGTGCAGTACCCTATTTGCTGTAATGGAGACAATGAGATCAAGAAAGGGGTTGGAGGTGTCGGAGATGGTCCAAGTGATTTTGACTGCAGGATGGAAATGAGTAGTGAAGTTAATGAAGTCCATGAGTTCAGCATAGGTCCTGGAGGTTACCCCGATACAGTCGGCAATGTCGCGGAGATAGAGTTCGGGGATAGGGATTGTTTGACGAACCCTACAAAGAGGCAGGCATAGCTGGGGACCCTACGAATGCCCATTTGGAGGACGCGGGAGGAGTCGAAGAAGTTGTTGAGAGTGAGGACCAACTCCGCTAGGCGGAGGAGAGTGTTCATAGAGGGACATTGGCTGGTTTTGTGGTTGAAGATGAAACTGAGGGTTTAGAGGCCTTCCTGGCGGGGGATGGAGGTGTAGATTGACTGAACATCCATAGTAAAGATGAGGGAATAAGCCCCGTGAAAATGGAGGTCATTAGAGAGAAGAAGAGCGTGTGAAGTGTCTTGAACAAACTAAACTTGTCTTGACCAAGGTCATGGAAATTCAATCCCTGAGGCCTGACCAAGTAGATCCTTGGACGTTGTGGGAAGCAAGGAACACAATTGTTGGGTCCCTGGCAGAGAATTTTGTATCTTCCTTAGCCATGGGTGAGGTACTGGAAGATTGTAAGGTGTCTAATGTGATACCTTAAGAAAGTTTGCGAGGACAAGCCAAGGAACTATATGCTGGTGACCCTAACATCAGTACTTGGAAAGTTATTGGACGAGATTCTGGGAGACGGGGTCTATCGGATTTTGTAAAGGCAAGATCTGATTACAGATCATGGCTTTGTGCATGTAAGAGGATTGAGGAAGGCATGGCAGTTGTCTACATATGTTTAGCAAGGCTTTTGACAAGGTCCTGTATGCTAGGCTAGTCCAGGTCAGATATTATGGGACCATAGGGCGGACACGGTGGCGCAGCAGTAGAGTTGCTGCCTTACAGCAAATGCCGGAGACCCGGGTTCAATCCTGACTACAGGTGTTGCCTGTACGGAGTTTGTACGTTCTCCCCATGACCTGCGTGGGGTTTCTCCGAGATCTTCAGTTTCCTCCCACACTCCAAAGACATACAGGTTGTGTGTAGGTTAATTGGCTTGGTAAATGTAAAAATTGTCCCTAGTGGGTTTAGGATGGTGTTAATGTGCGGGGATCGCTGGTCGGTGTGGACCCGGTGGGCTGAAAGGGCCATGATCAGCCATGATCACAATGAATGGTGCTGGCTCGAAGGGCCGAATGGCCTCCTCCTGCACCTATTTTCTATGTTTCCATGCTGTATCTCTAAAATTAAAGCAGAGTGAGCTTGCCAATCGGACACAAATTGGCTTGGTGTGGAGGTGAAGACTTTGTTCATGTTGGAGATCTGTGACCAGCGGTGTGCCGTAGGGATCAGTTCTGGGTTCCCTGGTGTTTGTCATGTAACTTGGTTGAGAATGCTTGGGCAACATGGTGGGTCAGCAGTAGAGTTGCTGCATTCTGAAACATTAGCTTATTCTAGATGAATTTGGACAGGGAGCAAATATCCATAACTTAAGGAAGAATTTGTTTTAAGTAATTTGCCACTACTACAAAATCAATCAATTAATTTTGACGTTCCCTGGTCTACTCTTCTATAAACTTGTTAGTGCTCGATCAAGTCTACAATCATTTTATTTGCATGGCGTCACGTACAATCATTTTATTTGCATGGTGTCATGTACAGCAGGGAAGCAGACCCTTCGGCCCACCTCGTTCATGCCGACCATGTTAACATTGGATAGGACCCGGAATAGAACAGTGTTTAAAAGTTTTGATATTATATCTCTCATATTTCTAGGATAAATTGTTCTAAATAAATACGCCGGCTTAATTTGTACGCAGGCTGACCAGTGTCGAAAGCTGACATCAAGTTTGCAGAAACAGGATCCAATGACACCACTTCCAGTGTTAATTCAGGCTGCACAAATGTGTCGAGAGAAACAGCACACCAAGGCAATCGAGCTACTGGAGGTAAGCCTGGCTGGGAAATATCACAGATTGTAGTTAAATTTGATATATGCTGGCTTCATTAAGAGCCAAGCCAATAGTGTTTAATTGTCACATGTACAGGGAATGACATTCTTACTTGCTGCAGCTTTACATGCCAATTAATGCAATAACACAAATAAATATATAATAATTAATAGTACATTAAATGAACAATATCAGTTCTTCAAATGTGATAAACTGATATATGCACAACCCTCTGGCAAGGTAGACACAAAATGCTGAAGTAACTCAGCGGGACAGGCAGCATCTCTGGAGAGAAGGAATGCTGATGTTTCGGTTTTCAATATGAAGAAGGGTCTCAACCCAAAAGGGTCTCAACCCATTCCTTCTCTCCAGAGATGCTGCCTGTCCTGCTGAGTTACTCCAGCATTTTGTGTCTACCTTTGATTTAAACCAGCATCTGCAGTTCTTTCCTACACAACCCTCTGGCAAGGCAGGGCCAGCCAGCAAGAAACACGGACAGGAAACACAATAGAATGTTGCCGTAAAGAAATCAATGCTGAAGGGCTCAAGGAGCCTACGGAGATTACCTCACTTCATTCATCACAATAAAAGAATAGTTGAATCAATAAGTTACGATAAAATGTTATTCATCCCCAGAGGGAAATTGGTCTGCCAATAGTCAACACACACTACAAGGTACACGAAAACTTGAAATTAAAATTGAATTAAAAGTGAGGGGGAAAAAAAGAAAAGACGTGTGCTCAGCGCCTTCACCGAAACAAATGAACAAACGAACGAAGACTTATACCCCTGGACAGAGGATTCTAAAACTAGAGTGCCCCCCTCTCACACGCCGGGTCCCCCTTGGTTCTCCCACTGCCCCCCCCCCCCCCCCGCGCCCACGCCGGGCCATTAATTGTTCTTCACGGCGGTCGTCTCAGGCTGGGCCTCGCCGCCTGGCTTCTCCACGATCCCTTGGGAGTCCTGTGGTGCGAGTCGGTGCTACCGGGGCACATTCCGGTCGTCGCCGCTGTTGTTCAATAGACAATAGGTGCAAGAGTAGGCCATTCGGCACTTTGAGCCAGCACCGCCATTCAATGTGATCATGGCTGATCATCCCTAATCAGTACCCCGTTCCTGCCTTCTCCCCATATCCCCTGACTCCGCTATTTTTAAGAGCCCTATCTAGCTCTCTCTTGAAAACATCCAGAAGACCCGTCTCCACCGCCATCTGAGACAGAGAATTCCACAGACTCACCACTCTCTGTGAGGAAAAAGTGTTTCCTCGTCTCCGTTCTAAATGGCTTACTCCTTATTCTTAAACTGTGGCCGGTGGTTCTGGACTCCCCCAACATCAGGGATATGTTTCCTGCATCTAGCGTGTCCAAACCCTTAACAATCTTATATGTTTCAATGAGATTCCCTCTAATCCTTCTAAACTCCAGAGTGTACAAGCCAGGCACGTGTCGTTAGGATAGGGAAGGTAGGCACTGCCTACCCTGACTAAAATTATGAAATGACAATTATTAAATATAAATAGTAAAGGCATGGGAGAATTATGCCTATCTAAGAGTTAGGTAGGCATAATGTTCCGTGCTTTTCATCCGCAGCACTTTCAACACGTGAAGGCCTGTGCAGCCCACGTGCCGCAGTGCTGCTTCAAGCCGTCAATGACAAGCGGGGCTGAAGGCAGCTGAAATTCTGCCTTTGCTGTACTGCGCAGGCGCAGCAGCCTACTGCGCATGCACAGCGCGAGTTTCTTGGCGGGTTTTTCAAATATGGATTGTCATTATTTTAAGAGTATGTTACGAAACAAAGAGAGAAGATTGGAGTTTGTGTACCAATAACGTGGTAAGTTCATTTCTTCGTGCTATATGTTTTTAAATACCATATTTCCCGGGGTGGGGGGAGAGCTCCTTTCACAGCGTTTGAGGACTCAGGCCCAGGGAGGGCAGGAGCGTTGTGAAGGAGGGGATCGGGGTCAGTAACCCACTTGCGACGCTCCAGGCACGGAGCCACCGCATTGTGGCCGGGGAGTGAATTAGCTCGGGTGGCTGCGAGTGGTCGCCGGGACCGGACAGCCCCTTCTGCCGGTCCCCTCACACCTCTGGCAGTACTCCGTCTGAAAACCTCTCTCCTGCTGCTTGCCGGCCTCACTCATGTCAGCCGCTTCCCGCAAATCCTTAAATTCCAACCGCGCGCTCAAGGGACCAATTGAGGTTACTCGGCTCTGGGAATTTAAGGATTTGCGGGAAGCGGCTGGCATGAGTGAGGCCGGCGAGCGGCAGGTGAGAGGTGTTCAGATGGAGAGCACTGCCAGAGGTGAGTGGGCCGGCAGAAGGCGCTGACGTGGCAGCCGGTTCTGCTGTTGGGTCCCGGCGGCCGCTCGCAATCACCCGAGCTGCTTCCCTCCCCGGAAGTGGCGGCCAGTTCTGCTGTCCGTGCCCGGAGCGCTGCGGCAGCGGTCTGACATGATCTCCGACCCCCTCCTTCTCAATACTCCTGCCCTCCCCGCATCTTTAACCCCTGGCACAGACTCTCCACACGCTGTGAAAGGAACTCTTCCTCCAATTGGTCCCTTGAATTAGTATTGTCATTCAATAAGATGACAACTGATTCAACGTCCCGGTATGCTCCCGTTTTTCACACCATCTCTCCACCTGCCTTCATCCTCCATCCCCCACCCATTCAGTAATTACAAAATGAAGGAGATTTAGAAGCCTTGGGAAAATTGAATTGTTACTTATTTTTATTTTTTACAGTGAGAACAATCTTCACATGCGCGGTTTAAGATTTTTTTTTAAAGCCGACTGACTGCCTACCTTGCGTAATTACTCACGGCACGTGCCTGGTACAAGCCCAACTGCTCCATTCTCTCAGCATATGACAGTGCCGCCATACCGGGAATTAACCTTGTAAACCTACACTGCACTCCCTCAATAGCAAGAATGTCCTTCCTCAAATTGGGGGACCAAAACTGCACACAATATTCCAAGTGTGCTCTCACTTGGGCTCTCGCAAAGACCTCTTTGCTCCTATATTCGATTCCTCTTGTTATAAAGGCCAACATGCCATTCGCTTTCTTCACTGCCTGCTGTACCTGCATGCTTACTTTCATAGACTGATGTACAAGGACCCCCAGATCCCGTTGTACTTCCCCTTTTCCCAACTTGACGCCATTAAGATAGTAATCTACCTTCCTGTTTTTGCTACCAAAGTGGATAACCTCACATTTATCCACATTAAACTTCATCTGCCATGCATCTCCCATTCCCCCAACCTGTCCAAGTCGCCCTGCATTCTCATAGCATCCTCCTCACCGTTCACACTGCCACCCAGCTTTGTGTCATCTGCAAATTTGCGAATGTTACTTTGAATCCCTTCATCCAAATCATTGATGTATATTGTAAATAGCTGCGGTCCCTGCACCGAGCCTTGCGGTACCCCACTTGTCACTGCCTGTCATTCTGAAAGGGACCCGTTAATCCCTACTCTTTGTTTCCTGTCTGCCAACCACTTCTCTATCCATGTCAGCACTCTACCCCCAATACCATGTGCCCTAATTTGTCCACTAATCTCCTATGTGGGACTTTATCAAATGCTTTCTGAAAGTCCAGGTACACTACATCCACTGGCTCTCCCTTGTCCATTTTCCTAGTTACATCTTCAAAAAATTCCAGAAGATTAGTCAAGCATGATTTCCCCTTTGTAAATCCATGCTGACTCGGACCGATCCTGTTACTGCTATCCAAATGTTCAACTATCTCATCTTTTATAATTTACTCCAGCATCTTCCCCGCCACTGATGTCAGGCTAACTGGTCTATAATTCCCTGTTTTCTCTCTACTGCCTTTCCTACTAGCTACCCTCCAACCCACAGGAACTGATCCTGAGTCTATAGAACATTGGAAAATTATCACCAATGCATCCACGATTTCTAGAGCCACTTCCTTAAGTAACCTGGAATGCAGACCATCAGGCCCTGGGGATTTATCAGCCTTCAGTCCCATCAGTCTATCCAAGACCATTTCCTGCCTAATGTGGATTTTCTTCAGTTCCTCCGTCACCCCAGATCCTCTGGCTACTACTATATCAGGAAGATTGTGTCCTCCTTAGTGAAGACAGACCTGTTCAACTCATCTGCCATTTCCTTGTTCCCCATAATAAATTCATCTTTTTCCGTCTTCAAGGGTCCAATTTGTTCTAACTAATTTTTTCCTCTTCACATACCCAAAGAAGCTTTTACTATCCTGCTTTATTTTCTTGGCTAGCTTACCTCCGTACCTCATCTTTTCTCCCCGTATTGTCTTTTTGGTTATCTTCTGTTCTTTAAACATTACCCAATCCTCTTGCTTCCCACTCATCTTTGCTACTTTGTACTTCTTTGCTTTAATTTTTATACTGTCCCTGACGACCCTTTCTCCCCTTGGAATCTTTCTTCCTCCTTGGAATGAACTGATCCTGCACCTTCTGTATTATTCCTAGAAACACCTGCCATTTTTGTTCCACTGTCATCCCTGCTAGTGTATCTTTCCAGTCAACTTTGGCCAGCTCCTCCCTCATGGCCCCATAGTCCCCTTTATTCAACTGCTACTCTTCTCCATCTCCAATTGTAGATTAAACCTGACCATGTCATGGTCACTGCCTCCTAATGGCTCATTAACCTCAAGGTCCTTTATCAAATCCAGTTCATTACATAACACTAATCCAGAATTGCCTTCTCCCTGGTAGGCTCCAATAAAAGCTGTTCTAAGAATCCATCACAAAGGCACTCTACAAAGTCCCTTTCTTGGGGTCCAGTACCAACCTGATTTTCCCAGTCTACCTGCATGTTGAAATCTCAGCGGGTGGATCGGGTTCCTGGGACTCGAGGAGGATTGTATTCTTCAGAGCTCACAAAGATGGGAAGAAATTTCATCAACACATAAAATGTCTTGAAGAATTCAACGGGCTGATGAGTTTAAGTTGAGTTTATTGTCATGTGCATGAGCACAGTGAGGTACAGGTACAATGAGTTTTGCTTGCATCAGCATCACAGACACAGACAATGCACAGAACAATTACACATAAATCATAAAATATAATGAAAAGAAAAAAACCAAGAAATACATTATGCATAAATTTAACATAAATAACATAAATTCTTTAAAATGGCGGGGGGGAAAAGTACAAGACATGCAATGTTCCCTGACTATACGGACTATCACATTTACCACAGTGCAAGATCTGCAGAAACACAGTTTGAAAGCAAGTCCATGGTAGTGCAAGAGCTGGGGTGCAGGAGTTTAGGCTTCTGTTCCTCCTGCCTGACAGTAACAGTGTGAAGGGGCCTTACCTAAATGATAGATCCTTGATGATAGATTCAGCCTTCTTGTAGGTATGTTGCAAAGCCTACCTGAAACGTCGCTGAAAATCTGTCACTGAGGGTGTGCGCGATTTCGGCGCCGTTTAGAGGGGGCGGGTTTAAAACGCGATTTTCGCTAGGCTGTTCAAATCGAGGATGTTCAGCCTAGTTAATTATTAACGAAAAATCGCTGAAAGACCCCGTCGCAAAAGCTATTATTAGTTTTAAAGGCCTCGTAAAATAGTTATAGTAGTTTAAAAATCAACCTCTAAACCCGCGAACACCAGCAACCGCAGGGTCTCATAAAGCAGTCAACTGAAGGTATGCTGTATATTTTTACATTAAAAAGGGCTTCTAAAGATCCCTTTATACAAAGTTTAATATTGCGAGTAGCTCATTTTGGCCCCATTATATCCCGCAGTATTTTTCTGGGCATTTGGGGGCACAAATCTACCGCAATGTGAACGTTCTAAACCAGCGCGTTCACAGGATCCCACTAGAAAGCTGATTTAAATGGGCATTTATTTACAGCAATTAAACACTAAATTCCTTCCATTTGGTCTATAAATTAATGTAAATGAGATTTTAAAATCATGTTTTATTGTGAATTATTTGTGAATATTATTTGGACATTTAGGCTATTTAAAAATGTTAATCATTTATTAAGAAATGGATAGATGTTTAGATCTAGTAATTGAAGTCTGAAATTAGCTACAATTGGGTAACTAACTAATTATATGCTTTAAGTTCAGGTCATCCAAGTAAGATTATTTTATATTTGTTTCAGAATGCTTCAATCTATGATAACTGAAAATTTCATTCAGTTCTCTTAATTTTTAAGAAAGTTATGGGCTTTTGACTGTTCACGATCACAGCTTTTTTGTTATGTCCATAGAAAATCAATAGGGAACAAGATGCTCATTTCCCAGTATGAAAATGGCCATAACCTTTTAAATACTTGAGATATGAAAGTGAATTAGGTGTCAAATTAAACTTATGTTTATGCTTTATCTGATGGGATAAATTGCAGACTTGATTTTTAAAATCTCAAAATTTTGTAACATTGCTACTTCTTGAGGCAGCACCCCATGTGGGTGCTTTCGATGATGCAAAGGACTGTGCCTATAATGAATTGGGAGTCCACCTCTGCAGCCTCTTGCATTCCCCTGCAGTGGAATTGCATTGGAGCTGTGTTTAGCCACACAGTCATGGATGTAAAGAGAGCACAGCAAGGGGATGAGCACTCAGCTTTGAGGTGCAGCTGTGTTGATAGTGAGGAGAAGATATTATTAGTGCAAAGATTGAGGTCTGCTGATGCTTAAGTCAGGGATCCAGTTGCAAAGGAAAGTAAGTTCTTGGAACTTGGTGACAAGTTTGTAGGGCATGATTGTGTTAAATGCTGAGCTGTTGTAATAAACAGCAGAGTGAAGCATGTGTTCCTGTTATGAAGATGGTCCCATGGAGAGTAGGGAGTCAGTGATGTGACAATTGTGTTGAACTTTTGAGGTAATAGGCAAATTGAAGTGGATCCAGGTCATTTCTGAGGTAGTAGTTGAGATCTGTTCCACCGTCATTCCTGCTAGGATCCCTTTCCAGTCTACCTTGGCCACCTCCTCTCTCATGCCTTCATAGTCCCCTTTCGAATGATGAACCTTTCAAATTATTTTCTTGTGAGGCTGTGGAGACAGTCATTGAGCTTATGCAAGATCTGCAAAGCAACGATATTCTCCCAACTGTCCCCACTGTGTAAAGCTACTTTAAAGCAATAAAGATCCATTGCAAGACTCAGGAATACGTGGGTCACTTCCCAGGAGCAACCTTTCAACAACACTCATTAGTAATAAAATTCACCACCACTTTCAGTGTGCCTGTACAGCATGAGGATGTCTAAGCAATAATGATCAAGATCTCAAACCAAGCCCAGGACTCAACACCTACCAGGTAGCATTGCATCCAACTCTCCTAAATGCTTTGAAGACATGGTCCATTTACCTTCAGCACTGCAAATCGCTGGTGAGGTACTACCAGATTTGCCTGTGCAAAATACTCAAGTCCATGGGACGATAAACAGACCAATGGTCACACCCTCTCCAGTGTGAACAGTCCCAGTACCCTAGAGTGAGGGCAGCAGCTCGTTGCGGGAGAACTTGGCCTGCACCAGCGCCATCTCGTTTGCTTTTCTTTTTACAAAAAAAAATTATATTCTATTCGTCAGACAGGTTCAAGGTTCAAGGATCTGACTAGTTGAACAGGAAAAGGCTCACTCGTCTGTTCAGTTACAAATCAGATTTATTGGCAAGAAAGAGAACAAAAACAATACTTGTCTCGGAATGCGCAAGGTCTGTTTTACAACAGCGCGCCTCTTTCTTTCTCTGCCTCCATCCGCGGCGCTGATCAGAGGCAGAGAAGACGGGGTTCACCCCGGATACGAGGTTCAGCCCGTCGGTGAACCCCTCCCGTACATGAACTAACTTATGGCTTACTAGCGCCTGCCTTTATATCGGCATAAATCAGCCGTTGAAAAGACCTGCCGTTAAGTTCTGGCCAATAGCGCTGCCTCACAATTCAAACTGCAACCAATTGCAGAGGCATCCGAGCCAGCCCCCCCCCCCCACTTTGCTATCGGCCACAGTTTTAAACATATCGCTACCGGCCATTGAACGTAGCGCTACCGTCCACAGCGCTGAGAGCCTTTAGACCAGGGAGTCAGGACGCATGTCTGTGAGCGGATGGCGGGCCACATCTATCACATGTACACATGGATCCCGCCCCGGATGGCAGGCATCAAATCACGTGTTCACAGAAAGTAGACAAAAATGCTGGAGAAACTCAGCAGGTGAGGCAGCCTCATGCAATCCTTGCATGTCTCACCTGCTGAGTTTCACCAGCATTTTTGTCTACCTTCGATTTTTCCAGCATCTGCAGTTCTTTCTTAAACGCGTTCACAGAAGGTGCGCGGCCGTGCCGGCGGCTTTGCGCAAGATGCGGTGCAGCCAGAGCTCGGCGGGCCGGATGATTTCTGGTTAGGGGTCGCATTGGGCCTGGGGGCCGTAGGTTGCTGACCCCTGCTTGAGACATAGTGTTACCGGCCACAGAGCCATGAGGCTTTAAATGCAGCGTTATTGGCCACAGCACCATGAGGCTTTAACTGTAGCGTTACTGGTCACAGCGCCATGAGCCTTTAGACATTGTGCTACCGGCCACAGTGCCATGAGGCTTTAACTGTAGCGTTACTGGTCATAGTGCTATGAGGCTTTAACTGTAGTGTTACTGGCCACAGCGCAATGAGCCGCAGGCTGTTGTGGAAAAACTCTTATTACAGTGCTTTACTGTGATGTAACCATTTTTATTTTGTTGTTTAAGAACCATGAGTTAATATAAGTATTTTGATGCATTTTGACTTGAAGGATTTCTTGGAGCACCACCCAGAAAATGAAGTTGAATTGAAGATGACAGTGGCACAGTTATATCTTGTCCAAGGTGGGCATCCTGCTCCGTAGATGGTAACAAAACTGTATTTTAATTAATTAACAACCCTTTTGTAATTGCTGTTCAATAATTGATCATAAATGGCCATTCATCTGAGTGTAGAGTGGAAAAACATTGAAAATGGGTGTTTGATATTAAGCTGTTTGTTGTGTTCTCTTGTTTACCTCTCATTCTCTTTCCTAAAGGTCATGTTACAAAAGCATGTGACATCTTAAGATCAATTGATGAGAAGACAAACAAACTTGGGATGGTAAGTTTTAAAATCGTGTTGTGGTGAAAATGATATCAAGTGACATGTCTGGCTGTTATGTGTACCCAGCATATTCGGTGGTTCCGAGTCAGCATTCCATGCACTTTACTTTGCCAGTTTAATTCAGATTTATCATTTATCAGAAAAAAACCTGTAATTCTGAAGAAGAGTCTTGACCCAAAATGTCACCCATTCCTTCTATTCAGAGATGCTACCTGTCCCACTGAGTTACTCCATTTTGTGTCCATCTTCAGTTTAAACCAGCATTTGCAGTTCCTTCCTACATTATTTCCCACCCTTGGATTCCTCTGATCCTAACTTATGTTAAAGATATTGATATTTTATTGTCCCGCCTTTGCCTGGTTTTAGCTCAGAATACTTATGATAGATCGCATGCTGACTCTGGCAGTGCGTGTGGCCCAATCACACATTTTGTACATGGACTCATAGTTTGCCATTATTTATCCGAAGAAGGGTCTCGACCCAAAACGTCACCCATTCCTTCTATCCAGAAATGCTGCCTGAGTAACTCCAGCATTTTGTGTCTATCTTCACCATTATCAACATATTGGCATCCTATGTATCATGATAAAGAAATCGGTTCCTAACATCAGAGATCATGAAGCATAAAACTTTATACACAGGAATGGCCACAATATCTGTGCCAGACCTGATGCCAAATTAAACTAATCTCTGTCTGCATGTGAACCATATCTCTTCACCATCTGAATTTCCATGTGCCTATCTAAATGCTTCTGAAACGCCACTATCGTATCTGCCTC
Organism: Amblyraja radiata; assembly: GCF_010909765.2. Lineage (NCBI taxonomy): Eukaryota > Metazoa > Chordata > Chondrichthyes > Rajiformes > Rajidae > Amblyraja > Amblyraja radiata. The sequence continues at coordinate 35,137,533 of NC_045956.1, read as the reverse complement.
CACCACCACCCCTGACACAAGGATCCAGGCACCTACCATTCACTGTGTGAAATACTTGTCTTTTAAGCATTTCTCCTTCTGACCTTAAAGCAATGCCATCTAGTCTTTGACATTGTCACCCTGGTACAAAGGTTCTGACTGTCCACCCTATCTATGCCTCTTATAATTTTATACACTTCTATCAGATCTCCCATCAAATCTCCAGCCATCCTTTGTGCTTATCGGCTCCATATTCTCACCATTCTGCCCAACCGTTATATTTCAAGATTCCGAGGGCAGGAGTGTTCCAGGGTAAGGACTAGTAGAAAAGTATTAGCGTATTTGCTTTTATTGTGGCACCGTTCCTTGTCAAATTGGTTAATTTCATGGAATGATTTTGGATACAAAAATGTTTCAGATATTAAATCTGGAGACAATGTGAAAGTAAACAGGATTTATCATAGATTCATAGAGCAGTAAACATAGAAATAAGCCCTTCGGTCAATTTTGTCCATGCGGATCGAGTTGCCTGCTTTTGACCCATTCCTAAGCCCTTCCTCTTCATATATCTGTGCAAATGTCTTTTAATAGTTCTAATTGTATCCGGTTCTGTATCTAGGCACATGGATATTCAGAGGGTGAAGAGATATGGATCACATGCAGACAGAGATTAGTTTAATTTGGCATCAGGTCTGGCACAGAATGACTGGATAGAGAATTGGCTTCATGGAAGGAGACAGAGGGTTGTTTGGACTGAAGGCCTGTGATTAGTCGGGTGCCTTTGGGTCAGTGCTGGGCCCATTGTTGTTTATATCAAAGATTTGGAAGAGAATGTGCAAGGCATGGTTAAGTTTGCAGATAACACTAAAGCAGGGGCTATGACAGAAATATTTCAAATGTCATTAGAAACGGGAATGGTGCCGGAGGATTGTCATACTGCGCATGTTCCATTGTTTAAAAAGGGTTCTAAGAGTAAACCTAGCAATTATAGACCTGTTAGTTTGACGTCAGTGGTGGGCAAATTAATGGAAAGGATACTTGGAGATAATATATATAATCATCTGAATAAACAGGGTCTGATTAGGAACAGTCAACATGGATTTGTGCCTAGAAGGTCATGTTTGACTAATCTTCTTGAATTTTTTGAAGAGGTTACTAGGGAAATTGATGAGGGTAAAGCAGTGGATGTTGTCTATATGGACTTGAGTAAGGCCTTTGACAAGGTTCCATGTGGAAGGTTGGTTAAGAAGGTTCAATTATTGGGTATTAATAGTGGAGTAGCAAGATGGATTCAACAGTGGCTGAATGGGAGATACCAGTGAGTAATGGTGGATAACTGTTTGTCAGGTTGGAGGCCGGTGACTAGTGGGGTGCCTCAGGGATCTGTGTTGGGTCCACTGTTGTTTGTCATGTACATCAATGATCTGGATGATGGTGTGGTAAATTGGATTAGTAAGTATGCAGATGATACTAAGATAGGTGGTGTTGTGGATAATGAAGTAGATTTTCAAAGTCTACAGAGAGATTTAGGCCATTTGGAAGAGTGGGCTGAAAGATGGCAGATGGAGTTTAATGCTGATATTAAAATACAATACGGTTTTATTTGTCACATTGCACATAAAGTGCAAGTGAAATGAAGTGTGAGGTGCTACATCTTGGCAGGACAAATCAAAATAGGACGTACATGGTAAATGGTAGTGAATTGAGGAATGCAGTTGAACAGAGGGATCTAGGAATAATTGTGCATAATTCCCTGAAGGTGGAATCTCATGTAGATAGGGTGGTAAAGAAAGCTTTTGGTGTGCTGGCCTTTATAAATCAGAGCATTGAGTATAGAAGTTGGGATGTAATGTTAAAATTGTACAAGGCATTGGTGAGGCCAATTCTGGTCGCCTAATTATAGGAAAGATGTCAACAAAATAGAGAGAGAGTACAGAGGAGATTTACTAGAATGTTGCCTGGGTTTCAGCACCCAAGTTACAGAGAAAGGTTGAACAAGATAAGTCTTTATTCTTTGGAGCACAAAAGGTTAAGGGGGGACTTGATAGAGGTCTTTAAAACTATGAGTGGGATAGACAGAGTTGACATGGATAAGCTTTTTGCATTGAGAGTAGGGAAGATTCAAACAAGAGGACACGATTTGAGAATTAAGGGGCAAAAGTTTAGGGGCAACATGAGGGGGAACTTCTTTACTCAGAGAGCGGTAGCTGTGTGGAATGAGCTTCCAGTGGAAGTGGTGAAGGCAGGTTTGTTTTTACCATTTTCAAAATAAATTGGATAGGTATATGGACGGGAAAGGAATGGAGGGTTATGGTCTGAGAGCAGGTAGATGGGGCTAGGTGAGAGTATGTGTTCGGCACGGACTAGAAGGGCCGAGAGGGCCTGTTTCTGTGCTGTAATTGTTATATGGTTATATGGGTGGTGACGTAGACTGAAAATGATTATCAAAGATTTCAGCAGGATCTTATGGTGTTTAAGATCATGAGAGGAATAGATAGGGTGATGCTTTTATAGGGTGCTTGGGCAGGTGGGCAAGCATACATGGAGCATCTTGGTCGGTAAGTTGGGCTGAAGAGCCTGTTTCCGTGCTGTATAAATCGATGATCCATAGACTCCCCCTCTCATCTTAAGCCCATGCCTTCTAGTTTTAGAATCCTCTACCTTGGGGAAAAGATGAGGAGCGTTCACTTTATCCATGCCACTCATTATCTTGTGTACCTCACCCCTCAGGCTTCTACGCTCCAAAGGGAAAAGTCCCAACCTCTCCCTATAACTCAAGCCTGCGATCCTAGGTAACATCCTGTTGAATCTCTTTTGCACCCTTTCCAACTTAGTTTTATCCATCCTCTCTTTGGGCGTACAGAACTACGCATATGACTCCCAAGTGTGGTCTCACCAATAACTTGTACAGCTGCATCACCATGTCCCAACGTTTGTACACACAAGGGACTGCAAAAAAAGTTTATTAAAAAAAAAAAAGACACAAAGTGCTGGAGTAACTCAACAGGTCAGGCAGCATCTCTGGAGAACATGGATAGGTGATACGGAATAAAGTCTTAGCTTCTCCAATCTCTCCCTATAGCTTGAGCTCTTGATTTCTGCTAAAATCCTTGTAAATCTTCTCTGCACTCTTTCCAGATATTTTCCTTTAGAAAAGAGATGAAGGGGAATTTTAGTCAGAGGGTGGTGAATCTGTGGAATTCATTGCCACACACGGCTGTGATAGCAGGCATCGGCTATTTTTAAGGCGGAGATTGACAGATTCTTGATTAGCCGTGGTTTCAGGGGTTATGAGGAGAAGGCAGGAGAATTGGGTTGAGCAGAAAAGATAGATCAGCCACGAGTGAATGACAGAGTAAACTCGTTGGGCCGAAGGGCCTAAATCCACTCGTATGACTTATGAACTTTTGTGATTTAAATCTTTTTATTTGAATTTCACAGCAATTTGCATACATACAATGATAACAGACAGTGACAATCAAGGCATAATTGTGCAACAGTATGTAAGCGACCCTCAAAGCCCTTACCCTTACCCACCTTCAACCCACCCGAATCAGGTCGGAACCAAACGGGGACAAACAACACTCACATACATACACATCCATACAAATATGGTAAGGTAAACGAAACAAAAAGTAATTTAAAAAAATTAAAAATAAAAAAAAAAATTTAAAAAAAAGTGGGTCACTAATAACAGTAAATAAGTAAGTAATTAAATAAATAAGTGTGGGGATGGGGGGGGGTTAAGGGGAGAGCCGCTGCAGTAGAGCAGAACAACGGTGGAGAGCACTCAGTCCTCTTCTGAGTCCGGGGACAAGTTGAGAGAGTTAACAAGTTCCAAGAAAGGGTTCCATGTATCTAGGAATGTCTTGGTAGAGCCTTTGAGAGAGAACCTAAGTTTTTCAAGCTTTAAATTGTAAAGCACCTCCTTAATCCAGCGGGCGTGTGTCGGGGGACAGGTGAGCCTCCAGTTAAGCAAGATCAGTCTCCGGGCTAACAAGGTTGTAAAAGCTAGGACCCGTTTCACCGCAACAGAGAGGCTGGTGTTGGGAGGGGTACCGAAAATGGCTGACAGTGGGTTTGGAGGAATAGTCTGGCCGTAGGCTCTGCTTATCAAGTCGAAAGCACTCCTCCAAAAGGCTGCTAGCTTAGGGCAAGACCAAAACATATGGCTATGGTTGGTAGGAGATTGATTACATCTGTTGCAGGTGTCCCTAACAGCGGGGTAAATTCTAGATAATCTTGCATTTGTGTAGTGGACTTTGTGAAGGACTTTGCATTGGATTAGGCCATGACGGGCACATATGGAGGAAGAATGGATCAAATCCTAGGCAGAGTCCCATTGCTGGTCTGTTAGTTTCGTATTCAGCTCACCCTCCCACGCAGCTTTTAATGAGGTTTCAATATAACCGACCCTAACAAGTTATACAAAACAGAGATGCATTTCTTCCGGTTGGGATCTAGAGCTAAGATGGTATCGGTCAGGGTTTCAGGGGGGTGATTTGGGAAATGGGGGAATGTCTTCTTCACAAAATCCCTAATCTGGAAAAAACGAAAAAGGTGGGAGTTTGGGAGGCTATAGTTGGACGAGAGCTCCGCAAAAGACGAAAAGATGCCATCCTTGTATAGGTTTTTGATACTACTGATACCGTTGCTATGCCAGGTTTTGAATGCGTGGTCTGTACTTGAAGGTTTAAAGATGTGGTTTTTAAGCAGCGGGGTCAAGATGGAAGGGCCTTGTAAACCGGTTTTTCCTGAGTTGACTCCATATCTTGAGCGAGAGGGACGCAATTGGGAAGCATAGGACAGACCGCAACGGGAGATGTGAACTCGCCTTTTCCATGTGTACCCAGGTCGGTAGGTGGTCGCAATCATCATTCATCCTATACAGGAGTTTTTGCAAGTTAGCTGCCCAATAATATCGCCTAAAGTCAGGAAGTGCCAAACCGCCGTCACTCTTAGGAGACTGCAGTATCGCCTTTCGGATTCTAGCCGGTTTTGCTACCCCATAAAAATTTAGATATTGTCCTTTCTAATTTATCAAAAAAAGATTTAGTGATAAGTATAGGGACGTGCTGGAAAAGATACAGGAATTTGGGTAGGACGACCATCTTGACCAGATTTATCCGGCCCACGAGGGATAGCGGTAAAACTATCGACTTATGAACTTTTGAACTTTTCTATAGCAGGGTGAACAAAATTGAAAAGTGTGGCTTCACCATTGTCTTGCTCAACAGTAACATAACGTCACAATTTCTATATTCTAATCTTTGACTGATGAAGACCAGAATGCCATAAGACCTCTTCACCTCCCTATCCACCTGCAATAGCAGTTTCAGGGATATCTGTATTTGTACTCCTAGATCCCTCTGCTCTGAAACATAATGAATTTTAGTTATGTTAGAAAGTTGAGGAAATGTTTGGTTTGTAACTATTGAAAATATTATTTTCTTCAACAGGTGTCTGCCTTAGTTACTATGTATAGCCATGAGGAGGATATTGATAGTGCAATAGAAATCTTCTGCCAAACTATCCAGTGGTACCAGGAACACCAGGTAACACTTGCTATGCTTTTTGTTTTTGAACATTATAAAAATGACAAATGCATACGAAGGGAACAGCAAGATATCGGCAGAAGGATCAGCCATTGATGCAGACTTATAGGAAACAGGGAGTATGTATTAAATATTCCTCTGATTGACAGGATGCAATGAGTAATATATTACAGGAAGGTTCAACCTTTTATAATTTATGAAAATTTATTTCCATGAAAACGCCATGGAACGTAAATGGAGTCGGGAAGGTTGGAGGCACTCTGGATCAGGGAGCCATTCGAGGGGGGAATGTATAAACGTTCTCCCCGAGACCTGCGTGGGTTTTCTCCGGGGTCTCCAGTTTCCTCCCACACTCCAAAGACGTAGAGGTTTGTAAGTTAATTGGCTTTGGTAAAAAATTGTCAATTGTCCCTAGTGTGTAGGATAGTGTTTTGTGTATGGGGATCGCTGGTCGACACGGACTCGGTGGCCGAAGGGCATGTTTCTCAATATTAAACTAAAGACACACGTAGTCGCCATTGGGGACAGTATATTCTGTTGAATAGACACTATTCTCTGTCACAAGAATCGAGAATCCTGAAGACTATTGCCTGCCTGGGTTGAGGACATCTCACTTGACCTGCAGAGGAATTTAGAGCGGGAGGGGAAAGATCCTATCGTCGTGGTCCATGTTTATTCCATTGACGTAGGTGGAACAAGGAAAGAGGTTCTGCTGAGGGAATTTGAACAGCTTGGGAGTAATTTGAAAAGCAGAACCAGAACGGTAATAATCTCTGGATTGCTACCTGACCTAGGAGCAAATTGTCATAGGGTTGAGAAGATTAAGGAGTTGAACGTGTGACTCAAAGATTGGTGTGTGAGAAGTAGATTTGAATTTGAGGAACATTGGCACAAGTATTAGAGAGGAAGGGAGCTGTTCCGACGGGGCAGACTCCACTTGAACCCGGCTGGGACAAGGGTCCTGCCAAACCGTATAACCAAGGCCGTACAAAGGGCTTTAAATTAAATTGGGGGTGGGGGGGGGGGGGGGGAGGGTCAACAAATTGGAGATGTGTGGATCAAATTAAAGGGAAGGAGAGTGCAGGAGAAGTGACTGAAGCCTCCAGAAGTAATTGGATGGAAAGTTTCAGAAGGCAAAATTGGGAACAGTGTGAGGAGGACGGTGGTGAATACTGAACTAAAGGTATTTCAATGCACTTAGTATAGGGAACAATGCACTTAGTATAGGAAACGCCACTCCAGACCCCGATGTTAGGCCACGAGGACGGGTCGAGATGCTGCTCGGAGGAAAGCCGCCTCTCCGACCAGGTAGGGACTGAGAAATACAGTTTCCCCCTTCCCCCTCCGCCCCACATAAAAGGAATAGACCTCCAAACAACACTTTTTAACGTACTAAAAATAAAAATGATAGGACGGACAGCTGCACGCAGGGCAGCCATACCCAACTGGATGGCGCCCCCTCAGAAGATGTAGAATCCTTGTGGGTAGTGCTAAGAAGCTGCAAGTGTAAAAAGACCCTGAAGGGAGTTATTTATAGGCTTCCAAACAGTAGCCAGGAAGTAGGGTGCAAGTTACATCAGAAGATACAATCTGCATGTAAGAAAGGCAATGTTGTGGTGGTCATGGGGGATTTCAATATGCAGATAGACTGGGAAAATCAGATTGGTACTGGACCCCAAGAGAGTGAATTTGTAGAGTGCCTACTAGATGGCTTCTTAGAGCCGCTTGTAGTCAATCATACTAGGGAAAAGGCTATTCTGGATTTGGTATTGTGTAACGAACCAGATTTGATTAGTGAGCTTAAGTTAAATGAGTCTCTATAAAGTAAAGTAGCCTTTATTGTCATTCAGACCTTTCGGTCTGAACGAAATTTCGTTGCCTTGCAGTCATACATATAATAAAAATGACAAAATCACACAATAAACACAAATTTAACATCCACCACAGTGAGTTCACCAGGCACCTCCTCACTGTGATGGAAGGCAAAAATCTTAAAGTCCTTGTCTCTTCCCTCCTTGTTCTCCCTCTGCTCCGAGGCTGCCTGTGAGCTCCCGATGTGGCCGATCCTCCGAGGTCAGGTCGCCGCTGCCGCTGGAACGCCACAGCTCCGTTGTCAGGTCGCTGCTGCTGCCGGAACACCACAGCTCCGTTGTCGGGTCGCCGCTGCTGCCGGAACGCCACAGCTCCGATGCCGGGCTGCCGCTGCTGCCGGAACGCCACAGCTCTGATGTTGCCGCTGGAACGCTGCCCCAGCTCCGAGGCCGCCAGCTCCGCCATTAGACTTCGGCGCAGACGGAGACGGACACGGGGGATACGACAAGAGAAGTCGCATCCCCCCGAAGGAAGAGACCAAAAACACGTTTCTCCCCCGCACACCCATACACAACATAATAAAATAAAAATAAAACCAAAAATTAACTAAAACAGGACAAAAGAACAAACATAAAAAGAAAAAACAAACGGACTGCAAGCGAGTCGCAGCTGCTAAGGCAGCGCCGCCATCTTGGAATCACTATGAGGTAGTAGCCATAATATGATAAACGTCATCTTGCAGTTTGAGAAGGAGAAAATGAAATTGGATGTGTCGGTGTTACAGCTGAGCTAAGGTGACCACAGAGGCATGAGGGAGCTGGATAAAGTTGATTGGATAGGCGACTCTGACAGGAATGACGGTGGAACAGCAAAGTCAGGAATTTCTGGGAATAATTTGGAATGTGCAGAAACTGTTCATCCCAAAGAGGAAGATAGATTCTAACAGGAGAATGTGGCTGACAAACGAAGACAAAGACAGCACAAAACTAAAAGAGAAGGCATATAAAATTGCAAAGATTAGTGGGAAGCCAGAGGATTGGGAAGCTTTATAAAAATAAAAAAACCCAACAGAAGGGAACTAAAAAGGTAATACGGGGAGAAAAGATGAAACATGAAGGGGAGCTAGCCAATAATATAAATGAGGATAAAAGTTTCTTCAGACATATAAACAATAAGAAAGAGGCAAGAATTGATGTGGGATTGCTGAAAAATTATGCAGGAGAAGTGATAATGGGAATAAAGAAATGGCAGAGGAATCGAATATGTCCTCAGTATCTGCAGTTCCTCACTACACAGTACATTGCAAGAGGTTGTTAACAGTCATTAGAGATGTGTCAAACACCCAGTCTTCTGAGCAAATAGAAGGATTGGTGTGTTTTCTTCGCTTTAACTTGGTTGGTCCAAGACAACTTTTGGTGATATTTATACCAAAGAACTTGAAGCTCTTCACCATATCCACAAGGCCACCATTGATGCCATTAATGCTGACTGGCCAAGTGTGCGCTTCTGCTCACTGCTTTACAGAAAGGATGCGGAGGGTACATCAGATTGTTGCTTGAATTGGAGGGTATCGGGTTGAAGGAGAGTTGGACAAACTTGAAATATACCAGAGGGGGTAGGTTTTAGGTGAGAGAGAGTGTTTGATCACTCAGTGGTAGGTACCTGGAATGTGCTGCCAAGGGAAGGGGGAGGAAGGAGATATGAAAGCAACATTTAATAGGCATCTAAAGTGACCAGGCAGGGAATGCAAGTATATAGATAATCTGCAGGCAATTGGTATGGGGTGAAGGTGTTTTTGCAGTGCCATTCTAGGTTCTATATTCTACATTTAATCTAGACGTTAAAAAAATGTACAACATTCTTCCATTGCAACAAGAATATTATAGAACAGACACATCAGAAGTGCTTTGCAGTATGCTTATAGAGTCATAGAGTAATACAGTGTGGAAACAGGCCCTTTGGCCCAACTCGCCCACACCGGCCAACAATGTCCCATCTACCCTAGCCCCACTTGCCTGCGCTTGGTCCATAACTCTCCAAACCTGTCCTAGCCATGTACCTGTCCAACTGTTTCTTAAACGATGGGATAGTCCCAGCCTCAACTACCTCCTCTGGCAGCTTGTTCCATACACCTGTGTGAAAAAGTTATCCCTCGGATTCCTATTAAATCTTTTCCCCTTCACCTTGAACTGATGTCCTCTGGTCCTCGATTCCCGTACTCTGGGTAAAAGACTCTGTACATCTACCCGATCTATTCCTCTCATGATTTTGTACACCTCTACAAGATCTCCCCTCATCCTCCTGCGCTCCATGGAATAGAGACCCATGTCCCTATAGCTCACACCCTCTAGCCCTGGCTACATCCTTGTAAATCTTTTCTGAACCCTTTCAAGCTTGACAATATGTTTCCTGTAACATGGTGCCCAGAACTGAACACAATATTCTAAATGCGGTCTCACCAACGTCTTATACAACTGCAATATGACCTCCCAACTTCTATACTCAATACTCTGACTGATGAAGGCCAAAGTGCCAAAAGCCTTTTTTGACCACCTTATCTACCTGCGACTCGACCTTCAAGGAACCATGCACCTGTACTCCTAGATCCCTCTGCTCTACGATACTATCCAGAGGCCTACCATTTACTGTGTAGGTCCTGCCCTTGTTCGACATCCCTAAATGCAACACCTCACACTTCTCTGTATTAAATTCCATCAACTATTCCTCCGCTCACCTGGCTAATCGATCCGGATCCTGCTGCAATCGTTCACAACCATCTTCACTATCTGCAAAGCCACTCACTTTTGTGAACATTTTTTGTATACATTTACATTTTAGAATGTATACAATGTTTGTATGCTGGGGAAGTAAAATGTAATTCCAAGAAATGCCGCCAAATTCTTTTAAATTCTTTTAAATTCTTTTAAAATACCTATTTATTTTTTACTAATAAGTGTACATATGTGTTAATGGTTGTCGTGTTTGTATTTTTTTTTAACCGGAGGAGATGTAATGGAATTTCGTTGCACAGTATTGTGCAATGACAATAAACGTATTCATTCATTCATCGTGTGTTTAAGCAATGCCCTTCAGTTCTGCTTTGATCCTTGAGATACATTTTATAATTGCACTTTCCCACATATATAAGAAATTGCCGAATCCTGTAGGTCCCTTCGATGATGGGGAGGTCGATACCTGTGACCGAGCAGTGTCTTCCATATTCTGTTTGGGTAGTTTACAACCCAACATTAAACATTGAACTCTCCCACTCTCCTAAATTGGCCTCTACTGCCTTCTGTGGCAGACAATTCCACAAATTTACAACTCTCTGGGTGAAAAAGTTTTTTCTCATCTCAGTTTTAAATGACCACCCCTTTATTCTTAGACTGTGGCCCCTGGTTCTGGACTCCCCCAACATTGGGAACATTTTTCCTGCATCTAACTTGTCCAGTCCTTTTATAATTTTATATGTCTCTATAAGATTCCCTCTCATCCTTCTAAATTCCAGTGAATACAAGCCCAGTCTTTCCAATCTTTCCTCATATGACAGTCCCGCCATTCCAGGGATCAATCTCGTGAACCTACGCTGCACTGCCTCAATCACAAGGATGTCTTTCCTCAAATTAGGAGACCAAAACTCACCTCACATTTATTTACATTATATACTGCATCTGCCTTGCATCTGCCCACTCACTCAACCTGTCCAAGTCACCCTGCAACCTCCTAGCATCCTCTTCGCAGTTCACACTGACACCCTGGGATGCAGACCATCGGGCCCGGGGATTTATCAGCCTTCAGTCCCAATACTATTTCTCGCCTAATGCAAATTTCTTTCAGTTCCTCTGTCTCCCCAGATCCTCTGTCCTCTAGTACATCTGCGAGATTGTTTGTGTCTTCCTTTGCGAAGACAGAACCAAAGTACCTGTTCAACTCTTCTGCCATTTCTTTGTTCCCCATAATAATTTCACCTGTTTCTGTCTTCAAGGGACCCACATTTGTCTTTACTAATCTTTTTCTCTTAACATACCTTAAGAAGCTTTTACTATCCTTCTTTATATTCTTGGCCAGCTTATTCTCGTCTTTCATCTTTTCACCCCATATTGTCCTTTTTGTTACCTTCTGTTGTCCTTTGAAAGTTTCCCAATCCTCTGGCTTCCCGCTACTCTTTGCTATGTTATACAGCTTTTCTTTTAGTTTTATTCCATCCACAACTTCCCTTGTCAGCCACAGTTGCCTCTTACTCCCTTAGAATCTTTCTTTCTCTTTGGCATGAAATGATCCTGCATCTTTTGGATTATGCCCGGAAATCCCTGCCATTGCTGTTCCACCGTCATTCCTGCTAGGATCCTTTTCCAGTCGGCCTTGGCCAGCTCCAGTTACTCCAACACTTTGTCCTTTTTTAATCTCTCTGTAATCTCTTTTATCCCTGGGTGTTTGAGTCATCGAACCAGGCCGTGATGCAACCAGTCAGTATGCTTTCCACCATACACCTGTGCAAGTTTGTGAGATTATTTATGTCAACATACCGAATCTCCTTAATCTTCTAAGAAAACTGAGGCGTTTATGAGCTTTCTCTGTGATTTTGTCACTGTGTTCTACTTCCCCTCACATTCCATGAAGGAGCGCAATGCAAATTTTTTTCATTATTTTTGGGATGTGGGGCACATGGTGTCATGTATTGTCATTTTGTTTTTAAATATAGCCAAATACCCCGGCGCATTTGCTATTAGTGAGAGAAGCAGCCAATTTTAAACTGAAATATGGGCGGCAGAAGGAAGCGATCAGTGATTTGGATCAACTTTGGAGGTACGTTATAACATTCTCTATAGTTTAGCAATTGCTTCAGTAACATGGATCATTGGCACTGACTGTGTATTGCAAGACGTTACTTTAATTTGCACTGTTTATTTTGTGAAAATGTCACTACTTTCTCTAGTAACTGGAGGTTTGTGAAGCAGAGAGTTGTTTATTAGTATGGTTGAATATAGAATTATTGCTAACATCCCTGCCGCACTTGTCCTGTGTCACTGGGCAATATGTGATGGTGCTGCTGGTTATAATCCCAGTGTTTATAATTCCATATTGTGTTCAATTCTGGGCACCACGTTATAGGAAAGTTATTGTCAAGCTTGAAAGGGTTCAGAAAAGAATTATGGGGATGTTGCCAGGACTAGAGGGTGTGAGCTGTAGGGAGAGGTTGAGTAGGCTGGGTCTCTATTCCATGGAGCACAGGAGTATGAGGGGTGATTTTATAGAGGTATACAATACAAAATCATGAGAGGAATAGATCGGGCAGATGCACAGAGTATCTTGCCCAGAGTGGGGCAATCGAGGACCAGAGGACATAGGTTCAAGGTGAAGGGGAAAAGATTTAATAGGAATCCGAGGGGTAACTTTATCACACAAAGGGTGGTGGGTGTATGGAACAAGCTGCCAGAGGAGGTAGTTGAGACTGGGACAATCCCATTGTTTAAGGAATTGTTAGACAGGCACATGGATAGGACAGGTTTGCAAACGATATGGACCAAGCGAAGGCAAGTGTAGCTGGGACAGTGTTGGCCGGTGTGGAGAAGTTGGGCCGAAGGGCCTGTTTCCACATTGTATCACTCTATGACTCTGTCGTCCTTCTCCACGAAGCATCACTGCTGCTGTATGTTTTATACCGCAAGGCATGAAGAAAAGTGATCAGAGGACTGTTTACAACATCTAAGTTTATGAATAAGTTTATTGGCAAAGTAGTCACATACAAGGAATTTGCCTTGGTGCTCTGCCCACAAGTGACAACGTGACATACAGTGACAGTTATGAATGACATATAAAAAATTAAACATTAATAATAAAACATGTGAATTAAATAAAATACCAGAGCAAAAGGTGGCTACAGATTTTTGGTTATTGAGTAGAGCTACTACTCGTGGGAAAAAAGCTGTTTTTATGTCCAGCGTTGACAGTCCGGAGTCGCCTTCCAGAGGGAAGTGATTCAAAGAGTTTGTGGCCAGGGTGAGAGGGTCCAGAGATGATCTTACCCGCTCGCTTCCTGGCCCTTGCAGTGTACAGTTCATCAATGGAGGGAAGGTTGCAGCCAATAACCATCTGATCTGCAGAGGAACAACTCCAGGACTGTTTGGAGTCTGTAGACTGGGCAATGTTCAAGGACTCGGCAATGGACTTGAACAAATACGCCACAGTCGTTACAGACTTCATAAAGAAATGTGTGGAGGACTGCATCCCTACAAAAACCTTCCGAGTGTTTCCCAATCAGAAACCATGGATGAACTTTGAGATCCGCACTCTTCTGAAGACCAGACACCGGGCATTCATGTCTGATGAAACAATGGTCTACAAGAAGTCTGGATACGACCTTGGTAAGGCCATCAAAAAGGCCAAAAGGGACTTCTGCTCCAAACTGGAGGATGAGACAGATGTTTGACAGCTGTGGCGGGGCCTGAATGCAATCACCTCCTACAAGGCGAAATCAGGAGACAGCTCGAATGTCGGCGAAACTTCACTCCCTGACGAGCTCAATGCGTTTTACGCACGCTTTGATGTGCCTTCCCGAGCCCCCATTCGCTGTGATGATATTTCAGTCACTGAAGCCGACGTCAGAAAATCCTTCAGAGGGGTGAACCCTCGAAAAGCATCTGGACCTGATGGTATTCCTGTTCGTTTTCGAAAAACCTGTGCGGACCAACTGGCTGGAGTTTTTACGGACATTTTCAACCTCTCACTTCTGAGGTCTGAGGTTCCCACCGGCTTTAAAAGGGCATCAATTATACCGGTGCCCAAGAAGAGCCAAGTCAAGAGAGTTTATTGTCATATGTCCCAGATAGGACAATGAAATTCTTGCTTTGCATCAGCACAACGGAATATAGTAGGCACGAATACAGAACATATCATATCAGTGTGTGTCCGTACACCATTATATAAATATATACACACATCAATAAATAAGCAGATAAAGTGCAAATTAACAGATAATGGTCTATTAGTGTTCAGAGATTTGTTTCAGTTGAGTTTAATAGCCTGATGGCTGAGGGGAAGCAGCAATTTCTGAACCTGGACGTTGCAGTCTTCAGGCTCCTGTACCTTCTACCTGAAGGTAGCAGGGAGATGAATGTGTGGCCAGATTGGTGTGGGTCCTTGATGATGCTGCCAGCCTTTTTGAGGCAGCGACTGCGATAGTTCCCCTCGATGGTAGGGTAGGGAGATCAGAGCCGATGAAGGACTGGGCAGTGTTTACTACTTTTCCGCTCCTGGGCGCTCAAGTTGCCGGACCAAGCCACGATGCAACTGGTCAGCATGCTCTCTACTGTGCACCTGTAGAAGTTAGAGAGAGTCCTCCTTGACATACCGACTCTCCGTAGTCTTCTCAGGAAGTAGTGTCGCTGATGTGCTTTCTTAATAATTGCATCAGTGTTCTCGGACCAGGAAAGACCTTCAGAGGTGTGCACGCCCAGGAATTTGAAGCTCTTGACCCTTTCCACCATCGACCCATTGATATAAACGGGACTGTGGGTCCCCATTCTACCCCTTCCAAAGACCACAATCAGTTCCTTGGTTTTGCTGGTGTTGAGGGCCAGGTTATTGTGCTTGAAGGGCCGAATGGCCTCCTCCTGCACCTATTTTCTATGTTTCTATGACTCTCTCTAACTTCTATATGTGCACAGTAGAGTGCATGCTGACTTAAAAAAAATATTTGGACAGATATATGGATAGGATGTTTTTAAGGGATATGGGGAAAATGCGGGCAAATGGGACTAGCCCAATATGCCAACTTGGTCAATATGGACAAGGTGGACCAATGCGCCTGTTTTTATGTGGTAATGATCTATGTCGCTCTGACTCCAATGTAAAGTATAATTTGTGACTGCTTGATGGTTTGCATGTATGAAATGAAATGTACAGGTACAATCCTGGACAGCAGTGGTTTAATTTCATTACCAGACCACTTGTTTTTCTTGGATGCGGAGAGGATGTTTCCACTAGTGGGAGAGTCTGGGAGCAGAGGGTACAGCCTCCGAATAAAAGGACATATCTATAGAAAGAAGATGAACACAAATTTCTTTAGTCAGAGGTGAGAATCTATGGAATTCACTGCCACGGGCGATGGTGCGGAACGTCTTTGGGTATTTAAGGTGAAGATTGACAGATTCTAGATCAAGTTCAAGTGAGTTTATTGTCATGTGTCCCTGTATAGGACAATGAAATTCTTGCTTTGCTTCAGCACACAGAACATAGTAGGCATTTACTACAAAACAGATAAGTGTGTCCATATACCATAATATAAATAGATACACACATGAATAAATAAACTGATAAAGTGCAAATAACAGAAAATGGGTTATTAATAATTGATATTAAGATTGACAGATTCTAGATTACTAGGCGTGTCATGGGATAGAAGGCAGGAGAATGGGATTGAGAGGAAAAGATAGATCAGCCATGGTTGAATGGCGGAGTAGATTCAATGGGCCGAATGGCCTAATTCTGCTCCTATGACTTATGAACTTGGTTTTGTTTTCTGTCTAGACAAAATTCTGCAGATGTACGGACTTTGGCACAACTCATCTCTGCATATTCATTGGTGGACTCCGAAAAAGCCAAGATGTATCCTTTAAGTCAAAAGCATTTTTTATTATTTATAACATTTTATAACATCTTCGAGTAATAGCAAATGGAAGAGTAGCAATGTCGACACAAGAAACTGCAGATGCTATAATATCGAGGATAACACAGCTTTGGAGTAACTCAGTAGGCCAGGCAGCATCTATGGTGGGAATAGGCATACGATGTTTTGGGTCGGGACCCTTCAGATTGATGGAGTAGGGGGAGAAAAGAGGTGCGGGTGGGGTAAAGCCTGGCACGTGATAGGCGGATTCAAGTGATGGGATGATTGGCAGATGGGTGGGCTAAGTGATAACGGCTAAGGGTGAAAAGGAAGCAAAAATGTTGCAGAGGAGGAGAGAAGAGGAGGAGTGAAATGTAAAACGGGTGGAACAGCGACGGAAAAGAGGGAGGATACAAGGGAAATGTGAGGCTCGGTTATGGGAGATGAGAGTACGGAGGAGAGGAAACGAGCAGGATGACTAGGATGGTAGATGGTATCGGAGAATGGATGAATTAGGGATAGACAGCATCGTATTTTATGTGTAGGAAGGAACTGCAGAAGATAAACACAAAATGCTGCAGTAACTCAGCAGGACAGGCAGCATCTCTGCAGAGAAGGGATGGGTGACGTTTCGGGCAGAGACCCTTCTTCAGCAGGACATGCCTTACTAACTTGATTAAGTATTTTGAGGAGATGATGAAGGAGATTGATGAAGGTAGGACGGTGGATGTTATATACATGGATTTTGTAAGACTTTTTATAAAGTCCCTCATGGTAGGCTGATCCTGAAGATTAAGATTCATGGTGACCTAGTTGTCTGGATCCAGAACTCGCATATTCATAGAAGACAGTGTTGTGGTGGAATGGAGATTTCTGGCTGGAGGTCTGTAACCAGTGGACTTCTGTAGATATATGTGCTGGGACCTCTGCTATTTATAATGTCAATACATGACTTGGACAGTCAGATCAGTCTGAAGAAGGGTCTTGACCCAAAATGTCACCTATTCCTTTTCTCCATAGATGCTGCCTCACCCGCTGAGTTTCTCCAGCATTTTTTGTCTACTTTGGACATAAATGTAGATGTGTAAGTTTGTTGACCACAATTGGAGGAGTTGCAGACAGTGAGGGCTGTCAAAAGATAGAGCGGGATATGGACCAGCTGCAGAAATGGGCGGAGAAATGGCAGATGGATTTTAACCCGAGCTAATGTGAGGATGGGAGGTTGAATATTAGGGGAAAGTATACAGTTAATGACAAGAACCTTAACAGCATTGATGTGCAGAGGGATGGTGAAGTCCACGTTCATAGCTCACTGAAGGTGGCAGCATAAATATAGAGTGGAAAAGAAGGCTTATGGTGCGATATTTCTGTTGGGCCGCAATTGCAGTTCTGTTGCAGTTCTGGTTGCCCCCATTACCGGAAGGATTTTGAGGCTTTGCAGAGGGTACAGAGGAGGTTTGCCAGTATGCTGCCTGGATTAGAAGGTTGCAGCTACCGGGAGAGGCTGGATAAACTTGGATTGATTTCTCCGGAACATTGGATGTTGAGGGGAGATGACAGAAGTATAGGACAGTCAGAACCTTTTTCCTGGAGTGAAAATGACCAAAACTGGAGGGCATAGCTATAATGTGAGAGGGGGAGAGTTTAACCGATGTGTGGAGCCAGTGTTTTTAGAGTAGTGGGGACCTGGTACACGTTGCCAGGGGTGGTGGTGGAGGCGATATCTTAGTGTCATTTAAGAGGCTGTTAGATAGGTTAGATAACATGTAAGTGCAGGGAACAGAGTGATATGGATCATGTACAGTCAAATGAGATCGGTTTAACTTGGCATCATGTTCGGCACAAACATTGTGGGCCG
Source organism: Amblyraja radiata (assembly GCF_010909765.2). Lineage (NCBI taxonomy): Eukaryota > Metazoa > Chordata > Chondrichthyes > Rajiformes > Rajidae > Amblyraja > Amblyraja radiata. Next base: position 35,119,721 of record NC_045956.1, on the reverse strand, counting down.
AGGGGCCTGTTCCATGTTCTGTGTCCTATGTGCCTGGTGTGGAGTTAAGTCCAGGGTGTCAGGAAAGTGTTTTAGGGAGCATATGTCTGAAAACTGAACTACCTTACTGCTGGGGATGGGATGAGCAGCTAATATTTTAATTTGTAACCAAGTAATTGCATAATTTGGTACTCTCCATGATTAAATATATTGGTATATTTAATATATATTCATCATAGTTGTCAGCGCAGCAACAGCCCTTCAGGGCACCATATCCATGCTGACTTTTTGGCTCATCTAAACCAATCACGTTTGCCCACACTAGGTCCTTATCCTGTTATGACTTGCCCTATTTACCTGTCGAAATGTCCCTGGATAGATTGAGAAATCTTAAAGATTTTTAAGAATAATGGTTTAATGGTTATGTTTACATTTCCTAAACATACATGTCCAGACTTAGTAAACACCTGCCTTCACTTGAGGCTATGTCTTTCAAAGTGGATGTTGATGCCTTGGAGAATTCACATGGTGCCACATACATCAGGAAGAAGGCTGGAAAAGTGGCAGGTGAAATCCAACCAAACGAACGTGGGTATGTGGCACCATATTAAAAGCACAGAATGAACAGAGTTTTTAAGGTTTTATCTCCACTTGAATGGTATTGAGAGGAAAAATCTCCAACTGATTTCTGCCCAAAGAATGAAGGTGGATAGAGTGTCCGTTGACATAGTGAATCTTCTGAAGGTGTTGATATGCTTTCCTTGTCATTGCCTCGATCAGCTGCACCCAGCAGAGACTTGCGTTGATTTGACAACTGTGTGTAAGGAAGAAATTTGATCTGCTCCAATCCCAGGTAGACAAAGATGCTGGAGAAACTCAGCGGGTGAGGCAGCGTCTATGGAGAGAAGAAATAGGCGACGTTTCGGGTCGAGACCCTTCTTCAGACTGATTTCGGGTGGTGGGGGGGGTGGAGAAAGGAAGAGGCGGAGGCAGTAGGCTTGCGGAAGAGCTGGGGAGGGGAAGGAGGGAGAAAGCAAGGACTACCTGAAATTTGATAAGTCAATGCGCCTCCATCTTGTCACCAGACTTGCCTACGCCTCCATCTTGTAAATGAACATTGACTTCTCCAATTTCAGATAGTCCTTGCTTTCTCCCCCCTTCCCAGCTCTCCCACAAGCCTACTGTCTCCGCCTCTTCCTTTCTTCCACCCCCCCACATCAGTCTGAAGAAGGGCCTCGACCCGAAAAGTTGACTCTTTCTTTTTTCCATAGATGCTGCCTCACCCGGTGAGTTTCTCCAGCAATTTTGTTCACCTTCGATTTTTCCAGCATCTGCAGTTCTTTCTTAAACATGCTCCAATCCCAGAGCTTCATGACTGCAAATTTCACAAAAATAGTTAATTTCTTTTGCCCATAATTCATTCTGCTTTGTAGAATTGTTCCTTCTGACACTGCTTTTTGTTTTGCAGACAGGGTGATATAAAGAAAAAGAAGAAGAAAAAGAGAGGTTTTTTCTTTAGATTTCTTTCTTCTTTCTTTCTTCCTGTCATAGGTTTTGTAGCATATGTTTATTTTGTGATTGATATAAAGTTCATTTACTTTGATGTTTGGTATCCTAGTGAGTTCCACCTGTACCTTGAGCCATGTACTTGAATAACTTGCAAAAGCATGTCGTTGGAATTTTTTTTTCTCAATTGCACCCATTCGTCGTCCCCCCCCAGCTATGCAAGTTATGACACTTTAGCTACTCAAACATGTAGCTGAGGAGAGTGGAGCTCACTTATTGTGCATGCTTTCATGTTCCAACAACAGACCTGAGGAGGTTGAAACGCAGCAAGTTCTGCTGAGATGTGAGAGCAAGCAGTTGGCTTGCCACCCTGCATCAAAGCTCATATCAATCTAGAGTTACTGGATGGGACACATGAACATTCCTATATCTGCCACTGAGGACAGAGGACATTCCTGACCTCTGCTGTTTGTGTGGTATTGGTTAACCACACGAGGATCTCTTGCCTGTGCTAGTTTCCTCCCAAATCTCCACAGTGTGCTGGTTAAACAATTGGGATAGAGTTGATGAACAATAGAGGGAACGGGGTACAAAGAAATAAGAGGGGCAATTATGTCAGCGTGATTACTCAGAGAGCCAGCATGGGCTTTTCAATATTAGGCCAAGCTTGAAACAAAATAGCTAATTTAGATGATGTTGATCTTGTTGACCTGTGAATGTAAACCACCTCCATCATGTCCCACTTTTTATTGTGTAGGTAAGCTACCCAAAAATCATGATCCAAAAGTGACTCCTGATCCAGAGCGATGGCTTCCTATGAGGGAACGTTCATATTATCGTGGGAGAAAGAAGGGGAAGAAGAAGGAACTCATTGGGAAAGGAACTCAAGGAGCAACATCATCTGGAACAAGTGAACTGTGAGTGTTTGCCGTGGGATTGTTCTTACTCTGTACATGTGGTGAAAGATGCGAGTCGATATTTGGCAAAAAATCAGGTGGTGTGGATTGACATCCTCCTATGCTCCAGGATTCTGCTAATTGTTTCTGCTAATATTAAGATTGCTACTGCTGGTCATCCAAGGTCAAAATTAAGCAAGAAGTGTATATAAACTTTAAGAAGTAAGAAGGAAATAAAATGGTGCCAGGACTAAAGGGGCTGAGTTATTAGGAGACGTTGGGCAAACTAGAAATCTATTCCTTGGAACACAGGAGGTTGAGTGGTGATCTTATAGAGGTGTATACAATCATGAGTGGAATAGACAGGGTGAATGCACAGATTATTTTTCCCAGGGTAGGGGAGTAAAGAAGTAGAGGGTATTGGGAGAAGGGTGAGTAGCCGGAGTGAGACTGGTGCTTGATTATGCGGCATTTATCTCTTCAATCCAATCGATTCCCCACCACTAACGTGAGGCTCATCTGCCTCTAGTTCCCTAGTTTCTCTCTACTTTTCTCCTTAAATAAAGATCCAACATTAGCTACTCTCCAGTCCACCAGGACCTTGCCTGGGATTTTAGAAGATGTAAAGATTTTCATTAATGTTCCCAAAATCTCCTCTCTGGTTCTCTCAATAACCTGGGATAGATCATGTCAGGCCCTGGGGATTTATCTACCTTCATGCTTATCAAGAGCTCCAAATACTGCCACCTAAATCTCAAACAGCCCTTGTATATTAGTATTCTTTACACTGATGTCACTGTCCTCTGTGTATAGAATAGAATAGAATGCTATTTTATTGTCACTATACATATGTACAATGAGATTAAAAGCAGCTCCTACTCAGTGCAGACATGTAATTAGTGCAAAAAACAAAAAACAAAACAAGGGGGGGGGGGAGATAAGGTGCACAGTTCTGCGGCGCTATATACATATCTATAAAAAGACAATGGATGAATAGAGTGAATAAATAGGATTCCTATATACAGTATGGGTTATTGCACATATTTAAAAAAATTACAGTTACAGTACAAATTACAGTAGGTGGATAGATGGAAGTCCGGGGGTTAGGCTGTGAAGTCAGTACATGTGTGAGTTCAGGGAGGTTATGGCTTTTGGAAAGCAACTGTTCTTGAGTCTGTTTGTTCTTGTTCTGATGCACCTATAGCGCCTCCCTGAGGGCAGCAGGTCGAACAGGCCAAATGCAGGATGGGAGCTGTCCTTGATGATGTTCTTCGCCCTGCTGAGGCAGCGGGAGGTGTAAATGTCCATCAGGGAGGGGAGAGGGCAGCCAATGATCTTCTGTGCTGCCCTAACTACCCTCTGAAGCCTCTCCCTGTCTGCCATGGTGCAGCTGCCGTACCATGCTGTAATGCAGTATGTCAGCAGGCTCTCAATGGACGAGCGGTAGAAGGTCAGCAGCAGGTTGGAGTCCAGGTTGTGCTTCCTGAGGACCCTCAGGAAGTGCAGCCGCTGCTGAGCCTACTTGATGACCGCTGTGATGTTGTCTGTCCAGGAGATGTCAGCGGAGATGAGGACACCGAGAAACCGGAAGGTGTAGACCCTCTCCACACACTCGCCGTTGATGTATAGGGGGGCTAAGTCGGTGCTGTGCCTCCTGAAGTCGACAATGAGCTCTTTTGTTTTCTTGGTGTTCAGAGCCAGGTTGTTTTCTGAGCACCAGGCTGTCAACTTCAGGACTTCCTCTCTGTAGGCTGCCTCGTCTCCCCTTGAGATGAGTCCAACTACTGTAGTGTCGTCAGCAAACTTGACGATGCGGTTGTTGTTGTGGGCCGGACTACAGTCGTGGGTGTAGAGACAGTATAGGAGGGGGCTTAGCACACAGCCCTGTGGGGAGCCGGTACTCAACATGCGAGTGGAGGAGAGGTGGGGGCCGAGTCTCACAGTCTGGGGCCGGTTGGTGAGGAAGTCCTTTATCCAGGCACATGTGAGAGTGGAGAGGCCGAGAGTGACCAGTTTGTCGATGAGAATGTCCGGAATGATAGTATTGAAAGCTGAGCTGTAATCCACAAAGAGCATCCGGACGTAGCTCTGCCCCAGCTCCAGGTGGCTCAGCACAGAGTGGAGAGCTACGGTGATGGCGTCTTCTGTGGATCTGTTTGGGCGATAGGCGAATTGGTGGGGGTCGAAGTCTGGAGGGAGATAGTCCTTGATGTGCTGGAGGACCAATCTCTCGAAGCACTTCGTGATTACCGGAGTGAGGGCCACGGGACGGTAATCATTTAGGCTGGTGATGGGAGACTTCTTCGGCACTGGGACGATTGTGGCTGATTTTAGGCAGGACGGGATAACTGCCTGGTCCAGGGAGAGGTTGAAGATTCTGGTGAAGATGACGGTGAGCTGGTGGGCACACGCTTTGAGCACCTTACCAGGTACTCCATCTGGGCCGGTAGCCTTCTTGGGGTTCACTGCCAGGAGCACCCGTCTGACATTGTGCTCCCTTACAGTGAGTGGAGTAGTACAGGAGCCAGGTGAGGGTGGGAGCAGGGCTGTAGCAGATGAGTGCTGCTGTTGTGGTGTTTCAAAGCGGGAAAATAAGCAATTTAGCTTCTCTGCCAGCGGCGCACTCAGGTCTTCTGTCGTTGTGGCACAGCCTCTGTAGTTTGTGATGTCTTGTATGTCCCGCCATACCTCCCGTGTATTATTGCTGGACAGGTGGGACTCTATGCTCCTCTTATGGTCCACCTTGGCTTTTTTAATTCCACTTTTCAGATCGGCTCGAGCAGCCCTGTACAGAGCTCTGTCACCTGACCTGAAGGCAGCATCGCGGGCTCTGGGGAGTGTGCGGACCTGGCTGGACATCCAGGGTTTCTGGTTTGGGAAAACCCGAATGTTTTTGTCCACAGTCACGTTTCCGATGCAGAACTTGATATAGTCCAGTACCGTTCCTGTGAATGTTTCCAGATCCTGGTGTTCGAATATGTCCCAGTTTGTCTGTATGAAGCAGTCCTGTAGTTTGGAGAGTGCATTTTCAGGCCAGGTTGTAACAGACTTTATGGTGGGCCTGGCACTGCGTCTGAGGGGGGTGTAGGCTGGGGAGAGCAGGAGGGAGAGATGATCTGACTGGCCGAGTTGGGGGAGGGGAATGGCTCTATACGCATGCTTGATATTGGTGTAGACAAGATCCAGCGTGTTCTCCCCTCTAGTAGAACACTTGACATGTTGATAAAATTTCGGCAGTACAGTCTTCAAGTTGGCCTTGTTAAAATCCCCTGCAATTATGTGAACACCTTCAGGGTGGGCCCGCTGCTGTTCGTTAATGGTGTTCAGCAGGAGAGAGAGCGCCGTGTTTACATTGGCGTCGGGTGGAATATACCCAGCCGTGACAATCACTACTGTTAGTTCTCTCGGTAGAAAAAAAGGCCGGCATCTTACAGACATGTACTCGAGGTCAGGGGAACAATGTTTGTATAGAGATGCAAAGTACTCGTTTATTATCCTATATCCCCTGATTCCAAGTACAAATTCCCTCCTTTATCCCTGATTGGCCTTACCTGCTTCCTGGTTACCCTTTTGTGTTTAATGTAAGTATTAAAAGCCCTTGTAATTTCTATAATTTGACCCGCCAAAGCTATTTCATGGCCCATAGTAGCCCTTCAAATAGCCCATCTGAGTTCTTTCTACTACTTGCTTTATATTCCTCAAAGCCCATGTGTGATTTCATCATCTGAAACCTTGTGTACATTTCCTCTTTAATTTTAACCAAATTTACCATCTCTATGGTCATCCAAGGCTCCTTTACTTTGCCATCTGCACCCCTCCTTATCACTGGAACATGCCCTTTCAATGACTCCCATATATCAGATGTGTAGTTATCCAATAACTGCTATCAGTGTCCTGCCTAATAGTGTTGTAGATTGTCTTGCTCCAATTTACTACCTTTCTGCAAGATCCAGACATCCGTATTCAAAACAATCTTAAAACGTATGGAATTGAGATCACTATCCTCAAAATGCTCCTCCTCTGAAACACAGTAGCCTGGCCAGACTCATTTCCCAATACAGGGTCTAGTATGTTCCCTTCTCAGTTGGACTATCCACATACTGTTTCAGGAAATCCTCTTGGATAAAGCTACCAAATTCTTTCCTGTCTAAGCCTTTAGCATTGTGCAAGTCCTAGTCAATTCTGGGAAAGTTAAAGTCACCCACTTAGACAACCCTGTTTCTTTGGAATCTTTTATTAATTTGTTTCCATATCCTACATCTCCCATTTGCGATTAGGGGACTATAGTAGTCCCATTAGAGTGCTTTCTTGCTCCTTTCTTATTTCTAAGCCCTACCTATATCACCTCAGCAGACAAAGCCTCCAGTGTCCTCTCTGAAAGCTGCTGATTAGTGTCGCAGCTCCTCCACCTCTTCCTCCACGTTACTTCTTGCAGTGATATAAATACACTTCAGTCTATCAGCCTCACCATGTCCCTCCATCATCTCTCACTGCCTGTCATTCCTGTGAGACCTATTGGTCCTAACTTCTACTTTCCGATCACTCCATCCAATTGCTGCCGTACTATTGTTCCCAGCCCCTTGCCTCTAGTTTAAACCTGTCCTACCCATGTATCTGTGTGAATGTCCTGAAAATGTTGATGCTGACTGAATGTGTGTAGAGGTTCACCTGCACCACCTCCAACCTCATCTATTGCATCCGCTGCACTAGATGTCAGCTGATCTACATCGGTGATACCAAGCGTAGGTTTGGCGATCGTTTCGCCGAACACCTCCGCTCGGTCCGCATTAACCAACCTGATCTCCCTGTGGCTCAGCACCAACTCCGCCACCCATTCCGAATCCGACCTTTCTGTCCTGGGCCTCCTCCATGGTCAGAGTGAGCACCACCGGAAATTGGAGGAGCAGCATCTCATATTCTGGCAGTCTGCACCCTAGCGGCATGAACATTGACTTCTCCAATTTCCGGTAGCACTTGCTGTCTCCTCCCCTTCTCAGCTCTCCCTCAGCCCTCTGGCTTCTCCTCTTCCTTTCTCCTTTCTTCTCCCTGCCCCCCCCCCCCCCCCACCCTTCATCGGTCTGAACAAGGGTTTGTGCCCGAAAAGTTGCCTATTTCCTTCGCTCCATAGATGCTGCTGCACCTGCTGAGTTTCTCCAGCACTTTTATCTACCTTTGTGTATAGTAGCTGTACTTTATAGCCAGGTTAATTATTATTCTGCTCTTTATTCAGTGATGCCAGCAAGACTGTGAATAGCCCACCCACATCGCCAAGACCTGGGATTGCTGCAACTGTGGCAGCTTCCAGCAACATTGTGCCTCCTCGGCAGCAGAAGCCTTCAGCAGCCTCCAAGAAAAAGCAGCAACAAAAAAAGAAGAAAGGTGGAAAGGGGGGATGGTGACCCTGATTGATGGTGTGAACCATATTCCCCAAATATGCATTAAAATTGGAACAATCAATGTAAACACATTGTGGTGTTAAAGGAGTTTTAATAATAAAGGACTCGGTGACAACCTTTTAAATACTCAAATGTATTTAATAATATTTGCAGATTAACTGAAACACCAACACGAATACATGAGTTTCTATATTTGAGAGCTAATCAAATAATGCAAGTAGGCATTCCTTTATCTTGCTTTGACGTTCTCATTCCAATAACTCCAGGTGATGAGAGGATGGGATCAGGGATCGAGGGCAGTGGGTGAGGCAACTGAAAACAATAGAGATGGCACACTGTTTGTAGCTATGATGAGAATGTGAGCCTCTATCACCCTGGACACCTACCACACTGGACAAATAATGTTTTTTTTCTCAAACAAAAGAAACAAGTAAATGTAGACTGTTGTGAGGCAAATTAAACTTTAATCTACTCGTAATTTACTTAACTTTATTTAAGCTTTAAGCAACTCATTTCTGTAATACATAAACTCAGAAATGTCTGGCAAACATGGCTGATTCCACGGGCCTTTCCCACTCGAAATACCCCGCACATGCACCCACTCTGGAAAAGCCCCGCACATGTACCCACTTCATTCTCCCCTCCTATTTATAAGTTGAGACGGTCATGAGGTTTAGTATGTCATGATGACCGTCGCAGCACTGGAGCTTCAGGAGATAATGGTGTTTCAATAGCTGGTGGCAATCAACTTCGCTCATATTGTTATTTAGATTTTCCATTTTAGAATTACTTCTAGAAGTTTCCATAGGGGATGATGGAAGTGTTGAAGGAAGTTCTCGATTAATGTTATCAAGGAGTGATGGAGCTGATGGAGAAGACGGACATGGTGCAAGGTCATGAAGTGAGACAGTTGACTGACGTCCATCCTGATAGTTGCATAAGAAGGGTTGACTTCAGTCAGTTCAACTTCTTCAACAAAGGGCTCATTCTTATTTGATTGGACATAACGACGAAGCAGCACAGGCCCAGGGCTAGTCAACCCCCCTTAACCTCTCTGGAGCGCAGAAGGTTAAGGGGGGACTTGATAGAGGTCTTTAAAATGATGAGAGGGATAGACAGAGTTGATGTGGACAAGCTTTTCCCTTTGAGAATAGGGAAGATTCAAACGAGAGGACATGACTTCAGAATTAAGGGACAGAAGTTTTGGGGTAACATGAGGGGGGACTTCTTTACTCAGAGAGTGATAGCGGTGTGGAATGAGCTTCCAGTAGAAGTGGTGGAGGCAGGTTCGTTGGTATCATTTAAAAATAAATTGGATAGGCATATGGATGAGAAGGGAATGGAGGGTTATGGTATGAGTGCAGGCAGGTGGGACTAAGGGAAAAAAGTTCGGCACGGACTTGTAGGGCCGAGATGGCCTGTTTCCGTGCTGTAATTGTTATATGGTTAACCATGATGGCAGTGAAGTACCACTATAAGAACGCCGTTTGAAGTTAAAGAACCGCTCATGTGGAGTAGTATTGGTAGCAGTTGACAGTAGAGACCTGATAGAGTGTAATGCATCTGGTAGAACACATTCCCACTGCTGATCTGGTATGTCATTTGACTTTAAAGCCAGTTTCACTGCTTTCCAAATGATTCTGTTATACCTCTCAACCTGACCATTTCCAATAGGATGACATGGTGTTGTTTTACTTGTTGCAATTCCTCTATTAGAAAGGTAGTCTTTTAAATATTTTGACATGAATGAGGTGCTCCTATCAGAATGTATGTAACTTGGAAATCCACAGAATGAAAACAGTTGATCTAAACAGTTGAAAACCGTAGTAGCTGACATATTTGGACAAGGAAAGGCAAATGGAAACCTCGAATATTCATCAACTAAGGTAAGTATATAAACATTTCGAGAGGAGGATGGTAAAGGCCCTTTGAAGTCAATACTCAAATGTTCCATAGGTTGAGTAGCTTTGATCAATCTTCCTTCTTCAGGACGGAAGAACCTTGGTTTTAATTCAGCACAGATTCTACATGAACCACACGTCATCTTCACATCTTCTGTAGAGAAAGGTAAGTTTTTGGAACGAACATAGTGTAACAAACGAGTGACTCCAGGATGACAGCCTATTGTGAAGATCAGTGAGTGCAGAAGAATGAACAGAGGCACAAAATGCTTGAGTTAATGTATCCGGAGCAACATTATCCTTACCAGGGCGGTACTCAATTGAATATATGCAGATAATTCAATCCTCCATTCACGTATTTTACTGTTTTTAATCTTCGTTTGTTTCCGATTATCCAGCATAAAAGCTACTGAAAGCTGATCTGTTATCAAAGTGAAGTGCTGACAAGCAAGGAAATGACTCAATTTTCTCACTGCTTCAATAATTGCTGTAGCTTCCTTTTCGACGGGTGGGGTAGTGCAATTCACTACCTTGGAGAGTACGATACATGAAATCCTCCTTGATTTAATGTTGCTGATACTGCTAAATCAGAGGCATCACATTCAACAACAAAGGGGAGATCCTCATCGATGGCGCGTAATGTCGCAGATTTCAATTGTTTCTTCTTTAAAGAAGTAAAGGCACCAATTGCTGTAGAGTCGAGGGGAAAGATTTTGCTCTAATCAAAGGTTGAATTTTGTCAGAAAAATTTGGTATCCATTTAGCATAATATGCAAACATCCCAAGAACCCTTCGTAGAGAGTTTAATGTAGCTGGAACAGGTATCTCTTTGAGTGGCTGGAGTCTTTCTGGATCAGGCTTGATTATATCATTTCCAACCCAAGAACCAAAAATATTAGGTACACAAAAATGCTGGAGAAACTCAGCGGGTGCAGCAGCATCTATAGAGCGAAGGAAATAGGCAACATTTCGGGCCAAAACCCTTCTCCATAGATGCTGCTGCACCCACTGAGTTTCTCCAGCATTTTTGTGTATCTTCGATTTTCCAGCATCTGCAGTTCCTTCCTAAACCAAAAATATATATATTTTTTTTAAATTATTTTTATTAGAAGCAATTGTACAAAGATTAAACATTCGGTATCTAAAATTATACAATTGTACAGCTTCATTTTTAATCTTATAACCTGAAAATGAAAAAAGAAAAGAAAAAGAGAACAAGAAAGGGAAAAAGTGAAAAGATAGATCGAAAAAGAACAAAAGAAAGACCCCTAAACTACCAAAGTAGTGTGGCCGAAAGATATAGAAATAAGAAAAAAGAAACCTGGCATCGGATTTAAATTTAAATTTGTGTTGCACCATGCTATTCTTGTAAGAATTCGGTGAAGGGGTGTCCATGTCTTGAGAAATTGATCTGTTTTTTCTGGCAAGACAAGCCTAATGTTTTCCAAATGTAGTGTCTCGGACATGTTTGTGATCCACATCTTCACTGTCGGGACTTGTCTGTTTCCAAAATTTAAGCATTAGTTTTTTCGCCGTTATCAGGCCATAGTTAAGGAAACGTCTTTGAAATAATGTTAGCTCAGAACAGGCCTCCGATATGCCTAGTGTGATCAATTTTATGTCGGGATCCAGTTTTATTTTAAGTATTTTGGAAAAAATACAAAACTTCCCCTCCAGAGGTTTTGTAATTTTATACAGGAAGCAAAGGAATGGGTTATGGTTGCTTCTTGGAGGATACCTTTGAGAAGATCTTATTCAATTTAGACTTTGAATAATAAAGTCTATGCAGTATTTTAAATTGTATTAGCGAGTGCCTAACATTAAGAGAACAGTAGTGTATATATAGAAGACTTTCCTCCCAACTATCCTTTGAAATTGTTAAACCCAATTTGTCTTCCCAAGCTCGCCTAATTATTTTCGACGGTGGGATATGTAAATTTAAAAGGGTATTATAGAGGTACGATATTAACTTATTTGAATTCAACTTTCTATTCATGCATTCATCTAGTATACCTGGACCCATAGAGTGACAATCTTGGTGTGGTATTTTCACATACTCGTATTTGAAGATATCTGAAGTATTGACTACTCTTCAAATGATATTTCGACTGTAATTCTTGAAACGAGAGGAGGGTCCCCATCTCATAAAGGTCTCCCAGCTTTTTAATTCCTAAGCTTTCCCATTGTACAAACGCCTTGTCTAAAGTAGATGGTTTAAAACGAGGGATTATTGGCAATTGGTAAGAGGAGAGATAAATTCTCAATTTAAGGGTTGATTTCAGCTGTTTCCAGATTTGTAAGGTGCTATGGAGTCTCGGATTTTTCTCGTACATTGATTTCTTCAGATTTGTTGGAGAAAGAAGAATCTCGCCTATATTGAAAGGCAAACAATCTTCCCTCTCCATTTTTAATCAGTTTACTTGTTGGCATGTATCGTCCATCCAATAAATTAAATTTTTAATATTAGTTGCCCAGTAATAGAGAAGAAAATTACGGAAAGCTAGTCCGCCGATTTCTTTAGGTTTACATAAATGTCATTTGTGAATTCTGTAAGTTTTGTAATCCCAGATAAAGTTTGTATCGTAGTCGAGTTTTTTTTTAAAGTTTTTAGGGAGAAAAAAATCGGTATTGATTGAAATAAGTACGGGATTTGTGGAAGGAAAATCATCTTTATGGCATTTACTCTGCCTATGAGGGACATCGGAAGTGTTTTCCAAAATTGAATAAGGGCATTTAATTTGGTGATTAATGGTGGAAAATTTGCTTGAAATAAGGAAGAATATTTTCTAGTCAGGTAAACTCCAAGATATTTAAATTTTTCCATGGCAATTCTAAAGGGAAATTTTAGAAGGTGTGACGGGTCTTGATGTTTTATCGGCATAATTTCACTTTTGTTCCCGTTTATTCTATAACCTGAAAAGGAGCCAAATTGTTCTATAAGATTTAGTATATTTGAGATACTGACTTGGGAGTTAGTAATATATAATAGTACATCTTCTGCATACCCATCTTTGGGTGGGCGGCGCGACTCACGTCGCAGCGGCCTCTGCAGTCCGTCTGTCGTTTTTTTTTTTTTTGTCGCGTTTGAATGTTTGAATGTAGTTTAAAGTGCTTTTTTTTAAACTGGGTATGTGTGTGGGGGGCGGGGGGTGGGGGAAACTTTTAAAATCTTTCACCTGCACGGAGAACCCGACCTTTTCCCTGTCGGATCTCCGTTGTCGTTGGGGCCTAGCACCGTGGAGCGGCCTCCAACCGGAACGACCTGGGGCTCCAGCCACGGAGCTATGGACTTACCCACCATCGTGGAGCTGGCCGAGTTCAGAGAGGGAGGAGCTGTGGTGGCGCGTGGCTGCGACCCGACCCCGGGGATTCGGAGGCTCCAACCACAGGTCTGGTGGACGGTGACACCGGGAGCCCGCGGGTCCCTGGTGGGAGACCGCTTTTCGGGGGGTTCCGCAACGGCGACTTCTCCCGCCCGAGTTGCGGGGTTGAAAAGTACCTGGAGCGGGGCCTTACATCGCCCGGCGCGGCTTTAAATGGCCGCGGGACTTGCTAGCGCCCGCCGGGGGCTCCAACACCAAGACCCGGAGCATGGGCTTGCATCACCCGGCGCGGCTTTAATGGCCGCGGGACACTTACCATCGCCCGCCGGGGGCTTTGACTGACATCGGAAGGGGAATGAGGAGAGCAGGGGAGAGATAAGACTTTGCCTTCCATCACAGTGAGGAGGAGATTCACTGTGATGAATGTTTGTGCAGTTGTGTTGTGTCTTGGTTCTTTTTCTTGTGTGTATGACTGCAGAAACCAAATTTCGTTTGAACCTCAATGAGTAATAAATTGTATTGTATTGTATTGTACAATTATATCTTATTATTAGAATATTTAGTATTATAGCCATGAATGCTCGGATGTACTCTTATACTTTCACCTAAGGGTTCTATCGCAAGGGCAAATAACAGTGGTGATAATGCACACGCTTGTCTATTGCCTCTGGATAATTGAAATTTAGGTGAGAGTGTTTGATTAGTCAGTATTCTGGCAATCGAATTGTTATATAACAACTTTATCCATGAAATTCTCCTAGTTGGAATTTTTGCAATACTGTGAAGAGATATTCCTATTCTACTTGGTCAAATGCTTTTTCTGTGTCTAAGGAAATAATTGATAAGTATTCGTTTATCGTTCTGTATGAGTACATTATATTAAACAAGCGTCTCAAGTTATTGAACGAGTGTCTCTTGGGTATAAACCCAGTTTGATCAGGGTGTATTAGTTTACTAACGTACTTAGTCTTCTTGCCAGGGTTTTAGCTAATATTTTCTGGTCTGTATTTAAAAGAGCTATTGCTCTATAATGATCCTTGCTCATCAAGATCTTTATCTTTTTTGGGTATCAGTGTAATAGTTGATTCGGCTAAAGTTTGTGGTAACGTCTGTTCTTTAAATGCATGTATATAAAGGGCTTGTAAATGAGAGATTAATTCATGAATTTATTTAATAAAATTTGTTACTAACCCATCTGGCCTGGCGTTTTACCATTATTCAGTGGTTTAATAGTCTCTTCAATATCTTTTACTGGAATCTGCGCTCCAAGTTCTTCATGTTCCGCCACGTTAAGTGACAGAAGATTGCAATTGTCAAGAAATCTTTATAGTTTCTACTGAAGTTTTAGATGTGTATAAATGGCGATCGAATTGTAAAAATCTTTCGTTGATATCTTTAGGGAGTGTACGCAGCTCACCTTTTTCTGATCTAATTTTTTGAATGGTATGATCTTTTTCCTTTTTTCTCAACTGACTTGCCAGAAGTTTGTGTGGTTTGTCACCGAATTCAAAGTTTTTTTGATTTTTTGAAATAACTTGATAACTCTTGCAGAAAGAATTTGATTTAACTTAAATTTTAATACTTCTATCTTATTGTGTTTGTCAATAGAAGGATTGGTAGCATTTTCTAAATCAAGCTGTCTAATCTGTTCTAATTCCAATTGTTCTGACCTGTTTTTTTAATTTTGATACACTTGATATGAAATAATAGAACCTCTAATAAAGGTCTTAAAAGATTCCATAATAAAGAGGCTGAAATACCTGGTGTGTCATTTGTCTCATAAAATAATTCCATCTGTTGCTTCAAATATTCACAGCAACCTGGATCGGTTAATATTTGAAGATTAAATCTCCAGAACATTTTTTATTATGCATTCCTTCTAATTTTAAGGAGAATGTTAATGGACAATGATCGGAAATAATATTATTATGGTATTTGGGGTTTATTCTAAAAGGGATTAGTTTTGTGTCCACCAGAAAATAATCAATGCATGTATACGTTTTGTGCACGGCTGAATAAAAAGAATATTCTTTTCCGGATGGATTCTCAATCCTTCATACATCAGTTATATTTGTATATTTTATATAAGTGTTTAGGAGTTTGCTTGATTTTGATTTTGTATTATATCTCCTTTGCTGTGAGGATTTATCCAGATATTGGTCCAGAACACAATTGAAGTCTCCTCCAATTATCAGATTTTGCTGGGTGAAGTCTGAGATTATATTTATTATATTATTAAAAAATTGTAGGTTGTCAAAATTGGGGACATAGATATTCACCATAGTAAGTGGGGTTGAATATAACTCCCCAGATACTATAATGTACCTACCCTCCTTATCGGCTATAGTGGCTTTGTGTTTGAATGGTATGCCTTTACAAATTATGATTGCAGTACCTCTAGCTTTAGAATGAAAAGTAGAATTATATAGTTGGCCAATCCAGTTAGCCTTCAGCCTGTTATGAGCTCCATCCTTGAGATGCATCTCCTGTAAAAATATTATATCAGTATTAATTGATTTTAGGTGGGCTAAGACCTTACCCCTTTTAATTGGCACATTAACGCCCCTAACGTTCCAAGACATGGCTCCAGGGTGACCAAGGCTGGGAGCTGAACATCCAGGGATATTCAATATTCAGGAGGGATAGAGAGAAAGGAAAAGGAGGTGGGGTAGCGTTGCTGGTTAGAGAGGAGATTAACGCAATGGAAAGGAAGGACATTATTTTGGAGGATGTGGAATCGGTATGGGTAGAGCTGCGAAACACTAAGGGGCAGAAAACGCTGGTGGGTGTTGTGTACAGGCCACCTAACAGTAGTAGTGAAGTTGGAGATGGTATCAAACGAAATTAGAAATGTGTGCGACAAAGGCAAAACAGTTATAATGGGTGACTTCAATCTACATATAGATTGGGTGAATCAAATTGGCAGGGTTGCTGAGGAAGAGGATTTCTTGGAATGTATGCGGGATAGTTATCTAATCAACATGTAGAGGAACCAACGAGAGAGCAGGCTATTTAGACTGGGTATTGAGTAATGAGGAAGGGTTAGTTAGCAGTCTTGTTGTACTTGGTCATATTATGGTCACCCTTGGGCAAGAGTGACCATAATATGGTGAGTTCTTCATTAGGGTGGAGAGGTGACATTGTTAATTCAGAAACAATGGTTCTGAACTTAAAGAAAGGTACACTTTGAGGGTATGAGACGTGAATTAGCCAAGATTGACTGGCAATTAATTCTAAAAGGGTTGACGGTGGATATGCAATGGAAGACATTTAAAGACGCATGGATGAACTACAAAAATTGTTCATCCCAGTTGGCAAAAAGAATAAATCAGGGAAGGTAGTGCATCCGTGGATAACAAGGGAAATCAGGGATAGTATCAAAGCGAGGGATGATGCGTACAAATTAGCCAGAAAAAGCAGCATACCAGAGGACTGGGAGAAATTCAGAGATCAGCAGAGGAGGACAAAGGGCTTAATTAGGAAAGGAAAAATAGATTATGAAAGAAAACTGGCAGGGAACATAAAAACTGACTGCAAAAGTTTTTATAGATATGTGAAAAGAAAGAGATTAGTTAAAACAAATGTAGGTCCCTTGCAGTCAGAAACAGGTGAGTTGATCATGGGGAACAAGGATATGGCTGACCAATTGAATAACTACTTTGGTTCCGTCTTCACTAAGGAAGACATAAATAATCTGCCGGAAATAGCAGGGGACCGCGGGTCAAAGGAGTTGGAGGAATTGAGGAAATCCAGGTTAGTCGGGAAGTGGTGTTGGGTAAATTGAATGGATTAAAGGCCGATAAATCCCCAGGGCCAGATAGGCTGCATCCCAGAGTACTTAAGGAAGTAGCTCCAGAAATAGTGGATGCATTAGTAATAATCTTTCAAAACTCTTAGATTCTGGAGTAGTTCCTGAGGATTGCGGGTAGCAAACGTACCCCACTTTTTAAGAAGGGAGGGAGAGAGAAAACGGGGAATTACAGACCAGTTAGTCTAACATCGGTAGTGGGGAAACTGCTAGAGTCAGTTATTAAAGATGGGATAGCAGCACATTTGGATAGTGGTGAAATCATTGGACAAAGTCAGCATGGATTTACAAAAGGTAAATCATGTCTGACGAATCTTATAGAATTTTTCGAGGATGTAACTAGTAGCGTGGATAAGGGGAGAACCAGTGGATGTGTATCTGACTTCCAGAAGGCTTTCGACAAGGTCCCACATAAGAGATTAGTATACAAACTTAAAGCACATGGCATTGGGGGTTCAGTATTGATGTGGATAGAGAACTGGCTGGCAAACAGGAAGCAAAGAGTAGGAGTAAACGGGTCCTTTTCACAATGGCGGGCAGTGACTAGTGGGGTACCGCAAGGCTCAGTGCTGGGACCCCAGCTATTTACAATATATATTAATGATCTGGATGAGGGAATTGAAGGCAATATCTCCAAGTTTGCGGATGACACTAAGCTGGGGGGCAGTGTTAGCTGTGAGGAGGATGCTAGGAGACTGCAAGGTGACTTGGATAGGCTGGGTGAGTGGGCAAATGTTTGGCAGATGCAGTATAATGTGGATAAATTGAGGTTATCCATTTTGGTGGCAAAAACAGGAAAGCAGACTATTATCTAAATGGTGGCCGATTAGGAAAAGGGGAGATGCAGCGAGACCTGGGTGTCATGGTACACCAGTCATTGAAAGTAGGCATGCAGGTGCAGCAGGCAGTGAAGAAAGCGAATGGTATGTTAGCTTTCATAGCAAAAGGATTTGAGTATAGGAGCAGGGAGGTTCTACTGCAGTTGTACAGGGTCTTGGTGAGACCACACCTGGAGTATTGCGTACAGTTTTGGTCTCCAAATCTGAGGAAGGACATTATTGCCATAGAGGGAGTGCAGAGAAGGTTCACCAGACTGATTCCTGGGATGTCAGGACTGTTTATGAAGAAAGACTGGTTAGACTTGGTTTATACTCTCTAGAATTTAGGAGATTGAGAGGGGATCTTATAGAAACTTACAAATTCTTAAGGGGTTGGACAGGCTAGATGCAGGAAGATTGTTCCCGATGTTGGGGAAGTCCAGGACAAGGGGTCACAGCTTAAGGATAAGGGGGAAATCCTTTAAATCCGAGATGAGAAAACTTTTTCACAGAGAGTGGTGAATCTCTGGAACTCTCTGCCAATAGTTCATTGGCTATATTAAGAGGGAGTTAGATGTGGCCCTTGTGGCTAAGGGGATCAGAAGGTATGGAGAGAAGGCAGGTACGGGGATACTGAGTTGGATGATCAGCCATGATCATATTGAATGGCGGTGCAGGCTCGAAGGGCCGAATGGCCTACTCCTGCACCTAATTTCTATGTTTCTATGTAACTACAAAAGGTAATTCCTCCAGTTTTCCTAGAAAGATCGTCTTGCATTAAAGCTTACATGTTTTTCCTTGTGTCAGATGGAGTAACACATATTTAAAATAAAACTTTGGTTGCTGGGTGGGTGAGCCCAAATTCCAAAGCCCTGCAGTATCTCCCAAGAAAAGTGCCTTAGAAAGAATAGATAAAGAGTGTGACAGATAGGCTAAAAAATCCCAGAGGAAGATCAGTAAATAATTTCCTCTGGGCGAATTAAATATCTTTTTATACAATACATACTAAATGAGTATTGGTAATTAGATTTGTTTATAAAACTTATTAACTAGCTTAAGAAATGATTATGTCAAATACATAGCCGATTTAAAATCGGTAGACTTAAAGGAATTTATTAGTACCCTCCAGAGATCTCTCTCTCCTCACTTCTCAAACACCCCATCAGCTTCCCCAATCGTTCTAATATAACATCTCTAAGCTTCCGCGCATCTTGCTACAACTTACTCAATCCCTGGCTACCTCCCCACCTTGCGTCCTTATGGCATTAACATTGAATTCTCCCAATTTGGCTAGCCCGTGCTGTCTCCTCCCCTTCCTTAACCCTCTAGCTGTCTCCTCCCACCCTCCCATCCGCCCGCTCTCGGGCTCCTCCTCCTCCTCCCTTTTTCCTTCTTTCTTTCCCCACCCCCCATCAGTCTGAAGAAGGGTTTCGGCCCGAAACGTCGCCTATTTCCTTCGCTCCATAGATGCTGCTGCACCCGCTGAGTTTCCCCAGCAATTTTGTGTACCCTGGCTACACTTGCTTGACCCCTATTTCTCTATTGACCTCTGCCCACTCCCTGGGCATCCCACTTTCTCGCTTCTCTAATTAACTCCCCTAACTTTCCCTGACTTCCTGACTAATTCTCTCTAAATCCCCCTTCCGATAACACCCTGTAATTCTCCCCATCTCACTTCCATCCTCTACCCCCTAGTTCTTTAATACCTTAACTCTACTCCCCACCCTCTCTACCATATTCCCTCCCGCTCTGTCCTGCAGACTGTCAGGAGGTCTAAACCTTTTTATCGGGTAATTTATAGCCATCTTCTGGATATGAACAGACTATATAACCATAACATAGATTTAGTAAGTCTCGTAATCAAATATTAACTGTTAAATTAAAATAGACGGCTTAATACGTGGATTTTTTCTGTTAGTATGTTAGATAAATTGTTAGGAATTTCAACTTGTTGACGCAGCTGGAATGTACAAGGAGAGATTAATCTCTCCCTCTCCATCTCCCCCATACCCTCCCTCTCCTCGCTCAATTTTCACATACATTCCATTTCTATCTCTAATCTTAGCCTAGGCTTAGCAGCCTTTGTTTCTAAATGTCGGCCATTTATACGAACATTTTTAAACCCATTATAACTTATAAGCCCTTTGTAAACCTTACAACTTTATATCCCCATTATAAATGAATACAGAAGGAGTGATTTAAACACACAATATACAAGCAGTATAACTTCAAGATAAATAAAACATAGCCCTCCTAAGTAATCGAGTAAAGTCAGCTCAATGTATTTTCGTGACGAATCTATGCAAAGTGTTACTTATCCTACTTGTTTTTGCAATGTCTTGCCCATACGTAAATGCATCTTCTGGGTCGGTGAAGAAGCGTTCGGACCCTCTGTATGTTAGTTTGGCTGGATACATTAGTCAATATCTAAGATCTGGTATGCGTCTGAGGATAACTCTCGACTTGGTGAAGAGTGCTCTTTTCTTGACGACTTAAACTGGATAATCTCTGAAAATTCTTATGCTGTCTCCTTCAAAAATCAGATTTCTTTTGTTTGCCACTTTCTTCATGATGTCTTCAAGAACTGATGCTGATGTAGCTTCAAAATAAATTGTCTTGGTGGAGCTCCAAGTCCCGGTCGTACTCTCAGGGCTCGATGTGCCGGTCGAGTTTTGGTCTCTCATCCAGATTAAGTACCTGTTAAAGTAAGTCGGCAGCAAAGCCACGAGTATCTTTGCCATCATTTTGTTCCTTCACCCTGACAATCCTTAGATTTTGACGTTTAGAACTGCCTTCGAGATCTAGGCATTTTTCGGTCATTTTGGCCAATTGCCCAGAAACACGGTCGAGTTCCGTCTTCAGTCTTTGAGTTGTCTGGGTGATCTCAGTAGTTGCAGATTCCAGTTCCCTGATGGCGTCGCTGTTTTCTTGAAGTGACAATAATGGGTTCTAACTTGTTGCTGATGTCTGCTTTACCCCTTTTAATTTCTCCTTTCAGGGAGGAATTCACCTCCTCTATATGAACTTGTACCGTATTAATTTTTTCACATATTTCTGTTTTCACACCATTAAGTTGCTCATCCAGTTTTGTGTCTAACTTTCCGAGCTTTTCAGCCAACAAGTCTTTAATTTCTTGCACCATAGCCTGTTTTAGTGCTTGCTCTTGCTCTTGTTCCATAGTAAAAGTAGAGCTTTCTTCCTCAGAGTCTTGAGAAATGTCCTCACCTTCCTCTTGTAGTGTTTGCCCACGAGTTCTGGTCTTTTCCCGGAGATCGGGTGGGAAGGTTCCTTTTGTGGACCCGTTTCTCATTTAAAATACCGGGGTCGGGTTGATTTCCGATGACGTCATTACGTGACAATGGGCATCTGCCGGAAAGCATTTTCTTCAGTCCATTTTTTAATTTAGTGTGTTTTTGCGCGGTTTTCGGAGCAGAAACTAAATGGCGCCTGCAGTCTTAGCTCTCCATAGCGCCACCCGGAAGTCCAAGAATATTAATTGATGACACTGATGGTTATTGACTTTGCCTCTTTAATGTTAATTTTTAGAATGTACAACTGCAAACAACCATTGTACATTTCATCATGTTACAGCTTGGCTTTTCCTGCAATAATATTATTATCAAGATAGGGGAAAGATATCTAGTTACACCAAAAGGAACTCTGTAGTAGTGGTATAATTTCCCATTTGCTACACACTGCAGTGTAATTTCTCTCTGGAGACAGCCTTGATGGGCCGATGGCTTAATTCTACTCCTATTCCTTATGAGCTTATAAAAAGATTGTAGCCAATTACCATCTACGAGGTCACTTTATCCCATGTCACCAGCTGGAGAGACTGTGAACTCACAAGTGAGGAAGTGGCTGGGCTACTGAGATGTCTCAGCAGCATAGGGCTTTATGGGAATGGAGCCCTCTCACTGCCAGTCTCAAGGGCCTGGTGGGAGGAATACAATGTGCCAAGTGAGTCTGGACATGGCACTAACAGAATCCCCGGGACCCAATAATAAGAGGTGGTCGCTCCAACCCTAACAGACAGGGAAGAAATGGACTCCAGCAGCAGTGGTACTGGAGTGCAAAATCCGTCCTCCAACACCGGGACATAGTGGGCCATGTCCAACAAGGCCGAGGTGCTTTGGCCTGGGAGCAATGAAACCTACTGGCAAAAGGCTACTCAGCTGAACATCGGCACCTGGGTGTTGGAGGAGGTGCGCCACCAGGGAGAAGCAGCCAGGTGTGTCAAGCCATATCCCAAGCCAAAACAAGGCCGCTGAGTGACGTGGGATGTGTGTTGAGAGGAGGAAGATCACAGTGGAGAAGGCTGTGGGACCATGGAGTCAAATAAGTTGAGCTTCATTATCACACCCAACATAGACGTCCTTTCCCTCTCCCACAAACTAAATCTTTGGCTGGGAGAGGAGCCAGCCTGCCCCCTGTGTGCAGTTCCAGCAAACTCAAGCACATCCTGGTCGTTGTAAGACCAGCCTAACACAGAGGCAGATACACCTGGGCGACACAACCATGTGCTGAGCTGTTTGCAGCTGAACTCGAGTGCAATAGAGTTACCACCACGCCATGCCTATCATGCCCAGGATAACATTCCCCGCAAATACCACTCTTCATCCTGGGGGTGGGGTGGAGGAAGCAGTAGAGAAACGGAGGACTAACCCCTCGCCTCTCAACTCATGCCCACTGAACACAGCCAGAGACTGGGAAATGCGTGTTGACCTGGGCCAGAGGCTTTCGTTCCCAGTTGAAATCGCAGATACCAACCTGTGACCAGACCTCGTTCTCTGGTCCAACTCCTGTCGGCGTGTTTTCATCATTGAGCTGACGGTCCCATGGGAGGAGGCTGAGGATGAGGCTTAAGAAAGGAAAAAGCTTCAATATTCAAACCTTACAGCAGAGACAGAGGAGAGAGGTTGGAGTGTAAGGGTGTGTCCAGTGGAGGTGGGGTGCAGGGGCTTTGTAGCCAGTTCCACCACAAGGCTCCTGAGGGAAGTAGGAGTCAGAGGGCAGGCACAAAGGAGGGCAATAAAAGAACTTGCCAATGCTGCCGAATGGAGCAGTTACTGGCTGTGGCTGAAGAGGAAAGATGTTGTCTGGGCTGCCACGTGACCATCTAGAGACTAACCAAAAGACACACACCCAGGTCTGATCACCCTGCAGTGGGCCTGCCTCGACTGAGGGTGTCTTGTGATAAAAGGCCGAAACACCCAGTGACGTTGAGGTACACAACTGAAGATGTGTCTGATTGGTAGCAAATTCACCTAGTGGTCATCCCCAAGAATGTCAATTGTAGTGAAATCATAGGGATTGTAACATCCAGTCCTACTAATCAATCTGAACATCTGGATCAAACCAGTGACCGCAGCGAAAGGGCAGCTGACAACCAGGGAAAGACCTAGTGATGGCCTGGAGAGACTGCTGACCGGAGGGAATAGACCCCACCGGGGCTGGCATGGGCTAGCTCCTCATGCCAGCAGGATCCATCACTAATCAGCGTTTTGGTACCACCCATATATTGCTACGAAAAAGACAAGACTAAGAATACCCCTTGAGTCTGCGAGAGCAGGGGCGCAAGATGACTCATCGACAGACCACACGGCAACAGACCTAGGAACAGAATCGACTATGAGTATTACAACTAGCACAGCAATTGACAGAGCAGCAGCACCGGCAGGACATAAGCTACGAAGCTGCATCTGTGGCTGGGAAAATATAACATCAGAAAAGGGTCTCAAGATCCACCAGGGCAGGAAAAAGTGCACGAGAGAGCTTGGTGTGGGGCCTCGCATTGACTATTACTTTCTAAGCGGTAGGCAAATCAGTCCGAGTGAAGCCCAGTGCAGTTAACCATCACAGTCCACACGGGTCATCAGCACCCCAGGGCGAAGCTCAACCAAGTACAGTACCACCAACGGACAAGAATCCAGAGCCCAACCCAGCGGTAGAGAGGAGAAATGGAAGGGAAAAAAGCCTCAAATCTTGTGGCCTAAATCCTGCCAGAGGAAAGAGTGGGAGGCCATTAACACTGACCTCGTCCATCGTCTGGAAGGATGTGAAGGGATGTGTGGAAAGAAACTGGAGAAGATGGGAGACACCATATACAACTATGGGGGCGGAGAGATTTGGGGTGAAGGTCATGAAACGAGGACACAGAAGGACCAGCACTCATACAAGTCCAGGAGGCAGCAGAAGATCAAAAGACTCATGAAAGAAAGGGAGCTGAGAAAACAGTGGAGGAAGGCCACAGAGGCAGAAAGGAAAGGACTCGAGGCACTGCAGGCAGAAATAAAGCAGTCTGAAGAAGGGTTTCGGCCCGAAACGTCGCCTATTTCCTTCGCTCCATAGATGCTGCTGCACCCGCTGAGTTTCCCCAGCAATTTTGTGTACCTTAGAAATAAAGCAATGCCTGGCAATCCTGCGAAGAGCAGAATGCCTGAGAAAGCAACACAAGAAGAAAGAACGGGCAAGGACAAGTTTCTACAGAGTTTGTCAAAAGCCTCTTTGTCAAGGAGAAGAGCGGGATCCTGGGAGTACCTGTAAGGGAACTGGAGGAGCACCTGAGGAAGACGTACTCTGACAACCGGAGGCATGAGCCAGTCACCATTCCAGATGACATGCCACCTATCAACCCACCTGAGCACCAGATGGACTCCTACATGGAAGGAGGTGGAGAACACAGTCAAACGGGCAAGAACAGCATCAGCCCCAGGACCCAATGGCATTCAATACAGGCTCTATAAGAACACCCCTGGTGCCCTGAAATACCTTTGGAAGTTAATGAAAGGAATCATACTTAAGGCTTGGCGAAGGGCAGGAGGGATCTTAATTCCCAAAGAAAAGAACTCCTCAACCATTAGTTAATTCCACCAGATCAGCCTTCTGAACGTGGAAGGCTAGATCTTCTTTGGTGTTGTGGCCCAAAGACACTCAGCATTTTTGCAGAGCAACAACTTCATTGACACGTCAGTGCAGAAAGCAGGGGTACGTGGTTTCTCAGGATGTCTGGAACATGCAAACGTCATCTGGCACCAGATACAAACTGCCAAGAAGGAAAAGAGAGATCTGCATGTGATTTTCTTAGATCATGCCAATGCCTTTGGTTCGGTGCCCCATGAGACTCTTTGGGCAGCTTTTAATTTCTTCCAGGTCCCAGAGGTCATCACAAAGCTGGTAAAAGCTTACTTCCAGGACCTCCAGTTCTGCGTCACAACACAGGACAACACCACCGCCTGGCAGCACCTTGAGGCAGGCTGTACCATTTCTCCTCTGGTTTTCACCATGGCAATGGAGCTCATCATTCGAGCATCACGATGGGTGGTCGGAGGGGAACGCTTGAAGAGTGGGCTGCAACTTCCTCCAATCAGGGTGTACATGGATGACATGACCACAATAACAACAACAAAAGCATGCACCAAACGCCTGCTGGATAAACTCCAGGAAAACATCAAATGGGCACGAATGGAGATTAAACCCAGCAAATCCTGCAGTATTTCCATCGTCAAAGGCCGGCTCGCTGACGAAAGGTTCCGCATCAAAAACGAGACAATACCAACAGAGGAATGGTTGATGGAATTTAATACAGAGAAGTGTGAGGTGTTGCATTTTGGGGCGTCAAAGGGGCAACACCTACATAGTAAATGGTAGGCCTCTGGGTAGTGTTGTAGAGCAGAGGGATCTAGGAGGACAGGTGCATGTTTCCTTGAAGGTTGTGTCGCAAGTAGATAAAATTGTAAAAAAGTAGTATTGAGTATAGAAATTGGGATGTCATGTTGCAGTTGTATAAGACGTTGGTGAGCGCATTTAGAGTGTTGTGTTCAGTTCTGGGCACCATGTTATAGGAAAGATTGTCAAGTTTGAAAGGGTTCAGAGAAGATTTACAAGGAGTTTAAGAAGGAACTGCAGAATGCTGGAAAATCGAAGGTAACACAAAAATGCTGGGAGAACTCAGCGGGTGGAGCGAAGGAGAGAGGCAACGTTTCGGGCCTGAAGAAGGGTTTTGGCCGCGAAACGTGCTATCTCCTTCGCTCCATAGATGCTGCTGCACCCGCTGAGAGACAACCAACCGCATTTTTGTGTAACTAAGATTACAAGGATGTTGCCAGGACTAGAGGGTTATAGGGAGAGGTTGAGTGGGCTGGTCTCTGTTCTTTGGAGTGGCAGGAGGATGATGGGAGATCTTATAGAGGTGCATAAAATCACGAGGGCAATAAATTGGGTAGATGCACAGTCTTTTGCCCGGAGTAGGGGAATCGAGGACCAGCGGACATAGGTTCAAGATGAAGGGGAAAAGATTTAATAAGAATCTGAGCGATAACTTTTTCACACAAATGGTGGTGGGTGTATTGAACAAGCTGCCAGAGGAAATAGTGGAAGCTGGGACAGTTAGACAGGTACATGGACAGGACAGGTTTGGAGGGATATGTACTAAATGCAGGCAGGTGGGACTAGTGTAGCTGGGACATGTTGGCTGGTGTGACTGGGTTAAACGAGCTAGCTCAGTGCTGGAGGGGAGAGTAGACTCTAGGATGGATGTGCTTGAGAGGCGTATGAGGCACAAGGTGCAGGTCCGGGCAGGTGTAGTGTACATGTCTGGGCAGGTGTAGTGTACATGTCCGGGCAGGTGTAAGAAACATAGAAAATAGGTGCAGGAGGAGACCATTCGGCCCTTCGAGTCAGAACCGCCATTCATTGTGATCATGGCCGATCATCCCCTATCAATAACCTGTACCTGCCTTCTCCCCATATCCCTTGACTCCACTAGCCCCTTGAGCTCTATCTAACTCTCTCTTAAATCCATCCAGTGACTTGGCCTCCACTGTGGCAGGGAATTCCATAAATTCTCAACTCTCTGGGTGAAAAAGTTTTTTCTCACCTCAGTCTTAAATGACCTCCCCTTATTCTAAGACTGTGTCCCCTGGTTCTGGACTCACCCAACATTTGGAAATTTTTTCCTGCATCTAGCTGGTCCAGTCCTTTTATAATTTTATATGTTTCTATAAGAACCTCCCCCTCATCCTTCTAAACTCCAGTGAATACAAGCTTTTAAATCTTTCCTCATATGACAGTCCCGCCATCCCAGGGATCAATCTTGTGAACCTACGCTGCACTGCTTCAATCACAAGGATGTCGTTCCTCAAATTAGGAGACCAAAACTGTACACAATACTCCAGATGTGGTCTCACCAGAGCCCTATACAACTGCAGAAGAACCTCTTTGCACCTATACTGAAATCCTCCTGTTATGAAGGCCAACATTCCATTAGGACACCCAGGTCTCGCTGTACATCCCCCTTACCTAACCTAACCCCATTGAGATAATAATCTGCCCCCTTGTTTTTGCTGCCAAAGTGGATAACCTCACATTTATCTTTATTGCACTGCATCTGCCACGCATCTGCCCACTCACTCAACCTGTCCAGGTCACCCTGCAACCTCCTAACATCCTCTTCGCAGTTCACACTGCCACCCACCTTGTTGTCATCCGCAAACTTGCTAGTGTTGCTCCTAATTCCCTCTTCCAAATCATTAATATATATGGCAAACAGTTGCGGCCCCAACACCGAGCCTTGCGGCACTCCACTCGCCACTGCCTGCCATTCTGAAAAGGACCCGTTCACTCCTACTCTTTGCTTCCTGTCTGTCAACCAATTTTCTATCCATGTCAACACCCTACCCCCAATACCATGTGCTCTAATTTTAGTCACTAGTCTCCCGTGCGGGACCTCATCAAAGGCTTTCTGAAAGTCTAGATACATTACATCCACTGGCACCCCTTCATCCATTTTACTTGTCACCTCCTCAAAAAATTCCAGAAGATTAGTCAAGCATGATTTCCCTTTCATAAATCCCTTTCATAAATCCAAGCTATGTTAATGCCAATTATAGTCCCTTACTTAAGAAACTAAATAGTCTAATCAAATTCTGGAAAACGCTCCCGATGTCTTTAATAGGTCGAATAAATGCTATAAAAATGATCTTTCTACCACAAATCCTATATCTATTTCAATCAATACCTATATATGGTGGTGCAGACATCCTTCACCCCTGCAGCCATTAGATTTTATAATTCGGACCGCTAGTCTGTAGGGGGATGCATTTTGCAATTTTTAATTTTTAATTGTTAATTATTGGTCTTTTTAAGTATTTATTGCTCTCAGGTAGTGTCCACATTGTATTCTATGTATTTTCTGTCTGCGTTCGTTTTGAATCTGTGGGTTTGTTGGTTGGGGGCTTCTGGACATCTGAATTTCCCTGAGGGGATCAATAAAGTTTTTTTTAAAATTATTATTATTATTATTATTATTATTATTATTATTATTATTATTATTATTATTATTATTATTATTATTATTATATCTTCCAAAAAAGTTTTTCAAATTTTATATGGGACTATAAATCCCACAGAATACAAAGAACACACCTTAGTAAACCCAAAGAGCTGGGTGGTCTAGCGCTCCCTAACTTTATGTATTATAATTGGGCAGTAAATATTAAAAATATGATTCACCTGCTGGACAATTCTGCCCAGCAGGTGGACTGGATTGTAATGGAGAGAGAGGACTGCTCTCCGTGTAATATAGGAGCGACTCTCCTTTCACCAATGAATCTGAATAACAAAAATTACAATAGAAATCCAATTATACATAGCGCAATTAGAACTTGGAAACAAATAAAACAGAATCTAAAATTAAGAAATCTATCTCTTTTAATGCCAATAGTCAATAATCCGTCTTTTAAACCTTCTACTATAGATAAATCATTTACACAATGGGAAAGAATAGGAATCAAAACGTTCGGAGACTTGTATGAATTCGGAAAATTATTATCATTTCAACAATTACAACTGAAATATAATTTGAGAAATAATCAATATTTTAAATATCTTCAATTGTGTGATTATCTGAAAAAATACACAAAATACTATCATAACATGCCTCCAGACTTACTGAACGAAGCAATGAAGACAAAGGCCGAATCAGCAAACCTAATATCATACTTATATAACACTATTTTAAATATAGAAATACCTACAACTGATGGTATTAGAAGACACTGGGAACAAGAACTAGCTATAAAAATTTCAAAAGAGAGCTGGGATAAACACTTACTATATGTGCATAAATGCTCGATCAACGAATGACATACTCTAATCCAATTCAAAACATTACATAGACTATACTATTCAAAAACAAAAATAAATAAACTTTTCCCTAACGTCTCACCCATTTGTGATAAATGTAAGTCTCATGAAGCTACCATAGCGCACTCTTTTGTCTTTTGTATAAAAATCCAAAAATTCTGGAACGAAATATTTGAAATCTTCACAAAACTATTTAAAATAAAACTCATACCAAAAGCAGAATGGATTATTTTTGGAATAACGGAAGGTAGCCCTGAACTAGAATTAGAATTGGATTCCTTTATTGTCATTCAGACCTTTCGGTCTGAACAAAATTATGTTGCCTGCAGTCATACACAGAATTAATAATAACAAAACATACAATAAACACAAATTAAACATCCACCAAAGTGAGTTCACCAGGCACATCCTCACTGTGATGGCGGCAAAGTCTTAGTCTCCGTCTCTTCCCTCCTTGTTCTCCCTCCGCGCTGAGGCGATTGATCCAGGCCGAAGATGCCGTCCTCCAGTACAGCTGACCTCCGTGGTGATGTCGCCGCCGCCGAAAGCCGGAACGCCATCTCCGCTCCGAGACGGCCCGCCACAGCATCAGCTCCGGGCCGCCGCCCCCGTTCCAGGCCGCCGCCCCAGATCCGGGTCCCGCTGTCTCTGCTCCGGGCCGCCGCCCCAGCTCCGGGTCCCGCAGTCGCCGCTCCAGGTCCCGCAGTCTCCGCTCCGGGCCGCCGCCCCGGCTCCGGGCAGCCGCCCCAGCTCCAGGCCGCTGCCCCAGCTCCGGGTCCCGCAGTCTCAGCTCCGAGCCCCGCCGCATCAGCTCCAGGCCGCCGCCGAAAGCCAGAAAGCCGCACCAGCAAGTCGGGCCAGCGCTGCCTTAGCCCCGAAGACGGCCAGCCTCTCGTTGGTAAGTCCTGGCTGGCTCTGCCTCCGGAGCCTCGGGGTCGGTCGCAGGTTGGAGGCCGCCAGCTCCGCCGTTAGGCCTCAGCGCAGACGGAGGCAGAGAAGGGGGATACGGCACGAAAAAGTCGCATTCCCCCGAAGGAAGAGACAGAGAACATGTTTCACCCCCTCTAACACAACCCAACAAACCAAAACTTAACCAAAACTAGATAAAAAAAACAACAGAAAAAAGTAAAGACAGACAGACTGCAGGCGAGCCGCAGCTGTTAACAGCGCCGCCACTTCTGGAAGCTGTTCAAAAGAATTTACTTAATTACGGGCTAATAATGGGAAAAAAGCTTATACTCAAATTCTGGAAAAATGCTCCTATACCAACAATAAAAATGTGGATTTCAAACATGTTCGAAACATTACATCTGGAAGAGATGAGGCTCCTCCTAGCAGGCAAAGCAGACCACTTCCAAAAGACGTGGTCTGCATTTATGGACTTATTACAAGCATAAGGTGCAATAGTTATTTAAAAAATAAATGGAGCCAGGTATAAATGGAGCCAGCCAATAATACGGTTGGTGTATCCCTTTTTGCGGAGTTTTTTTTAGAATAATAGAGTGATTGTTACTCTTTCTTTCTTTCTTTTCTAGGGTCTATTTCTTAACTTTCTTCTCTAACTCCTTTTCTGATGGCTTTCTTTTCCCAAAACTTTCCTGCACCTTCACGACTCTTTCTCACTTTCCTTACTTCTTTTATTTCTATCTTTTTTAAAGTTCAAAAAATGAAGGGGTACAACAAATGTAATGAGATATATGTGGTGTGTATTACTGCAACATTGTACTTCTAATAATTTTTTTTTTAAATTAATAAATCAATCCATGTTGACTTGGATTAATCCTTTTACTGCTATCCAAATGCCCCATTATTACCTCTTTAATAAGTGGGCAGGTGTAGTGTACATGTCCGGGCAGGTGTAGTGTACATGTGTGGGCAGGTGTAGTGTACATGTCCGGGCAGGTGTAGTGTACATGTCCGGGCAGGTGTAGTGTACATGTCCAAGAAGGAATAGCAGATGTTGGAAAATAGAATGTAGACATAAGTGCTGGAGAAACTCAGCGGGAGCGGCAGACTGATGAAGGGTTTCAGCCGGAAACGTTGCCTATTTCCTTCACTCCATAGATGCTGCCGCACCCGCTGAGTTTCTCCAGCACTTTTGTCTACCAGGTGTAGTGTACATGTCTGTGGGCAGGTGTAGCAGTGAGTAGGGAGGTGCAATGTACATGCCCGGGCAGGTGTGGCAGTGAGTGAGCTGGGGCCGTGCTGGGGTTGACGGCGGCGCTGCTCACAATGCGAGTGGCGGCTCACAGAGGGCGTGTCGGCGGCGGGGGGCGGAGGCCCGGCCCGCCAGTGGTTCCGGGCGCCGCCGCCAGTGGCTGCCGATGCTGGAGGGAGTTTATCGCGCCGGGCTGCTCGCGTTAGCGGCGGTGCTGGGCGGGGGCATCGTTTACGCCGCTTGGGGAAGATGGTTCCGCGCCGAGAGACCGCAGAAGAAGGTGGTGGAGAAGGTGGCGCCGAAGGTGGAGGAGAAGGTGAGGCGGGACCGCGAGTAGACACACACCGTGCTGGAGTACATGCGGCTGTGGGCTGGCATGTGGGGGTTGGGAATGGGAGCCTCTAGCACCCTGCTCACTTGGGGACCCGCCTGGTCACTTGGGGACCCGCCTGGTCACTCGGGGACCCCCCTGGTCACTCGGGGACCCCCCTGGTCACTTGGGGACCCCCCTGCTCACTCGGGGACCCGCCTGGTCACATGAGGACCCGCCTGGTCACATGAGGACCCGCCTGGTCACTTGGGGACCCCCCTGCTCACTCGGGGACCCGCCTGGTCACATGAGGACCCGCCTGGTCACTCGGGGACCCCCCTGCTCACTCGGGGACCCGCCTGGTCACATGAGGACCCGCCTGGTCACATGAGGACCCGCCTGCTCACTTGGGGACCCGCCTGGTCACTTCGGGACCCCCCTGCTCACTCGGGGACCC
The DNA here is from genome assembly GCF_010909765.2 of Amblyraja radiata. Lineage (NCBI taxonomy): Eukaryota > Metazoa > Chordata > Chondrichthyes > Rajiformes > Rajidae > Amblyraja > Amblyraja radiata. Next base: position 35,088,024 of record NC_045956.1, on the reverse strand, counting down.
GCCTGGTCACATGAGGACCCGCCTGGTCACTTGGGGACCCCCCTGCTCACTTGGGGACCCGCCTGGTCACATGAGGACCCGCCTGGTCACTTGGGGACCCGCCTGGTCATTTGGGGACCTCCCCCTGGTCACATGAGGACCTGCCTGGTCACTTGGGGACCCCCCTGCTCACTTGGGGACCCGCCTGGTCACTTGGGGACCACCCTGGTCACTCGGGGAGCCGCCTGGTCACATGAGGACCCGCCTGGTCACTTGGGGACCCCCCTGCTCACTTGGGGACCCGCCTGGTCATTTGGGGAGCCCCCCCATGTCACATGAGGACCACCGGGTTTTTATTCCGTTTTGTTTTATTTAAACGATAAAAAAGTGCAAATATAGGTAGGAATGCAACGGGAAGGTGTTTATGGACTCAATGGGGAAACATGTGAGTAGAATGTGTGAAAAGGGGAAGGCTGTGGCCTAGCGTTTGGAATAAAATAGGGAAATAGAAATTGGCATAAACACAGACAGCCACAAACAAGACAAAGAGTTTTAGTAATAGAATAGATGCCTCATCTGATTAGACAGCATGCAAAACAAAGGTTTTAACTGTACCTGACAATGTGACAGTAATAAATCTAAACCTAAATGTTAGTGTAATCTGCAAATTTTACTGACAATGTTAACTACATTGTTACCAATATGATGACATCTGTGATTTGACCTTTGATCTGAAGAAGGGTTTCGGCCCGAAACGTTGCCTTTTTCCTTCACTCCATAGCTGCTGCTGCACCCGCTGAGTTTCGCCAGCTTTTTGGTGTACCTGTGATTTGACCTTGCCAGGTTTAGCCAGAGCTTGCAGTATGTACTCTCGACATTGTGGTTAGCTCCCACAACATTATCATCCCTCAACAGCAAATTAAATGTATACTTTTTGACACCCCCCTTGTTGGGCAAATTACAGATGGAGATGAGTCAGAGCAGGGGCGGAAATCCCGGGGGGGGGGGGGGGGGGCAGGTGGGACACGTCCCCCCCCCCACCCTATTTTGAGAGGTGGGAGGTGGCCCAGGCTTACAGTCAGCATGGAGAAGCAGCACTGGTGTCCCGTCAGTCCAGGCAGAGCTGTAGGTTAACCCGGCGAGACAGGCAGAGTTGAGCTGCATTTAGCGCTGGATTGAGCCTCCGAATACTCGCGCGCGTGTGTGTGAGTGCGCATGCGCGCGCGGCCGCCAAGAAATTGTGTCCCCCAGTCCCCTCCATATGTTGATAGCGATTTCTGTGCCTGAGTCAGAGTATCGAAGTGAGATTGACCGATGACCAAATGGTGCCATCACAACAATCTGGCTCTCAATGCTAGTAAGACCAAGGAATTGATTGTGGACTTTGGAAAAGAAAGAGTGAGGAGCCACAAACCTGTCTATATCGGCAGGACGATGGTGGAATGTGTCAAAAGCTTCAAATTCCTGGGCGTGCATCTTTGCCAGACCCAGCACACTGATGCAGTTATAAAGAAAGCCCATTAACGCCTCTATTTCCTGAGAAGATTCGGTATGTCAGAGACCCACACGCTCATTTCATCCCTACCACCAGGAAAGAAGAAAAAGGAGCCAGAAAACTGCATTGTCTAGGTTCAGGAATGGCTTCTTCCATTTACAACATAACAACGCTGAAACAAGCTCTGAAATACATAGACTTGGGGCTATTGGTTTTGTCTTTTTGCACTATTATTTTTTGTTTGTTTTTATGTGTGTATGGGCTGTTCAGTAGTCTAGGAACAGACAGGAACAAGTTTTTCCCAGGTTCGATGTACGTGCCTTCCAGCTTTTGTAACAGCTGCCCAAGAGGGAATTGATTGGTGTGAAAAGAGTTCTTGATTATATTGGCTGCGTGAGGTGTAGATGGAATCAATGTTAGGGAGTCTGATCTGTGTGATGGATTGGGCTTTTCAAACAGTGTGCTTTCTACATTGGCATCTGTATAACTGGATGAGTTGGTGGACTTCCTTTGTCTCCTGAGCAAGTAGAGGCTTTGGTGTGCTTCGGTACACATTCATCTTCATACATACTCATTTAGGCTAGCCGCAGAGTTTTTGGTTGAGGACCAATCCACCGACTCAAAGAAATCGTAAAGGATTCATCTGTTTCCTCAGACCAGCATGACTCTCTGTACTGCATCTTCCCGCTTCAGTTTGTGCTTGGAAGCAGGGAGTAGAAGCACAGACAGGCGGTGTGCACCTTGATGGTAGTGTAGCAGTGGTCATGTGATTGGGTCTCTGGATGGGCAGGTGATGCACTGAGTATATTTTGGTAGAACACTCTGGAGGTTGGCCTGACTGAAGTTCCCAGCTATAATGAACAACACCTCGAGGTACAAGTTGAACACTGATTTTCTAGCAACTGATGGTCCTCCCACTTCTATCATCTGGTCAAAATTACAAGAGCTCAGTTGAAATTCCCTGAGTGGTCACAGATATAACCATATAACCATATAACAATTACAGCACGGAAACAGGCCATCTCGGCCCTACAAGTCCGTGCCGAACAATTATTTTCCCTTAGTCCCACCTGCCTGCACTCATACCATAACCCTCCATTCCCTTCTCATCCATATGCCTATCCAATTTATTTGTAAATGATACCATCGAACCTGCCTCCACCACTTCCACTGGAAGCTCATTCCACACCGCTACCACTCTCTGAGTAAAGAAGTTCCCCCTCGCGTTACCCCTAAACTTCTGTCCCTTAATTCTGAAGTCATGTCCTCTTGTTTGAATCTTCCCTATTCTCAAAGGGAAAAGCTTGTCCACATCAACTCTATCTATCCCTCTCATCATTTTAAAGACCTCTATCAAGTCCCCCCTTAACCTTCTGCGCTCCAGAGAATAAAGACCTAACTTATTCAACCATTCTCTGTAACTTAGTTGTTGAAACCCAGGCAACATTCTAGTAAATCTCCTCTGTACTCTCTCTATTTTGTTGACATCCTTCGTATAATTGGGCGACCAAAATTGTACACCATACTTCAGATTTGGTCTCACCAATGCCTTGTACAATTTTAACATTACATCCCAGCTTCTATACTCAATGCTCTGATTTATAAAGGCTAGCATACCAAAATCTTTCTTTACCACCCTATCTATATGAGATTCCACCTTCAAGGAACTATGCACGGTTATTCCCAGATCCCTCTGTTCAACTGTATTCTTCAATTCCCTACCATTTACCATGTACTATTTTGATTTGTCCTGCCAAGGTGTAGCACCTCACATTTATCAGCATTAAACTCCATCTGCCATCTTTCAGCCCATTCTTCCAAATGGCCTAAATCACTCATCTAAATCAAATCAATCACTAAATCAAAGATGGCATTGTGAGTGGCGAGCATTCTTACTGGTCGTGTCCCTCCGTCATTAAAGAATCAGCTAAGCTCTTAATCTTCTCTCCTAACTGTTTTGCAAAGACAATACAATAATGCCTCGTTTTAACGACCCCCTTGTAAGAGATGTGTGTGAAGCAACTGCAGATAGACACAAAATGCTGGAGTAACTGAGCGGGACAGGCAGCATCTCTGGAGAACAGATGTCGGATATGGACCTACCAACCCATCCCCGGTTGGCTCCATCTCTGCAGCCATTTAGACTTTGCTAGTCACTACCCTGACATCAGTCTGAAGAATGGTCTCAACCCGAAACGTCACCCATTCCTCTCCAGGAGATGCTGCCTGTCCCGCCCAGTTACTCCAGCATTTTGTGTCTACCTTTGATTTAAACCAGCATCTGCAGTTCTTTCCTAGACTTTGGTAGTGTTGTACTATCCCTGTGCCATAAGCAAACGTGGACACAATATAACTGATCCCTTTGCCTAAATCATTAGCGGAAAATGTAAATCCCCAAGATCCATTGCAGCATTCATCTGATGCAGTTTGTTTCGCCGAACACCCTCCGCTCAGTCCGCAATAACCTACCTGAACTCCCGGTGGCTCAGCACTTCAACTCCCCCTCCCATTCCCAATCCGACCATTCTGTCCTGGGTCTCCTCCATTGCCAGAGTGAGCAACACCGGAAATTGGAGCACCTCATATTCCGCCTGGGTTGCTTGCGTCCGGATGGCATGAACGTTGAATTCTCCCAGTTTTGCTTGCCCTTGCTGTCTCCTCCCCTTCCTTAACCCTCGAGCTGTCTCCTCCCATCCCCCCGCCCTCGGGCTCCTCCTCCTCCCTTTTTCCTTCCTTCTCCCCCCCACCCCCCATCAGTCTGAAGAAGGGTTTTGGCCCGAAACGTCGCCTATTTCCTTCACTCCATAGATGCTGCTGCACCCGCTGAGTTTCTCCAGCATTTTTGTGTACCTTCATCTGATGTGTTGTGAGCTATTTTAAAGTTTATGGACAGCGTTAAACTTGTTGGCTTTGGTTTACACTAGTTGACTGGTTGCGCCACAACCTGGTTCTGTAACACCATGCCAAGGAACAAAGGAGGCTGCAGAATATGGCAGACACTGCCTGGTGCAAGACAAGGCTCTAACCATCTCACTATTGAAGGATCTGCAGCAAACACTGCCTCAAAAAAGGCAGCCAGCATCATCTCATCTCACTGCTACCATCGGGAAGAAGGTACAGGAGCTTGAAAACCGTGACCTCCAGGTTCAAGAACAGCAACTATCAGGCTCTTAAACACTGCCCAACACTAACCTCAGCCCTACCTAAGCGACTATGATTTACTATGTGTGCTATGGGCCTGAAAATCTGCAGCAAGCTAAGATTGCACTGCTCTATTATTCGTAAATATGACAATTAAACACTTAATACACGGTTAGAGATTCAAAAAAAAGTATTGCTTCAATCTGCATGTTGAAACCTGCCGTGCATACTGCCTTTATGTTTAAACTCAGATTCTTATTACCATGCCCCAATATGATGACATCCGTGATTTGACATTGCTGGTTTTAGCCAGAGAAGGGCGTTACAAAGTATGGAAAAATGTGGTTAAAGACGTGATGAGCTCCCGGCAAGCTGCGCCTGAGCTGGAGGCATGTACTCTCGACATTCTGTGTCAGATACACCGTTTTATCAGTGCTCAACATGAACAACTTAAATTCACACCTTTTCCTCTGCGCTCCTGGTAGCAAAATACTCTGCAATTGAATTTTTAACATAGGCTGCTAAAATGTAGGCGGTGGATGACTTTTGCAATGGTGTATAATTCTCTGTCACCATGCGGGGACTCAAGCTGATTGGATCTAGCTGCCTGATTGCTTCCACTTTTTCAACACAGGAACCTTTTTCTTTCATATATTTGTACTTTTTCTTCAGTGTGCAGACCAGCTTTTTCATATCCCAAAATACCCAGTACAGATTACCCCAGAATTACAGATGCGCCCTGTGGTCTGCGGTGCTTCTGGCTGCGGTGCGGCGGGAACGTTAAATCTTAGACCGCCGGCCTACGACCTACACCAACTTGAAGCCGCGGTCTCCGGTGGGGAAGCGCCGATTCTGGACTTACCTGGACTCTTACCTGTCTGCACATCTGGACGCCCGCAGGGGCGGCTGCAGAGGGTTGAGATCCCGACCACGGGGGAAAATGGAGGAGGACTGGCCAATTTTTGTGCCTTCCACCACAGTGACGAATGCTCTGTGGTGGATGTTTGTGTTAAATTTTTATTGTGTTTTCATGTGTTCTTTTTTCATTGTATGACTCGGGAGTGTTTAAATACAACTTAAAATTGGTTAGACTTCCCCAAATACAACCTTATGGGGAGCGGATTAGCAAGCTACACGTGGTTAATCAAAGAGATCTTTATGTTGAAGTAAAGATGGCACGACAGATGGCACAATAGGCTAAGTGTTCGGCTGGCAACCGGAAGGTAGCTGGTTCGAATCCCGCTTGGAGTGCATACTGTCGTTGTGTCCTTGGGCAAGACACTTCACCCACCTTTGCCTGTCTGTATGGAAGTAATTGTGTGAAGCACTTTGGGGTCAATGCAAGTTGACTAAAAATGTGCTATATAAATAAAGACATTATTATTATTATTAAAGAGAACAATACACACGCGAATGGGGGAAGGCTGACCCAGAGCTGAATACATATACAGCCCTAAACCTCGTGACAACTCCTTCCCGCCATTACCCAGTCACGTGACCCTACCCCCAACTGCTGAGGGTTCACATAGTGAGTAGCCTGACCACTGGATGGCACCACAACCATATAACCATATAACAATTACAGCACGGGAACAGGCCATCTCGGCCCTACAAGTCCGTGCCGAACAACTTTTTTCCCTTAGTCCCACCTGCCTGCACTCATACCATAACCCTCCATTCCCTTCTCATCCATATGCCTATCCAATTTATTTTTAAATGATACCAACGAACCTGCCGCCACCACTTCCACTGGAAGCTCATTCCACACCGCTACCACTTTCTGAGTAAAGAAGTTCCCCCTCATGTTACCCCTAAACTTCTGTCCCTTAATTCTGAAGTCATGTCCTCTTGTTTGAATCTTCCCTATTCTCAAAGGGAAAAACTTGAGCACATCAACTCTGTCTATCCCTCTCATCATTTTAAAGACCTCTATCAAGTCCCCCCTTAACCTTCTGCGCTCCAGAGAATAAAGACCTAACTTATTCAACCTATCTCTGTAACTTAGTTGTTGAAACCCAGGCAACATTCTAGTAAATCTCCTCTGTACTCTCTCTATTTTGTTGACATCCTTCCTATAATTGGGCGACCAAAATTGTACACCATACTCCAGATTTGGTCTCACCAATGCCTTGTACAATTTTAACATTACATCCCAGCTTCTATACTCAATGCTCTGATTTATAAAGGCTAGCATACCAAAAGCTTTCTTTACCACCCTATCTATATGAGATTCCACCTTCAAGGAACTATGCACGGTTATTCCCAGATCCCTCTGTTCAACTGTATTCTTCAATTCCCTACCATTTATCATGTACGTCCTATTTTGATTTGTCCTGCCAAACCTCACATTTATCTGCATTAAACTGCCCAAATGATCAAGATCCTGCTGTAACCTTCAATAACCGTCTTTGCTATCTATAATACCACCCACTTTAGTGTATCAGCAAACTTATCGATCATGCCTTGTATATTCTCGCCCACATCGTTGATATAAACCACCAACAGCGATAAGCCCAGCACCAATCCTTGAGGCACACCACTAGTCACAGGCCTCCAGTCTGAAACACAACCTTCCACCATCACCCAACGCTTCCTTTTATGAAGCGAATTTTCAATCCAGCCAGCTAGCTCTCCCTGGATCCCATGTGATCTAACCTTCCAGAGCACCTACCATGAGGAACCTTGTCAAATACCTTACTGAAATCCAAATATACAACGTCTACAGCTCTGTTCCTCATCATCTTTTTGATTACATCTTCAAAAAACTCAATCATGAGACACACTATCCCATGTATAAAGCCGTGTTGATTATCCCTAATCAGCCCTTGTCCATCTAAATGCAAGAATATCTTATGCATTAGAATACTCTCCAGTAACTTTCAGGCCACAGATGCTAAGCTCACTGGCCTTTAGATATCAGGGTATTCCTTGCAGCCCTTCTTAAATAGAGGCACAAAATCTGCCACCCTCCAGTCTTCCAGCACCTCACCTGTATTTAATGGTGACCCATATATCTCTGCCATAGCGTCCTTGGTTATATCTGATCAAGCCTGGGAGATTTGAAGACCTTCAAACACGGGAAAAAGGTCCTGACCGTCTCCCCTAGCTATGCCTCTGATCATTTTATACACTTCTATCAGGTCTCAAAGGGCCGAATGGCCTACTCCTGCACCTATTTTCTATGTTTCTATGTCTCCCACAGTCTGAAGAAGGCTCCTGACCGAAAAGACACCAGCACTTGACTCCAAGTGACTCCAGCACTTTGTGTCTTTTTAAAGTTTACACCATACTGGATGTGAATAAAACTAGAGGACGTGGGTTTAGACCGCTGGTTCGCAAACTCTGGACTCGAGCCAAAATTGGGCGTCAAGGATTGAAACTAGGATGTGAGGGGATTCCAAAAACTCTTATTTCATGCTTGAATTTTGTTTTTAATGGCTTGATTTTTATTTAGTGATTTAAATTTGTGATTAATAAGCTGTAAAACCCAAAACTCACACAGAGTTGTGCGTCTGTGGAATTCTCTTCCTCAGAGGGCGGTGGAGGCCAGGTCTCTGGATATTTTCAAGAGAGAGCTAGATAGGGCTCTTAAAGATAGTGGAGTCAGGGGATATGGGGAGAAGGCAGGAATGGGGTACTGATTGTGGATGATCTGCCATGATCACATTGAATGGCGGTGTTGGCACAAAGGGCCGAATGGCCTACTCCTGCACCTATTGTCTTTTGTCTAAAATAAAGTATTTTGAAGGCTCGAATCATTTTGACAGATTATAAATTCATTTAGCATAAATTCATTTAGCCTCTCTTCAAATATGGGGCGAAAATCCAAGTGTTTGTTCAATTTCTGACCACACATGAACGGTCGGGAGCCACTGGTTTTGAGTGAGGGGTAAGAGATTTATAATCAACCTTTTTCACTCATGAGGGCTGAGTACCTGGAACACACTGCTGGAGGGAGTGGTAGAAGCCGAGTCATTGACAGCGTTAAGTGTCTAGTCCCTTGGTGTAGGAGGCAGCAGCTAAGTCCTGGAATGGGGATTAATAGAAAAGGATGCACACAGATCAGAATGGGCATGATATGCCGATTGCTCTATGACTATTATGGGGAAGGGAGGAAGCAATAACTACAATAAAAAAGGACGGAATTTTGAATATGTGGTATGACTTCTGAGTCATACACTAATGACTGCACCTACACTGACTCCTCTGTCAAGCTTCTCAAGTTTGCGGATGACACAACCCTGATTGGACTGATCCAGCATGGGGAGGAATCTGCCTACAGACAGGAAGTGTCACAGCTGGCGTCCTGGTGCCATTGCAACAACCTGGAGCTCAATGCTCTTAAGACAGTGGAATTGATTAATTGATTGTAGACTTTAGGAGAAGTAGAGTAGCTATGGAAACTATGAGATTCAAAGAAGAGGAAGTACTGACACTTTTGAGAAATATAAAAGTGGATAAGTCTCCAGATCCGGACAGGATATTCCCTAGGACATTGAGGGAAGTTAGTGTAGAAATAGCAGGGGCTATGACAGAAATATTTCAAATGTCATTAGAAACGGGAATAGTGCCGGAGGATTGGCGTACTGCGCATGTTGTTCCATTGTTTAAAAAGGGGTCTAAGAGTAAACCTAGCAATTATAGTCCTGTTAGTTTGACGTCAGTGGTGGGCAAATTAATGGAAAGGATACTTAGAGATAATATATATAAGCATCTGGATAAACAGGGTCTGATTAGGAACAGTCAACGTGGATTTGTGCCTGGAAGGTCATGTTTGACTAATCTTCTTGAATTTTTGAAGAGGTTACTCGGGAAATTGATGAGGGTAAAGCCGTGGATGTTGTATATATGGACTTCAGTAAGGCCTTTGACAAGGTTCCTCACGGAAGGTTGGTTAAGAAGGTTCAATGGTTGGGTATTAATGGTGGAGTAGCAAGATGGATTCAACAGTGGCTGAATGGGAGATGCCAGAGAGTAATGGTGGATGGTTGTTTGTCAGGTTGGAGGCCGGTGACTAGTGGGGTGCCACAGGGATCTGTGTTGGGTCCACTGTTGTTTGTCATGTACATCAATGATCTGGATGATGGTGTGGTAAATTGGATTAGTAAGTATGCAGATGATACTAAGATAGGTGGGGTTGTGGATAATGAAGTAGTTTTTCAAAGTCTACAGAGAGATTTATGCCAGTTGGAAGAGTGGGCTGAAAGATGGCAGATGGAGTTTAATGCTGATAAGTGTGAGGTGCTACATCTTGGCAGGACAAATCAAAATAGGACGTACATGGTAAATGGTAGGGAATTGAAGAATGCAGGTGAACCGAGGGATCTTGGAATAACTGTGCACAGCTCCCTGAAAGTGGAATCTCATGTTGATAGGGTGGTAAAGAAAGCTTTTGGTGTGCTGGCTTTTATAAATCAGAGCATTGAGTATAGAAGTTGGGATGTAATGTTAAAATTGTACAAGGCATTGGTGAGGCCAATTCTGGAGTATGGTGTACAATTTTGGTCGCCTAATTATAGGAAGGATGTCAACAAAATAGAGAGAGTACAGAGGAGATTTACTAGAATGTTGCCTGGGTTTCAGCAACTAAGTTACAGAGAAAGGTTGAACAAGTTAGGGCTTTATTCTTTGGAGCGCAGAAGGTTAAGGGGGGACTTGATAGAGGTCTTTAAAATGATGAGAGGGATAGACAGAGTTGACGTGGATAAGCTTTTCCCACTGAGAGTAGGGAAGATTCAAACAAGGGGACATGACTTGAGAATTAAGGGACAGAAGTTTAGGGGTAACATGAGGGGGAACTTCTTTACTCAGCGAGTGGTGGCTGTGTGGAATGAGCTTCCAGTGAAGGTGGTGGAGGCAAGTTCGTTTTTATCATTTAAAAATAAATTGGATAGTTATATGGACGGGAAAGGAATGGAGGGTTATGGTCTGAGCGCAGGTATATGGGACTAGGGGAGAATACGTGTTCGGCACGGACTAGAAGGGTCGAGATGGCCTGTTTCCGTGCTGTAATTATTATATGGTTATAACTCCCGCTCACCCCACTCACCATCAACAACACCACAGTCACATCTGTGGAGTCTTTTAAGTTCCTGGGAACCATCATCTCCAAGGACCTTAAGTGGCCATTGACTCCTCAGTCAAAAAGGCACAACAAGGGAAGTACTTCCTGCTGCAGCTGAGGAAGCACAATCTACCACAGGCAATGATGGTCCAATTTTATCTGGCCATCATAGAGTCTGTCCTCACCTTCTCCACCAAGGTCTGGTTTGGCTCAGCCACCAAACACGACACTCAGGGGCTGCAGCGAATTGTTCGATCAGCAGAGAAGGTTATTGGCTGCAACCTTCCCTCCATTGACGAACTGTACACTGCAAGGGCCAGGAAGCGAGCGGGTAAGATCATCTCTGGCCCCTCATCCAGCGTTTTTTCCAGCCTGATTAAAAATGTCCACGAGTAAAAAAAAAAGGCTGGCATGGAAAAATTGATACTCGTAGGTAGGTCGTAGTAGGTCATGATAGTAGTTGTAGGTAGTCGTAGGTCGGTAACTGGCCCGAGAAAAAAAATGCAAACATGACATAACTTTATCATGTGATCATTTTCCACTCGTCGCTAGTCGTAGTTGGTCTTAGGTGTGGAAGTGAGGTCGAGGAGGGTCGTAGGAGGTCGTGGACGTAGTTGTAGGAGGTCGTAGGAAGTCGTAGACATAGTTATAGGAGGTCGTAGACATAGTCGTAGGAGATCGTGGACATAGTTGTAGGAGGTCGTAGAATAGTCGTAGGAGGTCTTTTACTTTGGCAAGTCAACACAACCTTGACATTTTTTTCAACTCGTCTAGGGTCTTCTTAACTCATGGATTAGATCATCCAAGTGGGACAGGCCCTTTAGATAGAGCTCTTAAAGATAGTGTAGTCAAGGGATATGGGGAGAAGGCAGGAATGGGGTACTGATTGTGGATGATCAGCCATGATCACAGTGAATGGCGGTGCTGGCTTGAAGGGCTGAATGGCCTACTCCTGCACCTATTGTCAATTGTTAATCAATTGTCGATTGTGTAATCTTTTGTAAAGACCAAGTTTACTCCTAACTATTTGCCTTTAAATTTCTATAGCAGGAGGACGAAGAAAATGCAAAACAAATTCTTGTGGTTGGTCTGGATGGAGCAGGAAAGACCAGTTTCCTCCACGGCCTGGCAACAAGCATAGTTAAAAGAAGTGATGGCCCCACCAAGATGTTTAACAGTGTTCGCATTCAGACCGAAGATGTCGAGATTGAATTTCTAGAAAGTAAGTTAACATTTTGCTGGGTTAACATCTCCATGCAGGGAATTATTGTCCCTCCGGACCGAAGGAGGGATAATGGTAATAAATGCTTAAGACACTCAATTCAATTCAGAAGGTTATCCTCATGCAGCACAGAAACGGGCTCTCCTTGTTAAATCACACTGCATGGAAATAGGCCCTTCACCCCATTTGCCAACACCGACTAAGATATCCCAGTGTTTGGCCTTGATCCCAATATACCTTTCCTGTACATGCAGTTGTCCACATGTTTTTAAAATGTTGTTATAGTATCTACCTCCTCTGGCAGCTTGTTCTATATACTAGCAATGTCACAAAATTTTGAGATTTAAAAAATCAAGTCTGCAATTTATCCCATCAGATAAAGCATAAAAAGAAGTTTAATTTGACACCTAATTCACTTTCATATCTTCAGTATTAAAAAAGTTATGGCCATTTTCATACTCTGAAATTAGCATCTTGTTCCCTATTGCTTTTCCATTGACTTAACACAAAAGCTGTGACCGAGGACATTCAAAAGCCCATAACTTAAAAAATTAAGAGAACTGAAAGAAATTTTCAGTTATTATAGATTGACGCATTCTGAAACAAATATGAAACAATCTTACTTGGATGACCTGAAATTAAAGCATATAATTAGTTAGTTACCCAATTGTAGCTAATTACATAATTCAATTACTAGATCTAAACATCTATCCATTTCTTAAGAAAAGATTAACATTTTAAAATAGCCTAAGTGTCCAAATAACATACACACAAGAATTCACAATATAACATGATTTTTAGATCTCATTGTCATGGATTTATAGGCCAAATAGAAGGAATTTAGTGTTTAATACCTGCAAATTAATGGCCATTTAAATCATCTTGCGAGTGGGTTCTTCTGGAACGCGATCATTTGGAACGTTGCGGTTGCGGTGAATATCGGCAGGAAAAATACTGCCGGTTCGTATGGGGAAAAAATCACCGTTTCGCAACGTAAAATGTGAATTAAAGGCATCTTAAGGAGCACTTTTATACATAAAATAAACGCCTTTCCTTAACCATATAACCATATAACAATTACAGCACGGAAACAGGCCATCTCGACCCTTCTAGTCCGTGCTGAACACGTATTCTCCCCTAGTCCCATCTACCTGCACTCAGACCATAACCCTCCATTCCTTTCCCGTCCATATAACTATCCAATTTATTTTTAAATGATAAAAACGAACCTTAAGAAAAGAAATTGTTCAATATCTCTCCCATCTCTTTTGGCTCTGCAGATAGCTGTCCACTCTGACTCTCTAATGGACCAATTTTATCCCTCGTTATCCTTTTGCTATTAATATAGCTGTAGAAACCCTTTGGATTTACTTTCACCTTACTTGCCAAAGCAACCGCATATCTTCTTTTAGCTTTTCTAATTTATTTCTTAAGATTCTTTTTACATTCTTTATACTCCTCAAGCACCTCATTTACTCCATGCTGCCTATAATTATTGTAGATCTCTCTCTTTTTCCGAACCAAGTGTCCAATTTCCCTTGAAAACCATGGCTCTTTCCAATTTTTACTATTTCCTTTCAACCAAACAGGGACATAAAGATTCTGTACTCTTAAAATTTCACCTTTAAATGTCCTCCATTTCTCTTCCACATCCTTCCAATAAAACAAACTGTCCCAATTTACTCCTTTTAAATCCTTTCGCATCTCCTCAAAGTTAGCCTTTCTCCAATCAAAAATCTCAACCCTAGGTCCAGTTCTGACCCTCTCCATAATTATATTGAAACTAATGGTATTATGATCACTGGTCCCGAACTGTTCCCCAACGCATACCTCCGCCACCTGACCCGTCTCATTTCCTAACAGGAGGTCCAGCACCGCCCCCTTCTCTAGTAGGAACTTCTATGTATTGCTGCAAAAAACTAACCTGCACACATTTTACAAACTCCAACCCATCCAGCCCATTTACAGAATGTGTTTCCCAGTCTATGTTTGGAAAATTGAAATCTCCCACAATCACTACCTTGTGCTTACTACTAATATCTGCAATCTCCTTACATATTTGCTCTTCCAATTCTCTCTCCCCATTTGGCGGTCTATAATACACCCCTATAAGTGTTGCTACCCCTTTCCCATTTCTCAGTTCCACCCAAATAGCCTCCCTAGACGAGCCCTCTAATCTATCCTGCCAAAGCACTGCTGTAATATCTTCCCTGATAAGCAATGCAACACCTCCACCTCTTGCCCCTCCAATTCTATCACACCTGAAGCAACGAAATCCTGGAATATTTAGTTTCCAATCACAGCCCTCCTGCAACCATGTTTCACTGATCGCCACAACATCATACATTGAGGTGGTGCATACATATAAATACCTTGGAGTGCACCTTGATAACAAACTGGACTGGTCTGTCAACTCTGACTCCCTCTACAAAAAAGGCCAGAGCAGACTCTTTTTCCTCAGAAGGCTCAAATCCTTCAATGTGTGTAATGCTATGCTGCACATGTTTTACAACACTGTGGTTGCAAGTGTTATTTTCTACGCTGTTGTCTGCTGGGGCAACAGCATTAGTGCAAAAAACAACAAGAAGCTGGACAAACTGGTTAAACGAGCTAGCTCAGTGCTGGAGGGGAGAGTAGACTCTAGGATGGATGTGCTTGAGAGGCGTATGAGGCACAAGGTGCAGGTCATCCTGAAAAACCCCGGGCAACCCCTCCATATAATTCTGGAGAGTCAAAAGAGCACTCGGAACAACAACCGGCTCCTCTCCCTGCCCTGTAGAACGGAGCGGTTCAGGAGATCCTTCACCACTGCAGCCATTAGATTTTATAATTCGGACCGCTAGGCTGTAGGGGGATGCATTTTGCAATTTTTAATTTTTAACTGTTAATTATCGGTCTTTTTAAGTATTTATTGCTCTCAGGTAGTGTCCACATTGTATTCTATGTATTTTCTGTCTGCGTTCATTTTGAATCTGTGGGTTTGTTGGTTGGGGGCTTCTGGACATCTGAATTTCCCTGAGGGGATCAATAAAGTATTTATTATTATTATTATTATTATTATTATTATTATTATACTTCCAGGTGTCAATCTAGGCTCTAAGTTCATCCACCTTTCTTACAATGCTCCTAGCATTAAAATATACACATTTAAGAAACCCACCCTCTCTTATTCTCTGTTTATTGTCTTTTTCTTCTCTCTCCCCTACATTTTGGGTCAGAGTGCTACCATTCTCTGCCTCCTGCCACACACACTGACTGCTAGCTTTCCCAATTTGAGTCCCTCCCCCCAACCATACTAGTTTAAAGTCTCCCCAGTAGCCTTTGCAAATCTCCCCGCCAGGATATTGGACCCCCTCGAGTTCAAGTGCAACCCGTCCTTTCTGTACAGGTCGCACCTTCCCCAAAAGAGGTCCCAATGATCCAGAAACTTGAATCCATACCCACTGCACCAGTCCCTCATCCACGCATTTATTCTCCACCTCGCTCCATTCCTACTCTCACTGTCGCGTGGCACAGGCAGTAATCCTGAGATTGTTACCTTTGCAGTCCTTCTCCTTAACTCTACCTAACTCCCTAAATTCTTCTTTCAGGACCTCTTCTCTTTTTTTACCTATGTCGTTGGTACCTATATGTACCACGACCTCAGGCTCCTCTCCCTCCCATTTCAGGATTTCTTGGACACGTTCAGACACATCCCTGACCCTGGCACCAGGGAGGCAAACTACCTTCCGGGTCTCCTGTCTGCGTCCACAGAATCGCCTATCCGTCCCCCTGACTATAGAGTCCCCTATTACAATTGTCCTCCTCTTCTTTTCCTTACCCTTCTGAGCAACAGGACCGGTCTTTGTGCCAGAGGCCCGGCCGCTGTCGCTGCCCCCAGGTAGGACTGTCTCCCCCAACCGTACTCAAACATGAGTACTTATTTTCAAGGTGTACAGCCACCGGGGTACTCACCAATCCCTGCCTTTGCCCATTGCCCTTCCTAACTGTGACCCAGTTTAACCTGTCCCGTACGTGAAATCCGTCCCCGTTGTCGGCGTTGACGGCTTTAGAAGCTGATTTTTAAATTACTCCAGCGCTGAACTTGTCGGGCGATTTAAAAAAAAAAAATTCATAGAACGCCCGTCGGAACAATTCTTCAGCAAAAGCTTGCACTCCGAGAACTGCAGCGCCGCTGAAGGTACGTTTTGTAACATTCCTATATATACCCAC
Source organism: Amblyraja radiata (assembly GCF_010909765.2). NCBI lineage: Eukaryota > Metazoa > Chordata > Chondrichthyes > Rajiformes > Rajidae > Amblyraja > Amblyraja radiata. Next base: position 35,071,911 of record NC_045956.1, on the reverse strand, counting down.
CAACACCTGTGAGAGAAAAAAAATCGCTCCGGTTCCTCTTAATTCTTTTTACTCCCATATTAAACTTATGTCCCTGGATTCTTAATTCCACTAATTAGGGTAAGAAAATCTCTGTGCATTCAACCTATCTATTCCCCTCATGATCTTATGGACCTCTGCAAGATAACCGCTCAGCCTCTTGTGCTCCGAGGAAATAAAGTCCTAGCCTGCGCTACCCCTTTCCATAGCTCAGACCCTCGAGTTCTGGCAACATCCTCGTAATTCTTCTGCACTCTTTCCAGCTTCATAACATCCTTCCTACAACAGAGTGACCAAAACAGAATATAACATTCTATGTGCGGCCTCACAAAATCCTTGTACAACTGTAACATGACCCCCCAACTCCTATACTCAATACCCTAAGTGATGAAGGCCAATGTACTGAAAGCCTTCTTGACCAGCCTATCTGCTTGTGACACCATGTTCAGGGAACTATGTACCTGCACTCGTAGATCCCTCTGCTCTACAACATTCCCCATGGTCGGAATGTCCTGCCATTCACTGCAAGGGCACCACACAACTTCCTTCACTCCAGGCAAATCAAGCCCAGTCTCCATTCTCTCCCTATAACTGAAGACTTCCAACCCTGGGGAATCTCCTCTGAATTATTTCCAGTACAATCACATCCTTCCTATAGTGACCAGTACTGCAGATGATACTCCAATTGTGGTCGAACCAGTAGTTTGAAAAGTTGCAAAAAGACATCCCAACTTTAATATTCAATGCCCCAAACACCTTCTTCACCACCACTTCTATCTGTGTTGCCACTTTTGGGAAACTGTGGACTTGAACACAAGATCTCTCATCATTCTTTGGCTCCCTGTCATCATATCATATCATCATATATATCATATCTTATCTATCTATCTATCTATTCATAGCTATCTATCTATATATTAAAACTCTGTGGCTGTGTGTGTGTGTGTGTGTGTGGCTGTGTGTGTTTCTGCCTTGTTGGTGCCAGCCTTTGATTCGTTGCTACGCCAACACCACATGCAGAAACGCCGAGATTTTTTCCATTTCAGTAGAGATTTCACTTTTCATTCCAAATATCCACTCCTGATTACATTTCGTGGTGTTTATGTACACATTTTTAGTAAAATCCTTCTCCCCCCAACCCCCCCACCCCCCAAAATTTCAAAATGTTAAAAAAAAAACAGCTCTCACCCATAGAATGTTGGTGAACGTTCCATCGTGTGATGTCACAATGCTCAATGCTCACAGATGTGCAATCGGAATGGATCCATTAACATATGCCTTTGCACCTGCACCAGCCCCAGCCCCAGCTCCAGCCCCATCCCCCCCCCCTCCCCCCCCACCCCCGCAGCCTGTGTCGAAGCGCGTCATCACGTGTGGGAATAGAGAAAGAGGATTGGGGGTGATAGGGAATGGGGAACAGATGGACCGTCCCTACCCCTCCCCCTTCCACTCTCCCTCCCCACTATTTCCCCTCTCTCCCCCCACCCCTCTCCCCCTCTCTCCCCTACCCCATCTCCCTCCTCACCTCCCTCCCCCATCGCTCCCCCCCTCCCCCACACCTCTCTCCCCCCCCCATCCCTCTCTCCTCCCCCTCCCCCTCCCCCACCCCTCTCTCCTCCCCCTCTCCATCTCCCTGTCCTCACCCTTCTTCTCCCCCTCTTCCCACCCCCATCCCTCTCTTCCCCCACCCCCCTTCCCCTCCCCCACCCCTTCCCTCTCTCCCCACCCCCTTCCCCATCCCCCCCCCCCCCCACCCACCCCCGCAACCTGTGTCGAAGCGCGTCATCACTTGTGTGGGAATAGAGAAAGAGGATTGGGGGTGATAGGGAATGGGGAACATATGGACTACCTTTTCCCTCCCCCTTCCACTCTCCCTCCCCACTATTTCCCCTCTCTCCCCCTACCTCCACACTCTTCCCACTCCCTCCCCTACCCCATCTCCCTGATCCCCTCCCTCCCCTATCCCTTCCCCCCCCCACACCTCTCTCCTCCTCCCCATCCCTCTCTCCTCCCCCTCCCCATCCCTCTCTCTTCCCCCTCTCCATCTCCCTCTCCTCACCCCTCTCCCTCTCCTCCCCCTCCTCCTCCCAACCCATCCCTCTCTCCCCCACCAACCTCCACCCACCCCCCTTCCCTCTCTCCCTCACCCCTTCCCCCTCCCCACTCTTCCCCCTCCATCCACACTCTTCCCCTTCTACCCCTAACCCATCTCCCTCCTCGTCCCCCCTCCCCCACAACTCTCTCCCCCACCCCTCTCTCCTCCCCCTCTCCCTCCCCCTCTCCCTCCCTCTCCTCCCCCTCCACCCATCCCCATCCCTCTCTCCGCCACGCCCCTTCCCTCTCTACCCCACCCCCTTCCATCTCTCCCCCCGCCCCCTTCCCCTCTGTCCCTCTTCTACCACTACCGCTACCCCTCCCTCCCCACTCTTCCACTTCTCTCCCCCCTTCCCCTCTCCCTCTCCACTCTTTCCCCTCTCTCCCCCCACCCCTCCCCCTCCCTCCACACTCTTCCTCTCCATCCCCTACCCCAGCTCCCTCCTCCCATCCCTCCCCATCCCTCTCCCCCTCTCCCACACCTCTCTCCCCCTCCCTCTCTCCTCCCGTCCCCCACCCCTCTCTCCTCCCCCTCTCCATCACCATCTCCTCACCCCTCTCCTTCTCCTCCCCTCCTCCTCCCACCCCCACCCCTCTCTCCCCCACCCCCCTTCTCCCTCCCCACACACCCCCCCTCCCTCCACACTCTTCCCCCTCTCTCCCCTACCCCATCTCCCTCTTCCCCTCCCTCGCCCACACCTCTCTCCCCCTCCCCTCTCTCCCCTCTCTCCTCCCCCCTCTCCCTCCCTCTCCTCACCCCTCTCCCCCTCCTCCCACCCCCATCCCTCTTCCCCCCACCCCTCCCTCCACACTCTTCCCCCTCCCTCCCCTACCCCTCCTCCCCTCCCTCCCCATCCTCCCCTCCCCCACACCTCTCTCCTCCCCCTCTCCATCACCATCTCCTCACCCCTCTCCCTCTTCTCCCCCTCCTTCTTCCACCCCCATCCCTCTTCCCCCACCCCTCTCCCTCTCCCTCCACACTCTTCCCCCTCCCTCCCCTACCCCATCTCCCACACCTCTCTCCCCCTCTCTCCTCCCCTCCCCGCCCCTCTATCCTCCCCCTCTCCCTCCCTCCTCACCCCTCTCCCTCTCCCTCTCCTCCCCCCACCCCCATCCCTCTTCCCTCTCCACTCCTCCCCTTCCCTCCACACTCTTCCCCCTCTCTCCCCTACCCCCATCTCCCTCCTCCCCTCCCTCCCCACACCTCTCTCCCCCTCTCTCCTCTCCTTCTCCATCTCTTCACCCATCTCCCTCTCCTCCCCTCCTACACTCACCCCTATCCCTCTCTCCCCACCCCCTTCTCTTTCCCCACTCTTCCCCCTCCCTCCACACTCTACCCCCTCTCCCCCACCCCATAACCCTCCTCCCTCCCCCACAACTCTCTCCCCCTCTCTCCTCCCCTCCACACCCCTCTCCTCCCTCTTCATCTCCCTCTCCTCACCCCTCTCTCTCCCCCCCCCTCCTGCTCCCACCCCATCCCTCTCTTCCCCACCCCCTTCCCTCTCTCCCCCACCCCCCTCCATCTCTCCCGCCTACCCCTACCCCTACCCCTCTTCCACCACCCCCCTACCCCTCCCCCTCCCTCTCCACTTCCCCTTCTCTCCCCCTTACCCCACCCCTCTCCCACCCCTCTCTCCCCCTCCCTTCCCCCTCGCTCCCCTCTCTCCCCCATCCCTACCCCTCTGTCCCTCTTCCACCACTCCCCCTCCCCCTCCCTCTCTCCCACTTCCACCACTCCCCCTACACCTCTCCCCCTCCCTCCCCATTCTTCCACTTATCTCCCCCCACCCCTCTCCCCCTCCCTCCCCTCCATCCTACACTCCCTCTCTCCTCCTCCGCCACCCTCTTTCCCCCCTCCCCCCACCCTCTCTCACCCCTCCCGCACCCCTCTCTCCTCCCTTTCCCCCTCTCCCTCTCTCCTCATCCCTCTCCCACCTCCCCTCCAACCCCAACCCCCACCCCTCTCTCCCCCCTCTCTCCGCCCTACCTATCTCTGCCTTTTCCACCACTTCCCCTACCCCTCTGCCCCTCTTCCGCACTCTTACCCTCCCCCCTCCCTCATCACTATTTCCCCCCTCTCCTCCTCCCATCCCACTCTTCCCCCGCCCCCTACCACTCTCCCCTTCCCTCCACACTCTTCCCCCTCTCTCCCCTTCCCCCTCTCCTTCCCCTCCCTCCTCCTCCCTCTCTCCCCTTCCCCCACCCCTCTCTCCCCCTCCCCCACCCCACTCTCCTCCTCCCTCTCCATCTCCCTGTCTCCTCACCCCTCTCCCTCCTCCCCTCCCACCCCCCTCTCCCACCCCTCTCCCTTCCCCTCTCTCTTGCACCACTCCCCGCTACCCCTCTCCCACCCCCTACCCCCCTTCCTGCCCTCCCCGCTCTCCTCCCACTCTCCACTCTCCTCCCCCTCCCCATTCCCCTCTCTCTCCCCTACCCTGCTCTCCTCTCCCTCCCAAATCTCTCCCGTTTCCTCCTCCCCCTCTCCCCCCCCTCCCCTCTTCTCACCCTCCCATCTCCCCACCCCGTCTCCCTCTCCCCCCCTCCACCCACCTGTGTGTTTGGGGGGTGATTAGTGTGATGGCGCAGCCCCCCCCCCCCCAGCAACGCGCGTTGGGGAAACAGACCCAACGGGTCTGCACTTGGTCTAGTATACTTTTAAAACTGTGTGCGTGTGTGTCATTTTACCTTTAAAACGTATGTCCTCGAGAACCAGACGCCGAAACGGGAAAATGTTTACATATTTCAGTAGAGATTTCCCTTGTGATTTTAGATATCCACTCCTCTGTACATTTGAAACATTATTTTCCCGACTTTTAACCGACTTGTTGACCAATCTGACCTTTTTTTAAAAATCTGACCGCTGCCCAGCTGCTGACGTTACAATAACAGTGACATTTTTACATCTTCTGGTAGAAATTTTCCTTATGATCTCAAAAATCCAATCCTCTATAAATTTGGTCAATTATTTCCCGAGATAGTTACAAACATTTATCACCAAGCTGACATTAAAAAAAAATTTAAGATTGCCCAGCTGCTGACCTCACAATGCCTTTTCTCGTGGGGTACCCCTCCCCCCCCCCGGATTAATGCAGCTGCTGTCAACGCGCATGCGCAGTTTTCCACGAGGTACGTTAGCCCACCTACCCCCTCGATCTTCAAAAGGCGCAGAAGATCTAGAAAGTTCTGCAGAACAAAGATTCTGCAGCTCACCTCTGCTATAGGATCACTGTTCTGCAGATCTCGAACTCAGAGGTGCCTCACGCGCTGAAGGAGGTTCTCCTCACTGTCGGCGCAGCTCGTGAAGCCCCGCCCCTCCCATCCCCGGCACACTCATTCCAGCTGTGGGTTTCCAGAGAGTCAGAAGCCGTTTCTGCGCATTTCGCAGCCCACTCACTCGCCCGGCTCCCCTCCACCCCCCCCCCTCCTCCTCTTCTCACCTCCTCCCCTCTCCCCTCTGCTCTCTACCTGGAATGGATTAAAGGCCGATAAATCCCCAAGGCCAGATAAGTTGCATCCCAGAGTACTTAAGGAAGTAGCCGCAGAAATAGTGATCATTAGTGATCATTTTTCAAAACTCTTTAGATTCTGGAGTAGTTCCTGAGGACTGGAGGGTAGCTAATGTAACCCCACTTTTTAAAAAGGGAGGGAGAGAGAAAACGGGGAATTACAGACCAGTTAGTCTAACATTGGTTGTGGGGGAAATTCTGGAGTCAGTTATTAAAGATGGGATAGCAGCACATTTGGAAAGTAGTGAATTCATTGGACAAAGTCAGCATGGATTTATGAAAGGTCTGACGAATCTTATAGAATTTTTCGAGGATGTAACTAGTAGAGTGGATAAGGGAGAACCAGTGGATGTGTTATATCTGGACTTTCAGAAGGCTTTCGTCAAGGTCCCACATAAAAGATTAGTATACAAACTTAAAGCACACGGTATTGGGGGTTCAGTGTTGATGTGGATAGAGAACTGGCTGGCAGACAGGAAGCAAAGAGTAAACGAGTCCTTTTCGCAATGGCAGGCAGTGACTAGTGGGGTACCGCAAGGCTCAGTGCTGGGACCCGAGCTATTTACAATATATATTAATGATCTGGATGAGGGAATTGAATGCAACATCTCCAAGTTTGCGGATGACACAAAGCTGGGAGGCAGTGTTAGCTGTGAGGAGGATGCTAGGAGGCTGCAAGGTGACTTGGATAGGTTGGGTGAGTGGGCAAATGCATGGCAGATGCAGTATAATGTGGATAAATGTGAGGTAAAGCTAATGGCATGTTGGCCTTCATAACGTGAGGATTTCAGTATAGGAGTAAAGAGGTCCTTCTGCAGTTGTACAGGGCCCTGGTGAGACCACATCTGGAGTATTGTGTGCAGTTTTGGTCTCCTAATTTAAGGAAGAATATCCTTGCTATTGAGGGAGTGCAGCGTACCTTCACAAGATTAATCCCCGGGATGGCGGGACTGTCATATGAGCTTGTATTCACTGGAATTTAGAAGGATGAGAGGATATCTTATAGAAGCGTATAAAATTATAAAAGGACTGGACAGGCTAGATGCAGGGAAAAAAAACAGGGGCCACAGTCTAAAAATAAAGTGGAGGCCATTTAGACAATAGACAATAGGTGCAGGAGTTGGCTATTCGGCCCTCCGTTCAATGTGATCATGGCTGATCATCCCCAATCCCCAAGAAGTTCCTGCCTTCTCCCCATATCCCCTAGATAGGGCTATCTTTAAGAGCCCTATCTAGGTCTCTCTTGAAAGTATCCAAAGAACCGGCCTCCACCTGAGGCCGGTTCTTTGTGGAATTCTCCTGAGGCAGAGAATTCCACAAACTCACAACTCTCTGTGAGAAAAAGTGTTTCCTCGTCTCCGTTCTAAATGGCTTACCCCTTATTCGTAAACTGTGGCCCCTGGTTCTGGGCTCCCCCAACATCGGGAACATGTTTCCTGCCAGCGGGTCCAAACCCTTAACAATCTTATATGTTTCAATAAGATCCCCTTTCAACCTTCTAAACTCCAGAGTGTACAAGCCCAGCAGATCCATTCTCTCAGCATATGACAGTCCCGCCATTCCGGGAATTAACCTTGTAAACCTACGCTGCACTCCCTCAATAGCAAGAATGTCCTTCCTCAAATTAGGGGACCAAAATTGCACACAATACTCCAGGTGTGGTCTCACTAGGGCCCTGTACAACTGCAGAAGGACCTCTTTGCTCCTATACTCGACTCCTCTTGTTATAAAGGCCAACATGCCATTCACTTTCTTCACTGCCTGCTGTACCTGCATGCTTACTTTCATAGATGAACAAGGACCCCCAGATCCCGTTGTACTTCCCCTTTTCCCAACTTGACGCCATTTAGATAGTAATCTGCCTTCCTGTATTTAATACCAAAGTGGATAACCTCACATTTATCCACATTAAACGTCATCTGCCATGCACTACCCTCTCCCCCAACCTGTCCAAGTCACCCAGCATTCTCATAGCATCCTCCTCACAGTTCACACTGCCACCCCGCTTTGTGTCATCTGCAAATTTGCTAATGTTACTTTGAATCCCTTCATCCAAATCAATGATGTATATTGTAAATAGCTATGGTCCCAGTTTAAAACTGAGATGAGGAAAAACCTTTTCACCCAGAGAGTTGTGAATTTGTGGAATTCTCTGCCACAGAAGGCAGAGGAGGCCAATTCACTGGATGAATGTCAAAGAGAGTTAGATAGAGCTTTTGGGGAATCGGGATATGGGGAGAAGGCAGGCACGGGTTACTGATTGTGGATGATCAGCCATAATCACAATGAATGACGTTGCTGGCTCGGAGGGCCGAATGGCCTCCTTCTGCACCTATTTTCTCTGTTTCTATGTCCCGCTATTCCAGCTTTTTATGTCTATCTTCGGTTTAATCCAGCATCTGCAGTTCCTACTTACACTGGACATCTGAATGTCCACATTCCTTTTGGGAATGGGGGTTCCTCTCTTGCATCATTGATAGGGTCTCCTCGAAATCCTGCAGCTCCGCTCTTGCTCCCCCTCCCACCAGTCGCAACAGGGACAGAGTCCCCTTCATCCTCACCTTCCACCCCATCACCCATCGCATACAGCACAAAATCCTCCAACATTTTCGCCACCTCCAGTAAGATCCCACCACTGGCCACATCTTCCCATCCCCACCCTTTTCGGCAGAGACCGTTTCCTCCACAAATCCACCCTCGACTCTGTCCAAGGACCCTCACAGTCTTTTCAGGTGAGGCAGAGGTTCACGCACCTCCTCCAACCACATCAACTGTGTCAGCTGTTCCAGGTGTGTACTCCTATATATCGGCGAGACCAAGCGCAGCCTCGGCGATCGTTTCGCTGAACACCTCCGCTCAGTCCATTTAAACCTACCTCATCTCCCGGTTGCTCAACACATTAACTCCCCATCCCATTCCCACACTGACCTTTCTGGCCTTGATTGGTACATTGATACGACTGGTTTAGATGGATATGGGCCAAACGCAGGCAGGTGGGACTAGTATAGATGGGACATGTTGGCCGGTGTGAAAAAGTTACTTTTATAACAACTAAACAGGTTCGCTTCTTAATAAACAGACACCACACAAACTGTTTGGTAGACCAGTTCAAAACTTTACTTATTATCGGCCGATGGAAGGGAGGGAGAACTCCAGTCAAGTGACCAATGTAGACACTTGACCGTCCTCAGTCCACTTCTCTGAACAACAGAATTACATTGCATTAAATAGGGTTTTTTTGTCCCCTTAGCTCATTCCACAGACATTAGTCATGGTCAGAGGTACAGGAAAAGGTTTCTACAGAATGCATCACATCAAAGGCATTTTGTCAAATGGTACAAGATATATTAAAAACATTGGCCATTTGGTTTATGACATCTTACTTCAAAGAGATGACTCTAGCTGTTTCTCTCTTCCTCTCTGTCACCTCCTCCCTCATAAACATAGGACACTTGGTTTACAACATCTTACTTCAAAGAGATGACTCTAGCTCCTTCTCTGCTTATCACTTGGGAGACAATGTTATAGTATTTATTATCTCACACACCGCAACCTGAGGCAAGCCTAATTTGAGACTAAATATAAGCTGAAAGCTAGCCCAGAAGCCAATTTAATATCTTCTTATATTTTTAACTAAAATTCGGCTTCATCAGGTGTGGGCAAGTTGGGTCGAAGGGCCTGTTTCCACGCTGTAAGACTAGGGATATGAACCAAATGCAGGCAGGTTGGGTATAATTTAGATGGGGCATCCTGGGCAAGTTGGGCCGAACGGCCCATTTCCGTGTTCTATATCTATAAACTATAAGAAAGTAGAGGCCGGGGGAATTTACTGGATTAATACAAAAGTGAATGATTTCCGTCAGAGGAAAATAAAATAACAATATGAAGAGCCCCCTACGGGAAAGATGGGTGAGTGAGTTGATGATGTAACCTAAAACTATTGCCACAAAGACAAGGAAGGAAGTTGTTCTGCATTTGGTTCCTGAAATTACAGCGAGACTGGCCATGAACAAGAATTGATCTCAGCTTTTGCAGAGGAAGTTTAGCTTAGCTTAGAGATACAGATGGGAAACATCTCACTTAACCGACCAGCGATCCCCACACGTTAACACTATCTTACAGTAGGGAACATTTTTACTTTTATACCAAGCCAATTAACCTACAAACCTGTACGTCTTTGGAGTTTGGGAGGAAACCGAAGATCTGCCCAGTCACGGGGAGAAAGTACAAACTCCGTGCAGACAGCACGTGTGGTCAGGATTAAAACCGGGTCTCTGGCGCGCTGCGCTAGTGGATAAGTACTTGACACTGAAGGGCAAGGGACGAGCAGAAGTGTGCAGCTGCCTCGTTACATCACCCTCAGTGACATCAGTTTTCAAAGATCTTGGAGACATCATTCTAAATATTATTTATATTCTGTTCTGTTAACTCTGACTGTAATTAATCATTTGTTTTCTTTTCTTTCTAAGTTGGTGGTGGAGAAGGCCCACGTCAATTTTGGTCCGATCACCTGCCAGGATCACAGGCACTGGTTTATGTGGTGGATTCAGCAGATCACGATCGGATGCCACTTGCTAAACGGGAACTGCACCAATTAATTCGAGGAGACACAACACTTCCTGTTGTTGTTTTAGCCAATAAGCAGGTATGTTGCTCATCAAAATGCACCAAAAACAATGTGTGTTAGGGTGATGGAGTACGGATACAGGCTCTTCAGCCCAGCTCTTCCATGCTGTCCAATGTGCCTCATCAAAGCTCATCTCACTTAAATGCACCTGGCCCATATCCCTCTAAACCTCTCAAATGCAAGTACCTGTCCAAAAGGAGCTGTGAATGCTTCCTCGTGGATTATGTAGACCAGGCCTAGTTCATAGAACATAGAAGAGTACAGCACTGGAACCGGCCCCTCAGCAAACAATGTCTGCACTAAACATCATGCTATGTTAAACTAATCTCCTCTAGCTGCACGTGATCCATATCCCTCCATTCCCTGCATATTCTATCCTATCTGTTTCCACCACTCTCCCTGGCACTTACCAGCCTCTAAAAAAAGCAAGTCCCACACAACTGCTTTAAACTTTGCCCCGCTCACTTTAAGCTATACCTCTCATCTTTGACATTTCCACTTTGGGAAAAGGGCCTGAGTATCTACCCTATCTGGCCTCTCATCTTTTTATATACTTCCATCAGATCTCCCCTCTTAGCCTCCAACGCTCCAGAGTAAACAACCCAAGTTTGTACAACCTCTCCCTGCAGGTATTACTCTCTGATTCAGGCACCATTCTGGTAAACCTCTTTTGCTTCCTCTCCAAAGCCTCCACGTCCTTCCTGTATACTGGGACGATCAGAACTGCACGCAGTACTCCAATTCCAACCTAACCAAAGGCCCATTGAGCTGCATCATAACTTCTTGACTGTTATGTTCAAAGCCCAGACCAATGAAGTCAAGCATACCATACCTCCTTTCCCACTCAGTCTACTTCTCTTGCCACTTTAATGAGATATGGACCTAGATGCAAAATCCTTCTGGACAATGCTGTTAAGGGTCTTATGATTAACTTAATACTTAATACTTTCCCCTTACATTTGACTCCCCAAAGTGCAACACCTCACACTTGCTCGCGTTAAACTCCATGCTTCCTTCCATGTCTGTAGCTGATCCATATGTATACTTTGAGCGCGCTCCTTACTGTGCACAACTCCACCACCTTTAGTGCCGTCCGTAAACTCACCAACCTGTCTAGTTTACGACCAAGTCATTTATATATGTTACTAACATACGAGGTCCCAGCACAGATCCCGCAGAACGTCTTCTCAAGCCATAGGCAAAGTCCTGGAGGAGTGGAGAGTAGCTAATGTTGTTCCTTTGTTTAAGAAGGGGAGAGAATCCAAGGAATTATAGGATGGTGAGCCTCATGTTAGTGGGAGGAAGCTATTAGAGTGGATGCTTTGGGATAGGATGTACTCCCATTTTGTAGAGAATTGGTTTATTTAGGGAGAGTCAGCCTGGCTTTGTACAAGGCAGGTTGAGTCTTACTAACTTGATCCAGTTTTTTGAGGAGGTGACCAAGGTGATGGATGAGGGTAGGGTGATGGATGTTGCCTACATGGATTTTGGTATTTGATAAAGTCGGCCATGGGAGGCTGATCCAAAAGATTAAGATGCGTTATATTTATGGTGACTTGGTCATATGGATTTGGAACTGGCTTACTGATAGAAGATAGAGGGTTATGGTGGATGGACTCTATCTGGGCTGGAGGTCTGTGACCAGTGGAGTTCTGCAGTGAGGGTAGACACAAAATGCTGGAGTAACTCAGCAGGAGAGAAGGAATGGGTGACGTTTCGGGTCAAGACCTTTCTTCAGACCCTTCTTTCCTCCGAATGATGTGTGATGGGACCTCCACTGTTTGTGAAATATATAAATGACTTGGACACAAACCTAGACGGGTTGGTTAATAAGTTTGCAGGTGACACCAGTCCTTCTCCTTGGTAAATACAAATGCAAAATAATTGTTTAGTATCTTGCCTCCAACCTCTGACTCCAAACACAATTACCACCTTTATCTTGAGAGATCCTGTTGTAACTTAGATATCCTTCCTCATTTTCCACTATACACCAATTGTGCTGTCATCTGCAAATGTACTAGCAATGTGATGACATAGAAACATAGAAACAACGAAACATAGTAAATAGGTGCAGGAGTAGGCCATTCGGCCCTTCGAGCCTGCACCGCCATTCAATATGATCATGGCTGATCATCCAACTCCTGTACCTGCCTTCTCTCCATACCCCCTCATCCCTTTAGCCACAAGGGCCACATTTAACTCCCTCTTAAATATAGCCAATGAACTGGCCTCAACTACCTTCTGTGGCAGAGAATTCCAGAGATTCACCACTCTCTGTGTGAAAAACGTTTTCCTCATCTCGGTCCTAAAAGATTTCCCCCTTATCCTTAAACTGTGACCTCTTGTTCTGGACTTCCCCAACATCGGGAACAATCTTCCTGCATCTAGCCTGTCCAACCCCTTCAGAATTTTGTAAGTTTCTATAAGATCCCCTCTCAATCTTCTAAATTCTAGCGAGTACAAGCCAAATCTATCCAGTCTTTCCTCATATGAAAGTCCTGACATCCCAGGAATCAGTCTGGTTCCCAGGAATTACCCCATTGTTACTGTAGTGGACCCAGCACCGGCTCGTGCAGCTCTCCACTGGCCTACAATCAGACAAACAATGCCGCACAGCTACCTTTTACACTCATTCCTCCACACTCACTTTGAATCCAATTGACTAGATTGCCTTGGATTCCACCCTTCCATACGGTGTACCCTTCCAGACTGTCTTATCACATGGTGCCTTGTCAAAGCTTTATTATTGTAGCCATCTTCCTGCCCTCATCAATCCTCTTCAAAAACTCTATCAGATTTATGAGACGTGATTTCCCATGCACAAAGCCATGCTGACTATCTGCAACCTGCGTACCCCGATTAGTCCCTGCCTATCCAAAGAGGTACCTTGGTGGACAAGTCTAAGCATACTGAAGGTGGAGACGTAGCCAGATATGGTTTAGAAAAAGGCATTTAGAAAAGTAGGACACGGTGGTGCAGCGGTACAGTTGCTGCCTTGCATTGCTTACAGTGCCATAGACCTGGATTCCATCATGACTACAGGTGCTGTCTGTACGGAGTTTGTACGTTCTCCCTGTGACTGCGTGGGTTTTCTCCGAGATCTTCGGTGTCCTCCCACACTCCAAAGACGTACAGGTTTGTAGGTTAATTGGCTTGGTATAAATGTAAATTGTCCCTAGTGTGTGTAGGATAAAGTTAATGTGCGGGGATCACTGGTCCATGAGGACTCGGTGGGCCAAAGGGCCCGTTTCCACTCTGTATCTCTAAACTAAACAGGCATGTGAGATATTTGGCGTCAACGGCCATAAGGAGAGAATATAGATGAATATGGAAGAATCAGCAGGTCAAACATGCAGGTTACGGTACAGCAGGCAGTAAAGAAAGCTAATGGCATGTTGGCCCTCATTGCGAGTGGATTTGAGTTTAGGAGCAAGGATGCCCTACTGCAGTTGTACAGGTCTCTGGTGAGACAACACCTGGAGTATTGTGTGCAGTTCTATATCTGTGTCTAAATATCTGGAGGCAAAATGACAGTTGACATTTCTGTCAACCATTCCTCAGCCCGCTTGGCCAACTGATCAAGATCCTGCTGCAATTTTTGAGAACTATCTTCACAATCTGCAATACTACCCACCTTGTGTCATCTGCAAACTTGCTAATCTTGCCATGTATGTTCTCATCCAAATAATTGATATAGAAGACAAACAGTAATGGGCCCAGCACCGAACCCTGAGGCACACCACTAGTCACAGGCCTCCAGTCCAAGATGCAACCTTCCACCATCACCCTCTGCTTCCTTCCATGGAGCCAATTTTCAATCCAGTTGGCTAGCTCTCCTTGTATCCCATTTGATCTAACCTTCCAGAGCAGCTTACCATGCGGAACCTTGACAATTGCTAGGCTGAAACCCATATATCCGTCTGCAGCTCTGACCTCATCAACCATATTGGCTACATTTTCAAATAGACAATAGACACTAGGTGCAGGAGTAGGCCATTCGGCCCTTCTAGCCAGCACCGCCATTCAATGTGATCATGGCTGATCATCCTCAATCTACCCCGTTCCTGCCTTCTCCCCATATCCCTCTTTAAGAGCCCTATCTAGCTCTCTCTTGAAAGTATCCAGAGAACTGGCCTCCACCATCCTCTGAGGCAGAGAATTCCACAGACTCACAATTCTCAGTGAGAAAAGGTGTTTCCTAGTCTCCGTTCTAAATGGCTTACCCCTTACTTTCCTAAACTGTGGCCTCTGGTTCTGGACTCCCCCAACATCGGGAACATGTTTCCTGCCTCTAGCGTGTCCAAACCCTTAACAATCTTACATGTTTCAATAAGATCCCCTCTCAACCTTCTAAACTCCAGAGTGTACAAGCCCAGCCGCTCCATTCTCTGCGCATATGACAGTCCCGCCATCCTGGGAATTAACCTTGTAAACCTACGCTGCACTCCCTCAATAGCAAGAATGTCCTTCCTCAAATCAGGGGACCAAAACTGCACACAATACTCCAGGTGTGGTCTCACTAGGGCTCTGTACAGCTGCAGAAGGGCCTCTTTGCTCCTATAATCAACTCCTCTTGTTATAAAGGCCAACATGCCATTCGCTTTCTTCACTGCCTGCTGTACCTGCATGCTTACTTTCATAGACTGATGAACAAGGACCCCCAGATCCTGTTGTACTTCCCCTTTTCCCAACTTGAAGCCATTTAGATAGTAATCTGCCTTCCTGTTTTTGCTACCAAAGTGGATAACCTCACATTTATCCACATTAAACTTCATCTGCCATGCATCTGCCCACTCCCCCAACCTGTCCATGTCACCCTGCATTCTCATAGCATCCTCCTCACAGTTGTCCATGTCACCCTGCATTCTCATAGCATCCTCCTCAAAGCCACTCAGCTTTGTATCATCTGCAAATTTGCTAATGTTACTTTGAATCTCTTCATCCAAATCATTGATGTATATTGTAAATAGCTGCGGTCCCAACACCGAGCCTTGCGGTACCCCACTAGTCACTGAAAGGGACCCGATAATCCTTACTCTTTTTTTCCTGCCTGCCAACCACTTCTCTATCCAAGTCAGCACTCTACCCCCAATACCATGTGCCCTAATTTTTCCCACTAATCTCCTATGTGGGACCTTATTAAATGCGTTCTGAAAGTCCAGGTACACTACATCCACTGACTCTCCCTTGTCCATTTCCTAGATACATCCTCAAAAAATTCCAGAAGATTAGTCAAGCATGATTTCCCCTTCGTAAATCCATGCTGACTCGGACCAATCCTGTTACTGCTATCCAAATGTGCGGCTATTTCATCTTTTATAATTGACTCCAGCACCTTCCCCACCACCGATGTCAGGCTAACTGGTCTATAATTCCATTTTCTCTCTCTCGCCTATCTTAAAAAGTGGGATAACATTAGCTACCCTCCAATCCACAGGAACTGACCCTGAGTGTATAGAACATTGGAAAATTATCACCAATGCAGCCACGATTTCTAGAGCCACTTCCTGAAGTACCCTGGGATACAGACCATCAGCCTTCAGTCCCATCAGTCTACCCAACACCATTTCCTGCCTGATGTGGATTTCATTCAGTTCCTCCGTCATCCCAGGTCCTCTGGCCACTACTATATCAGGAAGATCCTTAGTGAAGACGGATTCAAAGTACCTGTTCAACTCATCTGCCATTTCTTTGTTCCCCATAATAAATTCACCTTTTTCAGTCTTCAAGGGTCCAAATTTGGTCTCAACAAATTTTTTCCTCTTCACATACCTAAAGAAGCTTTTACTATCTTCCTTTATATTCTTGTCTAGCTTGCCTTCGTATCTCATCTTTTCTCCCCGTATTGCATTTTTTGTTATCTTCTGGTGCTCTTTAAACATTACCCAATCCTCTTGCTTCCCGCTCATCTTTGCTATGTTGTACTTCTCTTTTATTTTTATACTGTCCCTGACGTCCCTTGTCAGCCACGGTTGCCCCTTACTCCCCTTGGAATCTTTCTTCCTGTTTGGAATGAACTGAACCTGCACCTTCTGTATTATTCCTAGAAATACCTGGCATTGTTGTTCCACTGTCATCCCTGCTAGTGTATCTCTCCAGCTCCTCCTTCATGGCCCCATAGTCCCCTTTATTCAACTGTAACACTGACACCTCCGATCTACCCTTCACCCTCTCCAATTGTCGATTAAACCTGACCATATTATGGTCACTACCTCCTAATGGCTCATTAAGTTCCTTTATCAAATCCGGTTCATTACATAACATTAAATCCAGAATTGCCTTCTCCCTGGTAGGCTCCAATACAAGCTGCTCTAAGAATCCATCACAAAAGCACTCTACAAAGTCCCTTTCTTGGGGTCCAGTACCAACCTGATTTTCCCAGTCTACCTGCATGTTGAAATCTCCCATAACAACCACAGCATTACCTTTGCTACATGCCAATTTTAACTCTTGATTCAACTTGCACCCTATGTCCAGGCTACTGTTTGGGGGCCTGCAGATTAGGGTATTTTTACCCGTACAATTCCTTTTTTTAAATATAATATTTTTATTAGAAGCATGTGCATATCATAATACAAACATTTCTTATATATCAATCCTGCGTTGCTAATAGGTGGGAATCCAGCTATCAAAATAATAGTGGTCCTCCTTTATCAGTTGTATATTAACTCTGCTTCTATTTAGTTTTTTTTTAATAGATAGAAAGTGAGAAATTTAAAAAAAGGCATGATAAAGAAGAATGGAGTAATTTACCAATAATACAACTTTGGAGATAGGTCCGGAAGTTATAAAGCATAACTATTCATCTAATCCTGAGCTCGGGTTTCAGTCAGATTCCCGTGCTGAACCAATTTACCCGTTCAAAAAATCAATAAATGGAGACCATATTCTATCAAATAATTATTGTTTGTCAATTAAGACAAGTCTATTTCTTTCCAAATGTAAGGTCTCCGACATTTCCATAATCCACATTTTAATTGTGGGGGTTTCCAAAATGTTAATATTATTTTTTTCCCAGTTATTATACTATAATCAAGAGAGTTTCTTTGGTTTGTTATAAGTCTTAGGCTTTGTTCTGATATTCCTAATATTATTAGTTTTGAGTCTGGATCCAATTGGGTATTGACAACTTCAGAAATTATTCTGTTCCCTTACAATTCCTTAGTTCTATCCATACTGACTCCACATCTCCTGTTTCAATGTCACCCCTTGCAAGGGACTGAATTCCATTCCTCACCAACAGGGCAACCCCACCCCCTCTGCCCGCCCATCTGTCTTTTCGATAGGAGGTATACCCTTGAATATTCAGTTCCCAGCCCTGGCCCTCTTGCAGCCATGTCTCTGTAATTCCCACAACATCATACTTGCCAGTTTCTAACTGAGCCTCAAACTCGTCCACTTCATTTCTTATACTTCGCGCATTCATATACAGCACTTTGACCTCCGTATTCACTTCCCCCCTCGCACCGCTCGTAATTGGCCCTGACCTTAGTCTTGAACTTTCGTTCCCATTAATTCGAGAATCTTTTGTAATTTTTCCTGTAGCCACTTCCCCTTCAACTCCATCTTTATACTCCCAATTTGTCAAACTCTCCACCCCCACTATTTAGTTTAAACCCACACGTGTAGCCCTAGCAAGCCTGCCTGCCAGAATGTTGGTCCCCCTCCAGTTAAGGTGTAACCCGTCCCTTTTGTACAGGTCATCCCTACCCCAGAAGAGATCCCAGTGGTCTATAAATCTAAATCCTTGCTCCCTGCACCAGCCCCTCAGCCACATATTCAGATCCCCTATCTCCCTTTTCCTGTCCTCACTAGCACGAGGTACTGGAAGCAATCCAGAGATAACCACCCTAGAAGTCCGGCATTTCAGTCTTCTTCCCAACTCTCTGAACTCATGTTGGAGAACCTCCTTCCTCTTCTTCCCGATGTCGTTTGTGCCTACGTGCACAACTACTGCCGGCTGTTCACCTTCTCTCTCGAGGATGTTCTGAATTCGGCTCGTGACATAGAAACATAGAAACATAGAAAATAGGTGCAGGAGTAGGCCATTCGGCCCTTCGAGCCTGCACCGCCATCCAATATGATCATGGCTGATCATCCAACTCAGTATCCTGTACCTGCCTTCTCTCCATACCCTCTGATCCCCTTAGCCACAAGGGCCACATCTAACTTCCTCTTAAATATAACCAATGAACTGGCCTCGACTACCCTCTGTGGCAGAGAGTTCCAGAGATTCACCACTCTCTGTGTGAAAAAAGTTCTTCTCATCTCGGTTTTGAAGGATTTCCCCCTTATCCTTAAGCTGTGACCCCTTGTCCTGGACTTCCCCAACATCGGGAGCAATCTTCCTGCATCTAGCCTGTCCAACCCCTTAAGTATTTTGTAAGTTTCTATAAGATCCCCTCTCAATCTCCTAAATTCTAGAGAGTATAAACCAAGTCTATCCAGTCTTTCTTCATAAGACAGTCCTGACATCCCAGGAATCAGTCTGGTGAACCTTCTCTGCACTCCCTCTATGGCAATAATGTCCTTCCTCAGATTTGGAGACCAAAACTGTACGCAATACTCCAGGTGTGGTCTCACCAAGACCCTGTACAACTGCAGTAGAACCTCCCTGCTCCTATACTCAAATCCTTTTGCTATGAAAGCTAACATACCATTCGCTTTCTTCACTGCCTGCTGCACCTGCATGCCCACTTTCAATGACTGGTGTACCATGACACCCAGGTCTCGCTGCATCTCCCCTTTTCCTAGTCGGCCACCATTTAGATAATAGTCTGCTTTCCTGTTTTTGCCACCAAAATGGATAACCTCACATTTATCCACATTATACTGCATCTGCCAAACATTTGCCCACTCACCCAGCCTATCCAAGTCACCTTGCAGTCTCCTAGCATCCTCCTCACAGCTAACACTGCCCCCCAGCTTAGTGTCATCCGCAAACTTGGAGATATTGCCTTCAATTCCCTCATCCAGATCATTAATATATATTGTAAATAGCTGGGGTCCCAGCACTGAGCCTTGCGGTACCCCACTAGTCACTGCCTGCCATTGTGAAAAGGACCCGTTTACTCCTACTCTTTGCTTCCTGTTTGCCAGCCAGTTCTCTATCCACATCAATACTGAACCCCCAATGCCGTGTGCTTTAAGTTTGTATACTAATCTCTTATGTGGGACCTTGTCGAAAGCCTTCTGGAAGTCCAGATACACCACATCCACTGGTTCTCCCTTATCCACGCTACTAGTTACATCCTCGAAAAATTCTATAAGATTCGTCAGACACGATTTACCTTTTGTAAATCCATGCTGACTTTGTCCAATGATTTCACCACTTTCCAAAAGTGCTGCTATCCCATCTTTAATAACTGACTCTAGCAGTTTCCCCACTACCGATGTTAGACTAACTGGTCTGTAATTCCCCGTTTTCTCTCTCCCTCCCTTCTTAAAAAGTGGGGTTACGTTTGCTACCCGCCAATCCTCAGGAACTACTCCAGAATCTAAAGAGTTTTGAAAGATTATTACTAATGCATCCACTATTTCTGGAGCTACTTCCTTAAGTACTCTGGGATGCAGCCTATCTGGCCCTGGGGATTTATCGGCCTTTAATCCATTCAATTTACCCAACACCACTTCCCGGCTAACCTGGATTTCACTCAATTCCTCCAACTCCTTTGACCCGCGGTCCCCTGCTATTTCCGGCGGATTATTTATGTCTTCCTTAGTGAAGACGGAACCAAAGTAGTTATTCAATTGGTCCGCCATATCCTTGTTCCCCATGATCAACTCACCTATTTCTGACTGCAAGGGACCTACATTTGTTTTAACTAATCTCTTTCTTTTCACATATCTATAAAAACTTTTGCAGTCAGTTTTTATGTTCCCTGCCAGTTTTCTTTCATAATCTATTTTTCCTTTCCTAATTAAGCCCTTTGTCCTCCTCTGCTGGTCTCTGAATTTCTCCCAGTCCTCCGGTATGCTGCTTTTTCTGGCTAATTTGTACGCATCATCCTTCGCTTTGATACTATCCCTGATTTCCCTTGTTATCCACGGATGCACTATCTTCCCTGATTTATTCTTTTGCCAAACTGGGATGAACAATTTTTGTAGTTCATCCATGCAGTCTTTAAATGTCTTCCATTGCATATCCACCGTCAACCCTTTTAGAATTAATTGCCAGTCAATCTTGGCCAATTCACGTCTCATACCCTCAAAGTTACCTTTCTTTAAGTTCAGAACCATTGTTTCTGAATTAACAATGTCACTCTCCATCCTAATGAAGAACTCAACCATATTATGGTCACCCTTGCCCAAGGGGGCACGTACAACAAGACTGCTAACTAACCCTTCCTCATTACTCAATACCCAGTCTAAAATAGCCTGCTCTCTCGTTGGTTCCTCTACATGTTGATTTAGATAACTATCCCGCATACATTCCAAGAAATCCTCTTCCTCAGCACCCCTGCCAATTTGATTCACCCAATCTATATGTAGATTGAAGTCACCCATTATAACGGTTTTGCCTTTGTCGCAGGCATTTCTAATTTCCTGTTTGATACCATCTCCAACTTCACTACTACTGTTAGGTGGCCTGTACACAACACCCACCAGCGTTTTCTGCCCCTTAGTGTTTCACAGCTCTACCCATACCGATTCCACATCCTCCAAACTAATGTCCTTCCTTTCCATTGCGTTAATCTCCTCTCTAATCAGCAACGCTACCCCACCTCCTTTTCCTTTCTCTCTATCCCTCCTGAATATTGAATATCCCTGGATGTTCAGCTCCCAGTCTTGGTCACCCTGGAGCCATGTCTCCGTGATCCCAACTATATCATAGTCATTAATAGCTATCTGCACATTCAACTCATCCACCTTATTACGAATGATCCTTGCATTGAGACACAAAGCCTTCAGGCATCCTGAACTCCTGACATCCTGAACTCTGGCACCAGGGAGGCAACAGACCATCCTCGCATCTCGTCTGCCGCCACAGAATCTCCTGTCCACTCCTCGGACAATGGAGTCACCCACCACTATGTCTCGCCGGTCGAGTCCCATCTCTAGGATTGGAGTCACCGACGTGTCCGCCGCTCGGACTGGAAACATCGTCTCCCCTGACAGTTCCCAAGAGGGCGTACCTGTTTTCATTAGGCACAGCCACCTGGGTCTCCTGCACTCAACGATTTTCACCCTTTCTCTCAGTCACACACCTTCGTTCTTCCCGTATCCTCGGCGTGACTACCTCACTGTAGGTCCTGTCCAGGAAACTCGTTTTCCTGGATGGCCCTGAGGTCATCCAGCTGCTTCTCCAGTGCTTCAACATGGTCCTTCAGGAGCTGAAGCTGGATACACTTGCCACAGTTGTAGCAGTCAGAGGCTCCATCCGTGTCCCTGGCCTCCTGCAAGCATCACACTGTCTCATCTTACCCGTCTTGTGTTCACCGTCCCATCCTCTCGAGCTTTTTGCATAGCCTCCTCAGCCTCCTCGCCGAAGACTCTCGAGCCAAAGACTCACACTTTACTCTCAAGGCACTTCCCTCACTAGACCGCTCCCTCACTGACACTCCCCTAGAGCAGCCTTGCTTATATTGACTGACAGATAAACTCAATCAGATTCGTGACACACGTGATCTCCCACATATAAAAGCACGCTGACTATCACTAATCAGCTGACTATCACTAATCAGCTGACTATCACTAATTTAAGTGCATGTATATCTTATCCCTCAGAATACTCTCTGGTAACTTTACGACCACAGATGTTAGACTCACTGGCCTGTAGTTCCCAGGCTTTTCACTGCAGCTCTTCTTAAATAAAAGCACAACATTTGCCACTCTCCAGTCTTCTGGCTCTTCACCTGTTTTTAATGATGACTGATAAATCTCAGCCAGGGCACCTGCAATTTCCTCTCTTGAGAGAAAGTGAATCAGTTGGAGAAAGTTCCCCCACCATTTACTAAATGTCCATTAACCTCTCCATGTAAGGCAACAGCTCACCAGTCCAGACATTGACCTGAAGAATCTGTGTGCACTGACTTTCAAGGTAGGGGAATCAATAGACGTCATACAAAGGTACAGTGGTAGAGTTGCTGCCTTACAGCTCTTGCAGCGCCAGAGACCCGGGTTTAATCCCGACTACTGGTGCTGCCTGTACGGAGTTTGTATGTTCTCCCCGTGACCACGTGGGTTTTGTCCGAGGTCTTCGGTTTCCTCCCACACTCCAAACACGTGCAGGTATGTATGTAGGTTAACTGGCTTAGTATAAGTATAAATTGTCCCTAGTGTGTGTAGGATAGTGTTAATGTACGGGGATCGCTGGTTGGTCACGGACTCAATAGGCTGAAAGGCCTGTTTCCACGCTGTATCTCTAAAAAAAATAGTTTACGGTAAGAGGGGCAAGAACTTAAGTGGTAACCTTTTCACACAAAGGGGTGGTGGGTATGTGGAACATGCTGCCAGAGGCGTAGTTAAGGCAGGTATTTTTTAAATGCCAAGAGTTTTATAAGACACTTAGACAGGTACATACTGTAGATAGAAAATGTTTAAAGGGCCATCAGAATTAGCTTTGATGTTTAGTGATTCGATTTGAGGAATGGGTCCCTGGAAGATCCGGGTTTGTATCTTCTTTTACCTCATTCACAATTTGTCATTTGTTGTCCAGGAAACATTTTGGCCATCTGACTGCATGTTTTTCCAAATCCTGCATCACCTGCAGTTGCTCACATTGATATTTTGTGATTGGTGAAAAGTCTGGGCATTTTCAGGCCAGTATCCTGCTGCATATGCTGCAGTAAGTGAGCAGAGCTAAAGTAGAGCCATTTGTGAGTCTCTGCAACTATGCCTTCTTTTTGGCTTAAAGTTATGTTGCATTTGTTTAATAGATAATTGTCAAGCTTTTTTCACAACTAACAAAACTAAAAAGTAGAGGAATAGATAAATTAATGGCTCTTTTTTTTAGTTTAGTTTAGAGATACAGCGTGGAAACAGGCCCATCAAATCCACAACGGCCAGCGACCCCTGCACACCAACACTACCCTACACACACTGGGGACAATTTACATTTATACCAAGCTAATTAACTTACAAACCTGTACGTCTTTGCAAAGATCGCGGGTAAAACCCACGCAGTCACGGGGAGAACGTACAAATACCATGCAGACAGCACCCGTAGTCAGGATCGAACCTGGATCTCCGGCGCTGTAAGGCAGTAGCTCTATCGCTGCGCCACTGTGCCGCCCTATCCGTGCCCATGTCATCTCAGGGAACAAGGTGATGACTATGTGAACATTGTGCTGTTGTATCTGCAGGATATCAAAGGGGCATGCACCATTCTAGAAATTCATGAGCGGCTTTCCCTTGAGGATCTCGGCGACGAACGGAAACTTTTCCTCATCGGAACCCACGTGTCAGAAAATGGGACACAAGTACCGGCCAGCGTACAAGATGCCAGGGAACTGATTGCCCAGCTAGTGATCTGATGAGGCGTTGAACCTGCAATGGATTCTCGCGGTTTAACCACGAGTCACTGTTGTGTGATGTAATATTACTAAAGCACAATCAGGTCACATTTGATTGTGTGATGTAGAAACTTTTTTTTTAAATATCTTAAGAAATAACTGTAATAACAAATCTGGGTTTGGAAAAAGACTTTTACGCAGTGATTATCTATGTTCCATATTTTCACCTTGAAGAATCTGATATATAACAAGTTTTCCAGTGCTTTTTAATATTTTAAAATAAATGATCACTGTACACACTTCTATTCCATCGTTTGCTCTAAAAACGACATAGTACATTCTGAAATTAGTTAATCGCATGTTGGGGGAACTCTTTGTTCATTAGAAATTACTCCCTTTCCCATTGTTGCCACATTAGTTAACCCCTTCCCAACAACGCTGCACCTGTTTTCTATGTTTTTATATCCATGTGCCATATCCTAAACTCAAAAACACCGCTATCCTATCTGCTCCCACCACTACCCCTGGCAACGAGCTCTAGATCCCCACTACTGTCATATGTACCGGAACGGAACAATGATTTCTTACTTGCAGCAGCTTAACAGGTTTGAAATATAGTACTCACTGGATAACATGAACGATATTAGTGCAAAGCAGAACGAAAACCCAAAGACCCAGGAGCAATGAATACGGCTCAAACTTCGCAGTTTAATTGGGGTTCGTCGTGTTCAAGAGCCTGATGGTCGTTGGGAAGAAGCTGTTCCTGATCCTGGATGTCACAGTTTTCAGATTCCTCTACCTCCTATTTCAATCTAGTCTCCATTAGGTTTCATTTTTTAACTCTTTCAGGAAATGTTATTTGTGTCCGAAGCACCTTTTGGGTAAGGTCACAAATGCATGTAAGAAAGTTGTTCGAAATTAGAGAAATCAATATTCATACTGCTGGGTTGCAAGCTACCCTACCAAAATATGAGGTGTTGTTCCTCCAATTTGCCTTTGTCACGCTGACAACTCTGACAATGGAGGAGGGTCAGGACAGAAAGGTCAGTGTGGGAATGAGAGGGGGAGTTCAAGTGTTTAGCAACCGGGACGAATTGAGCGAAGGTGTTCTGCGAAACGATTGCCAAGCTTGCGCTTTTGGTGCAAGTTATACCTCTGCCTCACCTGAAAGGACTATCGTGGTCCCCAGACAGAGTCGAGGGATGAGGTATAGCTACAGGTGTTGCATCTTCTGCGGTTGCAGGGAAAAGTACCTGGGGAGGGGGTGGCTTGGGTGGGATGTGATGTGTTAACCAGGGAGTTGCGGAGGGAATAATCCCTGCAGAAAGCGGAAAGGGGTGGAGATGGGAAGATGTGACTAATGGTGGGATCCCGTTGGAGGTGGCGAAAATGTTGGAGGATTATGTGCTGTATGCGACGGCTGATGGGGTGAAAGCTGAGGACTAGGGGGACTCTGTCCTTGTTACGACTGGGGGGAGGGGGAGCAGTTATGGTTATATCGAGAGGTACGTATAGGATCCTTATCTATGACGGGAGAGGAGAACCCCCGTTCCCTAAAGAATGAGGACATCTCGGATGTTGTATGGAACTCATCCTGGGCGCAGATGCTGCATAATAATAATAATAAACTTTATTACGGACTCGAGGTCCAGACAAGGGGCAAC
This sequence comes from Amblyraja radiata, assembly GCF_010909765.2. NCBI lineage: Eukaryota > Metazoa > Chordata > Chondrichthyes > Rajiformes > Rajidae > Amblyraja > Amblyraja radiata. The sequence continues at coordinate 35,046,548 of NC_045956.1, read as the reverse complement.
ATTACATTAAAAAAAAAAAAATGCATTGCATATTAAAAAATATCATAAAGTGCATATAAAATCTTAATATATCACTTATAAAAGCACCATATAACCATATAACAATTACAGCACGGAAACAGGCCATCTCGACCCTTCTAGTCCGTGCCGAACACGTATTCTCCGCTAGTCCCATATACCTGCGCTCAGACCATAACCCTCCATTCCTTTCCCGTCCATATAACTCCAATTTATTTACAAATGATAAAAATGAACTTGCCTCCACCACCTTCACTGGAGGCTCATTCCACACAGCCACCACTCTCTGAGTAAAGAAGTTCCCCCTCATGTTACCCCTAAACTTCTGTCCCTTAATTCTCAAGTCATGTCCCCTTGTTTGAATCTTCCCTACTCTCAGTGGGAAAAGCTTATCCACGTCAACTCTGTCGATCCCTCTCATCATTTTAAAGACTTCTATCAAGTCCCCCCTTAACCTTCTGCGCTCCAAAGAATAAAGCCTTAACTTGTTCAACCTTTCTCTGTAACTTAGTTGCTGAAACCCAGGCAACATTCTAGTAAATCTCCTCTGTACTCTCTCTATTTTGTTGACATCCTTCCTATAATTAGGCGACCAAAATTGTACACCATACTCCAGAATTGGCCTCACCAATGCCTTGTACAATTTTAACATTACATCCCAACTTCTATACTCAATGCTCTGATTTATAAAGGCCAGCAAACCAAAAGCTTTCTTTACCACCCTATCTACATCAGATTCCACTTTCAGGGAACTGTGCACAGTTATTCCCAGATCCCTCTGTTCACCTGCATTCTTCAATTTCCTGCCATTTACCATGTGCGTCCTATTTTGATTTGTCCTGCCAAGATGTAGCACCTCACACTTATCAGCATTAAACTCCATCTGCCATCTTTCAGCCCACTCTTCCAACTGGCATAAATCTCTCTGTAGACTTTGAAAATCTACTTCATTATCCACAACCCCATCTATCTTAGTATCATCTGCATACTTACTAATCCAATTTACCACACCATCATCCAGATCATTGATGTACATGACAAACAACAGTGGACCCAACACAGATCCCTGTGGCACCCCACTAGTCACTGGCCTCCAACCTGACAAACAACCATCCACCATTACTCTCTGGCATCTCCCATTCAGCCACTGTTGAATCCATCTTGCTACTCCACCATTAATACCCAACCATTGAACCTTCTTAACCAACCTTCCGTGAGGAACCTTGTCAAAGGCCTTACTGATGTCCATATGTACAACATCCACTGCTTTACCCTCATCAATTCCCGAGTAACCTCTTCAAAAAATTAAAGAAGATTAGTCAAACATGACCTTCCAGGCACAAATCCATGTTGACTGTTCCTAATCAGACCCTGTTTATCCAGATACTTATATATATTATCTCTAAGTATCCTTTCCATTAATTTGCCCACCACTGACGTCAAACTAACAGGTCTATAATTGCTAGGTTTACTCTTAGACCCCTTTTTAAACAATGGAACAACATGCGCAGTACGCCAATCCTCCGGCACTATTCCCGTTTCTAATGACATTTGAAATATTTCTGTCATAGCCCCTGCTATTTCTACACTAACTTCCCTCAATGTCCTAGGGAATATCCTGTCCGGACCTGGAGACTTATCCACTTTTATATTTCTCAAAAGTGTCAGTACTTCCTCTTCTTTGAATCTCATAGTTAACATAGCTACTCTACTTGTATCCTTCTCCTTGGTGAATACCGAAGAAAAGAAATTGTTCAATATCTCCCCCATCTCTTTTGGCTCTGCAGATAGCTGTCCACTCTGACTCTCTAATGGACCAATTTTATCCCTTGTTATCCTTTTGCTATTAATATAGCTGTAGAAACCCTTTGGATTTACTTTCACCTTACTTGCCAAAGCAACCTCATATCTTCTTTTAGCTTTTCTAATTTCTTTCTTAAGATTCTTTTTACATTCTTTATACTCCTCAAGCACCTCATTTACTCCATGCTGCCTATAATTATTGTAGATCTCTCTCTTTTTCCAAACCAAGTGTCCAATTTCCCTTGAAAACCATGGCTCTTTCCAATTTTTACTATTTCCTTTCAACCGAACAGGGACATAAAGATTCTGTACTCTTAAAATGTCACCCTTAAATGTCCTCCATTTCTCTTCCACATCTTTCCCATAAAACAAACTGTCCCAATTTACTCCTTTTAAATCCTTTCGCATCTCCTCAAAGTTAGCCTTTCTCCAATCAAAAATCTCAACCCTAGGTCCAGTTCTGACCCTCTCCATAATTATATTCAAACTAATGGTATTGTGATCACTGGACCGGAACTGTTCCCCAACGCATACCTCTGCCACCTGACCCATCTCATTTCCTAACAGGAGGTCCAGCACCGCCCCTTCTCTAGTAGGTACTTGAATTGAATTGAATTTTGAATTGAATCCTTTATTTGTCATTCAGACCTTTCGGTCTGAACGAAACGCTGTTGCCTGCAGCCATACATGTAATAATAACAAAACACAATAAACACAAATTTACATCCACCACAGTGAGTTCACCAAACACCTCCTCACTGTGATGGAGGCAAAAGTCTTAGAGTTACTGTCTCTTCCCTCCTCTTCTCCCTCTGCGCCGAGGCGATACCCCACCGGGCGATGGCATCAGTCCCACGGTTCAAGCTCCGCGGCCCGGGGGGTGGTCGAAGCTGCTCGCAGCTGTTGCAACGGGTGCTCCGGAAAACAGGCACCAGCCTGTGACCTGCGAGCTCCCGACATTGTCCTCCACTGGCCCGCGGCCGAGCCCCGGATCCAGGTCGCCGCCGCCAGAACGCCGCCTCAGCCGCCGTAGCACTGTCGCCGCTCCGCACCGGGCCGCCCACAAGGCAGCGTCTCAGCCCCGCACCGGGCTGCCCCCACGGAAGCACCTTCCAGCCGGGAGCCGGTCCGCCCACACGGCAGCGTCTCAGCCCCGCACTGGGCTGCTCACACGGGAGCGTCTTCCAGCCAGTAGCCGTGCCGGCCGCACAGGAGTGTCTCAGCTCCGCACCGTTCGCCCTCACCGGAGCGCCGAGTCGTGCCGCTGCCCGGACGTCGCCACAGCTCGAAGACGGCCAGCCTCGCGTTGGTGAGTCCTGGCTGGCTCTACCTCCGGACCCTCGAGGTCGGTCGCAGGTTGGAGGCCGCCAGCTCCGCCATTAGGCCTCAGCGCAGACGGGGGAAGAGAAGGGGGATACGCCAAAAAGTCGCATTCCCCCGAAGGGAGAGACAGAAAGCTCTGTTTCACCCTCCCCCCACACACATAACACCACCTAATAACCAAAAAAATTACTAAACTAGACAAAAAAAAACGACATAAAAAGTAAAAACAGACAGACTGCAGGCGAGCCGCAGCTGTATCACAGCGCCGCCACTTCCGGAGTACTATGTATTGCTGCAAAAAACTATCCTGCACACATTTTACAAACTCCAACCCATCCAGCCCATTTACAGAATGTGTTTCCCAGTCTATGTGTGGAAAATTGAAATCTCCCACAATCACTACCTTGTGCTTACTACTAATATCTGCAATCTCCTTACATATTTGCTCTTCCAATTCTCGCTCCCCATTTGGCGGTCTATAATACACCCCTATAAGTGTTGCTACCCCTTTCCCATTTCTCAGTTCCACCCAAATAGCCTCCCTAGACGAGCCCTCTAATCTATCCTGCCAAAGCACTGCTGTAATATCTTCCCTGATAAGCAATGCAACACCTCCACCTCTTGCCCCTCCAATTCTATCACACCTGAAGCAACAAAATCCTGGAATATTTAGTTTCCAATCACAGCCCTCCTGCAACCATGTTTCACTGATCGCCACAACATCATACTTCCAGGTGTCAATCCAGGCTCTAAGTTCATCCATCTTTCTTACAATGCTCCTAGCATTAAAATATACACATTTAAGAAACCCACCCTCTCTTATTCTCTGTTTATTGTCTTTTTCTTCTCTCTCCCCTACATTTTGGGTCAGAGTGCTACCATTCTCTGCCTCCTGCCTCACACACTGACTGCTAGCTTTCCCAATGTGGCTCATTTCTTCTGTATGAATGAAAGGTTTACTGCACTTTAACAACTGCATAAAAATACTAAAATACAAGTCACGATTATAGAGAATGGCTGGCAGTCCATCGCTGAGCTGGTCTTTACGCTGCATGCTGTACCGTGGAGAAACAGAGTTTCAGAGTGTAGGGATATGGACCACTTGGGTTCTTCATTTGATAGTGATTCAGCAGTCCCTCCCCCCAACCATACTAGTTTAAAGTCTCCCCAGTAGCCTTTGCAAATCTCCCCGCCAGGATATTGGTCCCCCTCGAGTTCAAGTGCAACCCGTCCTTTCTGTACAGGTCGCACCTTCCCCAAAAGAGGTCCCAATTGTGAGATATATTGTTTGTGCTCACAATCACTACTCAGAGACTAAATCGTGGAAACAAGAAATGCTTTATTTGCAAGTCTGCAGAATCGGGTGCCTCTCCAAGTTGAGACACCCCGAGCAAATGAAAAACGTCTATTTTTATACAATTCAATATACAGTCTTTATTGATCGGACGCCTCCCCTTCTGACCCCTTCCAATCAGGGTACCGAGGTTCACAATCTTCCAACCCTCCCCTCCGTGCGTCATCAATCATTCCCTCTCCTCCCACATCATACATCGCATGTACATTTAAATTAGGTTCTTTGTCATGAGGGGCGTAAAGTTAATATTCATTTAACTTATTATGCATGCGCAGTATCTGTTGCCCTAACCTACTTAATTGCCTTTGACCTAAAGAATAGCTTCTGTGTTGTCAGCTACATTCCTTACCTCATCTTGTTATTCTACAATGTTATCAACAGCTCTGAAGGTCTGACTGTTTGTTCGAATCACAAGGTTGGTGATTCCAACTGCTTGGCCCATCACAAGGTCGGTGACTACAATCACTCGGCCCCTCGCAATGATGGTGGTTTAATCATCTTATCCCTCACACAATGATCCAGAAACTTGAATCCATACCCACTGCACCAGTCCCTCATCCACTCATTTATCCTCCACCTCGCTCCATTCCTACTCTCACTGTCGTGTGGCACAGGCAGTAATCCTGAGATTGTTACCTTTGCAGTCCTCCTTAACTCTCTACCTAACTCCCTAAATTCTTCTTTCAGGACCTCTTCTCTTTTTTTACCTATGTCGTTGGTACCTATATGTACCACAACCTCAGGCTCCTCTCCCTCCCATTTCAGGATTTCTTGGACACGTTCAGACACATCCCTGACCCTGGCACCAGGGAGGCAAACTACCATCCGGGTCTCCTGTCTGCGTCCACAGAATCGCCTATCCGACCCCCTGACTATAGAGTCCCCTATTACAATTGCCCTCCTCTTCTTTTCCTTACCCTTCTGAGCAACAAGACCGGTCTTTGTGCCAGAGGCCCAGCCGCTGTCGCTGCCCCCAGGTAGGCTGTCTCCCCCACCCTTACTCAAACATGAGTACTTATTTTCAAGGTGTGCAGCCACCGGGGTACTCACCAGTCCCTGCCTCTGCCCGTTGCCCTTCCTAACTGTGACCCAGTTTTCTGTCTCCCGTGGTCTTGGAGTGACCACCTCCCTGTAACTCCTTTCTATGACCTCCTCGCTCTCCCTGAGCAGACAGAGGTCATCGAGTTGCTGCTCCAGGTTCCTAACACGGTCCCTTAGGAGCCCCATCTCGACGCACCTGGCGCAGATGTGGACGTCTGGAGGGCACTCAGACTCCATGACCTCCCACATCTGACATCCAGAACAGTAAACTGCCCTGGCCATCATTCTCCCCCTTAACCGAATACAATAAAGCCTTACCCGGGATACAAGCCAATCAGCTGCTTCCTCTAGTCCGTTCGACCAATCAAAGGCTTCCACCAGCCCCCTTAATTTGAAGTGTGATCTGCGAATGGAACGTTGCAGATTTTGCTCCTCCCTCTGTAACGGTTCCTGGGCCTCTGTTGAAACAAGCCCCGCGATGGGTTTTACACTCACCACACGGACGTCGCTCCTCCCTCACCAACGGCTCCTGGGCCTTAACTCCCAGAATCCTTAACTCCCAGAATCCTTAACCTGAAAGCAGAAATGTAAACCCGGGGTTGCACCCAAAGTATGGGAGTGGCTGCGCTACCTTGCAGCTGCGGCTCGCCTGCAGTCCGTTTGTCTTTTCTGTTTTTTGTTTTCTTATGTCCTGTTTTTGCGGTTTGTTTCGGTTTGTTTGGCTGTGTGTGTGGGGGGGGGGTGGGTGTGGTGTGTTTTTCGTCTCTTCCTTCGGGGGGGATGCGACTTTTCCTGCCGTATCCCCGTCTCCGTGTCCGTCTGCGCTGAGGCCTATCGCGGAGCTGGCGGCCTCCAACTGCGACCGACCTCGAGGCTGTGGAGCAGAGCCAGGACTTACCAACGTGAGCCTGGCCGACTTCGGGGCTGTGGTTGCGGTGCGGCACAACTTCCGACCCGACTTTGGAGCCTCGGATGCTCGGCCGCGGGCCAGTGGACGAAATCATCGGGAGCTCGAGTTCTGTTTTCCGGAGCTCCCGCAACTACAGCTGCGTCCGCTGGACTGGAGGACGGCTGCTTCGGCAGCTTCGACCGCCCCGGGCCGCGGAGTTTGAACCAGCCCGTTTGCGGAGCTCGGATTCAGCCTGCGGAACTTACCTACCATCACCCGGCGTGGTCACAACATCGGAGGCTTGGATTGCCTCAGCGCAGAGGGAAAGCAAGGAGGGAAGAGACAATGACTTTGGGACTTTAAACTGTGTTGAGTGTTTGTTATTTATTCTATGTTATGACTGCAGGCTAAACCATATTGTTTGTTTTGTTTTTGTTTTTGTCTTTTGTTTTTACCTTGTTTGGGATGTGTTTACCTTGTGTGGGACTAAAGATGGAAATTAGCTACTGGCTACAATCTTGCATATTACATGCAAAAGTTTATTAATATGCACTGTCCCTAATAAAATTAATTCAATTCAAATTCAATTCAATTCAATCAGCTGCTTCCTCTGGTCCTCTTCCACCAATCAGAGGCTTCCACCAGACTCCTTCTCTGGAAGTGAGATGGAACGTTGCAGATTTAGGTAACTCCTCCTCGCACCAACGGCTCCCCGGGCCTCTGTAGAAGCAAGCCCCGCTCTGTTTTTATACTCACAGCTCCAGGTAACTCCTCCTCGCACCAACGGCTCCCCGGGCCTCTGTAGAAGCAAGCCCCGCGCTGTTTTTACACTCACAGCTCCAGGTAACTCCTCGCACCAACGGCTCCCCGGGCCTCTCTAAAAATTATATATTTAAAAAAACACAATACATAATTTAAAAATCCAGATTAAAAGAATGATCAATGTCCTACAACGAGACAACGATACCAGTGACTCCACAGCTGGGATTCGTAGCGTGTAGTCCTAACCGTTATGTTTGAAAAGGCCACAATAATTACATTTTTAGAGTCATTTATCCTGCAAATGAATTTATACATGTGATTTCTTAGGATAGCTTCTAAAGTACTGACTCCTGCAGCCACAAACATATTACTGGCACTACACCATCTAGGTTTCCTTAGCAGTGTTCTCATGGCATCGTTATATGCCACCTTTAGTCTTGCAAACTTGTCTTTCCATAGTTCGACCACAGGTGCGCAGTGTAGAGTGGTGTGCAGTATGCTCTAAATAGCGACATCTTCACCACATCTGCACATGCACCAAATTTACGCAAGAGGATATTTGCCTGTACATACAGCATGCGTCGTTGCCTATAAATATCCTCATCATCTGTCATTTGTTCTGTAATAATATGCCCCAGATATTTTACCTTATTACAGACACTAAGATTATTGTCAGACAATTTAAATTCAGGAAATTTTAGACATTTATCCTCTTTGGTTCTACAGATCATAACAGCACTCTTACTACATTATATTTAATGTCATGTTCCACACCATACACAGAACATATAGTAAGGAGCTGCTGGAGACCAGCGCTAGATGGACTAAAGACCACAAGATCATCTGCATACATAATATGGTTCATTAAAATATTACCAATCACGCACCCAGTGTTACAGGCTTTCAATTGTTTAGACAGATCATCAATATATAGATTAAAAAGGACTGGGGACAAAATTCCCCCTTGTCTAACAATATAATAATATAATATAATATAACAATTACAGCACGGAAACAGGCCATCTCGACCCCTCTAGTCCGTGCCGAACACATAATCTCCCCTAGTCCCATATACCTGCGCTCAGACCATAACCCTCCATTCCTTTCCCATCCATATAACTATCCAATTTATTTTTAAATGATAAAAACGAACCTGCCTCCACCACCTTCACTGGAAGCTCATTCCACACAGCTACCACTCTCTGAGTAAAGAAGTTCCCCCTCATGTTACCCCTAAACTTCAGAAACTAACACCATTGCTAACCCCAAATGGGGCTGAGACATTATTGCCCCATTTTATTTGCGTAGTCTGGTGGGCATACCAGTAGGCCAGAATTCTAACAATGTATTCAGGCACCCCTCTTTGACTCATTTTACCAAACAGCTTTCTGTGATTAACACGGTCAAAGGCTTTGGAAGCATCAATAAAGCACATAAGGATTGAAGAGTTTTTGCCTCTATATTTGTTTACAATCTCCTTTAGGGCATATATGCATAAGTCAGTGCCATGTTTAGCTTTAAAGCCAAACTGGTTATCTGTGGAGTTAACAAACTCATTTATTCTATCCAGCAGAACTCTTTCTAAAACTTTTGACAATATGCTGGCTAAAGCTATGGGCCTGTAATTATTTAGGCTGCCTACTTTACCAGCTTTGTCCTTAATGACTGGCACTAACAGGACAGACAACATTGAGTCTGGTAACAAGCCATGAATCATAAAACCAGTAAAACAAATAGTACGGAGAGGAGCTATCCTCATACTCGCATACTTAAGATGTTCAGCAGAAATATGATTCAAGCCACTTGCTTTGTTGTTGGACAGCTTGTTCATGGCATGATACACCTCATGTGATATAATCGCCATCGAGTCATTGCTCTCAATATTGTCCACCCTATACAAGTCACCTTGACAGAGGAATTGGGAGTAGGGGATAGAGTCTTTACAGGGGGCAGGGAGATAAATATATTCAACATAGTTGTGAGAGTCAGTTGTTTTATAATACACTAGACCAAGTGCGAGCCCGTTGGGCCCATTCCCCACTCACCCATAGCCGCCAACAGTGCAGGCGCGGCTGACGGCAATAACTTGTAAAATATAAGATCAATGTGAAGAGACACCACGACGTGTGCACCTCAAGTCACGGCACTCCTTTGCCACGCAAACCCAAGAGCTGCTCTGCACAACACCGGCTGACGCTTCCAAGGCCGCCTGTGTCAAGACGAGATGGAGAGATCGGTGGAAGTCAGCTGAACCATCTAGGCTACACCATTACATCGATGTCCCCATGGACGTCCCTGACCAGGACCTGCCCTGAATGCAGTGGACAACCCTCAACCGCTTGAGGACAGGCGTCAGACACAATGGAGTAGCGATGAAGAGGTGGGGCCTCGTGGACGGCGCCTCCTGCGAGTGTGGGGACCCAACACAGACAGTGGAGCACATAGTCACCAGTTGCCCCAAACACCGGCCACCGAATGGTGAACGAGGTCTGATTGACCTGGACGATGACACGTTGGCCTGGCTCACCTCAACGGAGCTGTAGGTCTAAAAGACATACGACAGAAGAAGAGTTTGATTTGTCTTTTGGTAAGGTTGTAAGGGGAGGAGGGAGGGGAGGGGAAGGGAGGGGAGTAGGGGGGCGGCATGTGGGGGGAATTTAACTAGAGACACTCCACAAAATTAGACCCGTCCACTCGGGACCGGCAGAAAACAACTCTTCGATAGGAATCTGCAGTCGGCGCCCCGCAGGGCCTCTTCTGGTTCCATGCTCAGGGGCGGCAGGGCTGCGCTACCCACCTCAGACAGAGTGGGTTCCCTCTGCCCCGCCCCGGACAACTCAGCCCCTCACCCCGCTCCCCCACCCCAGACAGCAAGGTCCCTCTGCCTGCTCCCCCGACAGCTGTGGGAAAGTGATGAAAACATAAATAATCTTTTGCACCTAACTTGGCATTGGGACATGAACCGGGAACCAGTGAAAATTATTATTTTTTTAGCACTCATAACAATCACACCATACACAAGTAGTGTAAAAAGAAATGAATGGTGCAGAATACAGTGTAAAAGCTGCAGACAATATGCTGATATAGAAAGTGCAACTGCCACAATAAGGTAGATTGGGAGATCGGGATTACCTCCTCATTATACAGTCTAATACACTCATTATAATAGTCTAATCACATCAGCTGATCAGATGATTCTGAAACATAGAAAATAGGTGCAGGAGTAGGCCATTCGGCCCTTCGAGCCTGCACTGCCATTCAATATGATCATGGCTGATCATCCAACTCAGTATCCTGTACCTGCCTTCTCTCCATACCCCCGATCCCTTTAGCCACAAGGGCCACATCCAATATGGCCACTTAAATATAGCCAATAGTTGAGCCAAATATAGCCTCAACTACATTCTGTGGCAGAGAATTCCAGAGCTTCACCACTCTCTGTGTGAAAAATGTTTTTCCCATCTCGGTCCAAAAAGATTTCCCCCTTATCCTTAAACTGTGACCCCTTGGTCTGGACTTCCCCAACATCGGGAACAATCTTCCTGCATCTAGCCTGTCCAACCCTTTAAGAATTTTGTAAGTTTCTATAAGATCCCCCCTCAATCTTCTAAATTCTAGCGAGTACAGGCCAAGTCTATCCAGTCTTTCTTCATATCAAAGTCCTGACATCCCAGGAATCAGTCTGGTGAACCTTCTCTGTACTCCCTCTATGGCAAGAATGTCTTTCCTCAGATTAGACCAAAACTGTACGCAATACTCCAGGTGTGGTCTCACCAAGACCCTGTACAACTGCAGTTGAACCTCCCTGCTCCTATACACAAATCCTTTTGCTGTGAATGCTAACATACCATTCGCTTTCTTCACTGCCTGCTGCACCTGCATGCCTACTTTCAATGACTGGTATACCATGACACCCAGGTCTCGTTGCATCTCCCCTTTTCCTAATCGGCCACCATTCAGATAATAGTCTATTTTCCTGTTTTTGCCACCAAAGTGGATAACCTCACATTTATCCACATTCATGTAGGGGCAGTGTTAGCTGTGGGGAGGATGCTAGGAGGCTGCAAGGTGACTTGGGATAGGCTGGGTGAGTGGGTAAATGCATGGCAGATGCAGTATAATGTGGATAAATGTGAGGTTATCCACTTTGGTGGCAAAAACAGGAATTCTCTGCCACAGAAAGTAGTTGAGGCCAGTTCATTGGCTATATTTAAGAGGGAGTTAGATGTGGCCCTTGTGGTTAAAGGGATCAGGGGGTATGGAGAGAAGGCAGGTACAGGATACTGAGTTGGATGATCAGGCATGATCATATTGAAGGGCCAAAGGGCCGAATGGCCTAATCCTGCACCTATTTTCTATGTTTCTATGTTTAGTAGCTAACTAGACTAAGTGGGACCTGCCCCGGACTGCGGGTTCGATGCTTTGTCATGTACCCAAGTATAGTCAAATTGTTTTGTATACTGTTCAGTGGCACAATCATAATTATTCTAAAAGTGCAGACTACACAGGCTCCGTACACAAGAGTCGCTACATTTTAGACGCCATCTCATAACCTTCACGGTTTCTCATGAAGCCTCTCTCCACAGTCACTGCATTAATGTTGATCTGAATCTTCAATGAGGTCGATTCACCTCCTTTACCATCACTTCCTGTTCTTTGAACCATTAGCTGCAGATGTTAATTCCATCCTCTCATTCTCAGCCCCATCCTTAATACCCCAAGCTCCCGTTTGACTGTCAGTACCTCCACTGGCTTCCAACCTTTACTGTAGCAGCTAATTACCATTAGCTGGCGAGTGGATTAGATCCAAACCAGATATCAGGACAACATTTATATATCGAAAGTTATTTAACACACCTGTGTCATTCTTTTTCACTCTAGGCCCAGCCTCGTTTGAAACTTCAGCCATGGTGTTGATAGGGTGTTCCCAAATTCTGGTGCCCTTCAACAAACACAATAATGACAGGAGGAGTAGACAATGATTAAGGCGAGAGGGAAACCACTATCAACAACTATCAACCTCCTGATGTTGGTGTTCGGGGCTGGCAGATTGGGGAGAAAAGTCAGCATTGAACAAGAAACTGAATGGAATCAGTCATTTTCATCCTGTGGCCTGGTGTTGTAACAGTATTGAAATCCTGCACTCTACCACTTGCCTCCTCACATCACAACCTTTCCCCACGGTCCACAAGGCACACGGCAAGAGATGATGGAGCTCCCACGAATATCGACTGCCGAATACAAGCATGCCGTGTGCCTTCTTTACCACGTGTTACTACAGGTCAAGATCCCTCTGTACATCAGGCAATCCTGGCACTTACTGTATATTTTCCTCTTACATTTGACCACCCCAAAGATCAAAACCTCATGCCTCATATTCAACACGATCTGCCAATATTCAGCCCATATTTCTGAGGGACCGTATTAGGAACCTGGAGCAGCAGCTCGATGACCTCTGGCTGGTCAGGGAGAGTGCGGAGGTCATAGAGAGGAGTTATAGAGAGGTGGTCACTCCAAGACCACGGGAGGCAGACATGTGGGTCACGCTTAGGAAGGGCAAGGGGCAGAGGCAGGGACTAGAGAGTGGCTGTACACCTTGGAAATAAGTACTTCTGTTTGAGTACTGTTGGGGGGGGACAGCCTACCTGGGGGTAGCGACAGCAGCTGGGCCTCCAGTACAAAGACCAGCCCTGTTGCTCAGAAGGGTAGAGAAAAGAAGAGGAGGGCAATAGTAATAGGGGACTCTATAGTTAGGGGGTCAGACGGGCGATTCAGCGGACGCAGTCAGGAGACCCGGATGGTAGTTTGCCTCCCTGGTGCCAGGGTCTGGGATGTGTCTGAACGTGTCCAAGATATCCTGAAATGGGAGGGAGATGAGCCTGAGGTCGTGGTACATATAGGTACCAATGACATAGGTAGAAAAAGAGAAGAGGTCCTGAAAGGAGAATTTAGGGAGTTAGGAGGAGAGTTAAGGAGAAGGACCGTAAAGGTAACAATCTCAGGATTACTGCCTGTACCAAGTGACAGTGAGAGTAGGAATGGAGCGAGGTGGAGGATAAATGCGTGGCTGAGGGACTGGTGCAGAGGGCAGATATTCAAGTTTCTGGATCATTGGGACCTCTTTTGTGGAAGGTGTGACCTGTACAAAATGGACGGGTTGCACTTGAATCCGAGTGGCACCAATGTCCTGGCGGGGAGATTTGCAAAGGCTACTGGGGAGACTTTAAACTAGAACGGTTGGGGGGAGGGACTCAAATAGAGAAAGCTAGTAGACAGTGGGTGAGGCAGGAGACAGAGAAGAGAAGCCCTCAGACCCAACATGTAGGGGGGAAAGGAGAAAAAGATAATAAACAGAGAATAAGAGGTGGGGGGTTTCTTAAATGTGTGAGCAGAGAGACAGAGGGGTGTAAAATGAGGGTAGAAGCAATAGGTAGCAAAGTGAAAAGTAAAAGTGGCAGGCAGACAAATCCAGGGCAAAAATCAAAAAGGGCCACTTCTCAACATAATTGTATAAGGGGTAAGAGTGTTGTAAAAACAAACCTGAAGGCTTTGTGTCTCAATGCAAGGAGCATTCGTAATAAGGTGGATGAGTTGAATGTGCAGATAGTTATTAATGAATATGATATAGTTGGGATCACAGAGACATGGCTCTGAACATCCAGGGATATTCAATATTCAGAAGGGATGAGGGTAGAAAGGAAAAGGAGGTGGGGTAGGGTTGCTGGTTAGAGAGGAGATTAACGCAATAGAAAGGAAGGACATTAGCTTGGAGGATGTGGAATCGATATGGGTAGAGCTGCGAAACACTAAGGGGCAGAAAACGCTAGTGGGAGTTGTGTACAGCCCACCTAACAGTAGTAGTGGAGTTGGGGATGGCACCAAACAGGAAATTAGAAATGCGTGCAACAAAGGTAAAACAGTTATAATGGGTGACTTCAATCTACATATAGATTGCGTGAATCAAATTGGCAGGGGTGCTGAGGAAGAGGATTTCTTGGAATGTATGCGGGATAGTTTTCTAAACCAACATGTAGAAGAACCAATGACAAAGCAGGCTATTCTAGACTGGGTATTGAGTAATGAGGAAGGGTTAGTTAGCAGTCTTGTTATGCTTGGCCCCTTAGGCAAAAGTGACCATAATATGGTTGAGTTCTTCATTAGGATGCAGAGTGACATAATTAATTCAGAAACAAGGGTTCTGAACCTAAAGAAAGGTAACTTTGAGGGTATGAGACGAATTGGCGAAGATAGACTGGCAATTGATTCTTAAAGGGTTGACTGTGGATATGCAATGGAAGGCATTTAAAGACTGCATGGATGAACTAGAACAATTGTTCATCCCAGTTTGGCAAAAGAATAAATCAGGGAAGGTAGTGCATCCGTGGATAACAAGGGAAATCAGTGATAGTATCAAAACAAAAGATGAAGCATACAAATTAGCCAGAAAAAGCAGCCTACCAGAGAACTTAGAGAAATTCAGTCCAGCAGAGGAGGACGAAGGGCTTAATTAGGAAAGGGAAAATAGATTATGAAAGAAAACTGGCAGAGAACATAAAAACAGACTGCAAAGGTTTTTATAGATATGTGAATAGAAAAAGATTAGTTAAAACAAATGTAGGTCCCTTGCAGTCAGAAACAGGTGAATTGATCATGGGGACCAAGGACATGGCAGACCAATTGAATAACTACTTTGATTCTGTCTTCACTAAGGAAAACATAAATAAGCTGCGGAAATAGCAGGAGACCGGGGGTCAAATGAGATGGAGGAACTGCATGAAATCCAGGTTAGCCGGGTAGTGGTGTTAGATAAATTGAATCGATTAAAGGCCTATAAATCCCCAGGGCCAGATAGGCTGCATCCCAGAGTACTTAAGGAAGTAGCTCCAGAAATAGTGGATGCATTAGTGATAATTTTTCAAAACTCTTTAGATTCTGGAGTAGTTCCTGAGGATTGGAGGGTAGCTAATGTAACCCCTCTTTTTAAAAAGTGAGGGAGAGAGAAAATGGGGAATTACAGACCAGTTAGTCTAACATCGGTAGTGGGAAAAATGCTAGAGTCAGTTATTAAAGATGGGATAGCAGCACATTTGGAAAGTGGTGAAATCATTGGACAGAGTCAGCATGGATTTATGAAAGGTAAATCATGTCTGACAAATCTTATAGAATTTTTCGAGGATGTAACCAGTAGAGTGGATAAGGGAGAACCAGTGGATGTGTTATATCTGGACTTTCAGAAAGCTTTCGACAAGGTCCCACATAAGAGATTAGTATGCTAACTTAAAGCACACGGTATTGGGGGTTCAATATTGATGTGGATAGAGAACTGGCTGGCAGATAGGAAGCAAAGAGTAGGAGTAAAGGCGTCATATAACCATATAACAGAGGGATCTAGGAACGCAGGTACACAGTTCCCTGAAAGTGGCGTCACAGGTAGATAGGGTGGTCAAATGGCGTTTGACACATTGGCCTTCATCAGTCAGAATATTGAGAATAGAAGTTGTGAGGTCATGTTGCGGTTGTATAAGACGTGGGTGAGACCACATTTAGAGTGTTCAGTTCTGGGTTCAGTTCCGTGTTATAAGAAAGATGTTGTGATGGCGCGACTCACGTTGCAGCGGCCCCTATAGCCTGTCTGTCTTTTTATTTTTGTCTAGTTAAATGTAGTTGTTCGTGTTTTTTAATACTGTTTTTAACCGTGTATATGTGGGGGGCGGGGGAGGGGGTGGTGGGGGAAACTTTAAAAAAATCTCTTCCCTGCACGGGAGACCCGACCTTTCTCCTGTCGTGTCT
The DNA here is from genome assembly GCF_010909765.2 of Amblyraja radiata. Taxonomy (NCBI): domain Eukaryota; kingdom Metazoa; phylum Chordata; class Chondrichthyes; order Rajiformes; family Rajidae; genus Amblyraja; species Amblyraja radiata. The sequence goes on along the minus strand of NC_045956.1, from coordinate 35,030,568 downwards.
CCGTTGTCGTTGGGGCCTAGCACCGTGCAGCGGCCTCCAACCGGAACGACCTGGGGGCTCCAGTCGCGGAGCCTGTGGAGCCTGCGGACTACTTACCATCGTGAGGCTGGCCGGCCTCGGAGTGTGGGGAGCGGTGGTGGCTCGCTGCTTCGGTCCAACTCCGGAGCTCGGAGGCTCCAGCCTCAGGTCCGGTGGACTGGGAGCTCGCGGGTGCCTGGTGGAGACTGCCTTTCGGAGCTCCCGCAACGCAACATCTCCCACCCGTGTCACGGGATTGGAATGACCCGGAGCGGGGCCGTACATCGCCCGGCGCAGCATTAAATGGCCGTGGGACTTACCATCGCCCGCCTGGAGCTTCAACATCGGGAGAGAAATGGTGCAGGGGAGGAGATTCACTGTGATGGATGTTTGTGTAAATGGAATTGTTTGTATGTCTTATAGGAATTGTCTTGTTTGTATGGTTGTGGAAACAGAGTTTCGTTTGAGCCTCACTGAGGTTCAAATGACATGTAATAAAAAAATATTGTATTGTCAAGCTGGAAAGGGTACCGAGAAGATTAACGAGAATATTGCCTGGACTCGATTGCTTGAGCTACAGGGAAAGATTGGGGCTGGCTAGGACTCTATTCTTTGGAGTGCAGGAGGATGAGGGATGACCTTATAGAGGTGTATAAAATCAAGAGAGGAATAGATCGCGTAGACATACAGAGTAGGTGAATCGAGGACCTGAGGACATAGGTTTAAGGTGAAGGGGAAAAGCATCTGCTGTTCTTTCATGTCGATAGGACAGGTTTGGGGGGATATGGACCAAATGCAGGCAGGTGGGACTCGTGTAGATGGGATATGTTGGTTAGTGTAGGCAATTTGGGCCGAAGGGCCTGTTTCCATGATGTATCACTCCATGACATCTAATCAGCCCTTGTCCATCTAAGTGCGTGTATATCCAATCCCTCAGGTTGTTGTCTTTGGTAAAGTTTGTAATTTGACCCTAGTCCGTGTGACAGTGCGAGTGTACGGGGTGATCACTGGTCGGCACGGACTCGATGGAACGAAGGGCTCGATTCAACACTGAAGTTAAAATCTAAAGGAGTGCAGGTTTATAGTTCCCTGAAAGTGTTGTCACAGGTAGACAGGGAGTGTTGTAGAGCAGAGGGATCAGTTGAGAAAAACTTCCTGAAGGGGTGAGTGGGAGAGAGAGGTCACGGGGAAAGTTTGAAGATAGACACACAACAGAAGGAGTCATAGATGTAATAGAGTGATACAAATTACCCACATCGGCCAATAGGCCCCATCTACACTAGTCCCACCTGCCTGCATCTGATGCATATTCCTCCAAAAATGTCCTATCCCTGTATCTGTTTAATTGTTTCTTCAAAAGTTGAGATAGCCCCAGCCTCAACTACCTCCTCCGGCAGCTCGTTCCATACAACCACCACCCTTTGTGTGAAAAAGTTAACCGTTAAGATTCCTATTAAGTCTATTCCCCTTCATCTTAAATCTTCTCATTACTCTTCCCAGTTTGACAATATCATCCAGAAAACACGGTGCCCAGAACTGAACACAATACTCTAAATGTGGCTTCACCCACGTCTTATACAACTGCAACATGACCTCCCAACTTCTCTCCTCAATACTCTGACTGATGAAGGCCAATGTGTCAAAACACTTTTTGACCACCCTACCCACCTGTGACGCCACTATCAGGGAACTGTGTACCTGCGCTCCAAGATGCCTCTGCTCTACAACAGGTGCCTCCAAACCTTTCAGCACAAGGGCCACATTATATATTCACCACATTTTTGCAGGTCAGAGGAAAATATAAAGGAATGTCAGTTTTATAAATTTAATGAAAGAGAGAGAGATAGAGAGAGAGAGCGAGAGCGAGAGACAGCACACGTAGTCACGATCGAACCAGGATCCTTAGCGCTGTGATGCAGCAACTCTGTGCCATCGTGATGCTCTGTGTCGTGTGTCTATCCTCAAACCCAATGACCTCTCGCTCTCTCCCCCTCAGTGAGACTTGCTCAACAGTTATGTCCCAAGCATTATTCAAAGTTCGAGGGTGATTTGCACAGCGCTCAAACTCTACCAACACCTGGAGGCACGAACTGCAGGATAAACTAATTCAGATGATTCAGTTAGTGAGATCACTTCTGTACCATCCGCAAGTATGGAGGGGAGGGGGTGTGGGGTAATAAGGGACATCAGTACCGTCCCATCGCACTCTTATCGGAGTCACACGCACACTCCAAAGACGTGCGGGTTTGTAGGTTAATTGGCCGGTAAAATTGTACATTGTTCCCAGTGTGCAGGATAGTGTTAGTGTGCGGGAATCGCTGGTCAGTGTTGACTCAGTGGGCCGAAAGGCCGAGAGAGAGAGTGTGAGAGAGAGAGGGGGTGTGGGAGGGAGAGAGAGGGCAGAGGGGGCCCAGAAAGAGGGCAGGGAGAGAGAGCGGGCAGAGAGATAGTGTGTGCTGCCTTCTCGAGGATAGTTTGAGAATGGTGTGCTGCCTTCCTGGTGCCAGGATCCAGGATGTCACGGACAGAATGCAGAAAATCCTCAAGGGCGAAGATGAACAGCCGGAAGTGGTAGTGCATTTCAGTACAAACGATGTCGGAAAGAAGGGGATGAATATTCTTAAGTGTGACATTAGAGAGCTCGGAAAAATGCTGAAAAGCAGGACCTCCAATGTTGTTATCTCCGGTTTGCTTCCAGTTCCTCGTGCTGGCGAGAGCAGGAACAGGGAGATACGGGACCTGAATGTGTGGCTGAGGAACTGGTGCAGGGGGCAGGGATTTAGATTCTTAGATCACTGGGATCTATTTTGGAGTAAGGGGGAACTGTACAAAAGGGACAGATTGCATCTTAACAGGTGGGGGACCAGCATTCTGGCAGGCAGGTTTGCCACTGCTACACAGTGGTTTTAAACTGAATAAGGGGGGTGCTGTGTCAAATGGGATAGTCGAGGATGGAGTTAAAGGGAAAGAGAGTAAAGGGATGGATAATGACCCCAGAATTAACGGGAAAGGAAGCTCACAAAGGGATAGGAGAGTATGGCCAAGTGTAATAGGGATCGATGTGAAAGGTGAGATGCGTAAGGGATTAAAAGTATTGTGTTTGAATGCGCGAAGTATAAGAAGTAAAGTAGATGAGCTTGAGGCTCAGATAGAGGTTGGTAGATATGACATTGTGGGGATTACTGAGACGTGGCTGCAGGAGGATCGGGCCTGGGAACTTAATATTCAGGGTTATACATCCTATAGAAAGGACAGGCAGGTGGGCAGAGGAGGGGGGTAGCTCTGCTGGTGAGGAATGGAATTCAGTCCCTTGCGAAGGAAGACGTAGGGACTGACGAGGTAGAGTCATTGTGGATTGAGTTGAGGAATTGTAAAGACAAGAAGACACTAATTGGTGTTATTTACAGACCCCCAAATAGTAGCCCGGATGTAGGGTGTAGCAGCAGGAGTTAAAACTGGCATGTAACAAAGGTAATGCCACTGTGGTGATGGGGGATTTCAATATGCAGGTAGACTGGGAAAACCAGGTTGGTTCAGGACCCCATGAACGAGAGTTTGTAGAATGCCTCTGAGATGGATTCTTAGAGCAGCTTGTAATGGAGCCGACCAGAGAAAAGGCAATTCTGGATTTAGTGTTGTCCAATGAACCAGATATGGTAAGAGAACTCGAGGTAAAGGAACCGCTTGGAGGTAGTGATCATCATATGATTAGTTTTAATCTGCAATTTTGAGAAGGAGAATGTTAAATCAGAAGTGGCAGTGATGCAGTTGAACAAAGGGGGCTATGAAGGCATGAGAAGGGAGCTGGCCAAAGTAGACTCGCAGGAATGACGGTGGAACAGCAATGGCAGGAATTTCTGGGCATAATCCGGAAGACGCAGGATCATTTCATTCCAAAAGGGAGAAAATTCTAAGGGGAGTAGGAGGCAACCGTGGCTGACAAAAGAAGTTAGGGATAGAATAAAACTAAAAGAAAAGATGTAAAGATGTATAACATAGCAAAGAGTAGCCAGACCCCAGAGGATTGGGAAACTTTCATAGAAACATAGAAAATAGGTGCAGGAGTAGGCCATTCGGCCCTACGAGCCTGCACCGCCATTCGATATGATCATGGCTGATCATCCAACTCAGTATCCCATCCCTGCCTTCTCTCCATACCCCCTGATCCCTTTAGCCACAAGGGCCACATCTAACTCCCTCTTAAATATAGCCAATGAACTGGCCTCAACTACCTTCTGTGGCAGAGAATTCCACAGATTCACCACTCTTGTGTAAAAAATGATTTTCTCATCTCGGTCCTAAAAGACTTCCCTCTTATCCTTAAATTGTGACACCTAGTTCTGGACTTCCCCAACATCGGGAATAATCTTCCTGCATCTAGTCTGTCCAACCCCTTAAGAATTTTGTAAGTTTCTATAAGATCCCCCCTCAATCTTCTGAATTCTAGCGTGTACAAGCCGAGTCTATCCAGTCTTTCTTCATATGAAAGTCCTGCCATCCCAGGAATCAGTTTGGTGAACCTTCTCTGTACTCCCTCTATGGCAAGAATGTCTTTCCTCGGATTAGGAGACCAAAACTGTACGCAATACTCCAGGTGTGGTCTCACCAAGACCCTGTACAACTGCAGTAGAGCCTCCCTGCTCTTATACTCAAATCCTTTTGCTATGAATGCTAACATACCATTTGCTTTCTTCACTGCCTGCTGCACCTGCATGCCTACTTTCAATGACTGGTGTACCATGACTCCCAGGTCTCGTTGCATCTCCCCTTTTCCTAATCGGCCACCATATAGATAATAGTCTATATCTGTGAGATTGTTTGTGTCTTCCTTAGTGAAGACAGATCCGAAGTACCTATTCAAGTTTCATAGGACAACAGAAGGAAGCAAAACGGGCAATACAGGCTGAAAAGATGAAGTATTAGGGGAAGCTGGCCAGGAATATAAAGAAGGACAGTAAAAGCTTATTTGGATATGTTAAGGGAAAAAGAGTAGCAAAGTCAAATGTGGGTCCCTTGAAGGCAGACACGGGTGAAATTATTATGGGCAACAAGGAAATGGCAGAAGAGTTGAATATGTACTTCGGATCTGTCTTCACAAAGGAAGACACAAACAATCTCCCAGAAGTACTGGAGGACAGAGGATCTAAGGGGGTAGAGGAACTGAAAGAAATGTTCATTAGGCGAGAAATATTATTGGGTAGGCTAATGGGACTGAAGGATGATAAATCCCCGGGGCCTGATGGTCTGCATCCCAGGGTCTTCAGGGAGGTGGCTCTAGAAATAGTGGACGTATTGGTGATCATTTTTCAATGTTCAATAGATTCAGGATCAGTTCCTATGGATTGGAGGATGGCTAATGTTATCCCACTTTTCAAGAAAGGAGCGAGAGAGAAAACGGGGAATTACAGACCAGTTAGCCTGACTTCGGTGGTGGGAAAGATGCTGGAGTCAATTATTAAAGAGGTAATAATGGGGCATTTGGATAGCAGTAAAAGGATTAGTCCAAGTCAACATGGCTTTATGAAAGGGAAATCATGCTTGACTATTCTTCTGAAATTTTTTGAGGATGTGACAAGTGAAATGGATGAAGGGGAGCCAGTGGATGTAGTGTATCTAGACTTTCAGAAAGCCTTTGATAAAGTCCCGCACGGGAGACTGGTGACTAAAATTAGAGCACATACTATTGGGGGTAGGGTGTTGACATGTATAGAAAATTGGTTGGCAGACCGGAAGCAAAGAGTAGGAGTGAACGGGTCCTTTTCAGAATGGCAGTCAGTGGCGAGTGGAGTGCCGCAAGGCTCGGTGTTGGGACCGCAACTGCTTACCATATATATTAATGATTTGGAAGAGGGAATTATGAGCAACACTAGCAAGTTTGCGGATGACACAAAGCTGGGTGTCAGTGTGAACTGTGAAGAGGATGTTAGGAGGCTGCAGGATGACCTGGACAGGTTGAGTGAGTGGGCAGATGCGTGGCAGATGCAGTATAATATAGATAAATGTGAGGTTATCCACTTTGGCGGCAAAAACAAGGGGGCAGATTATTATCTCAATGGTGTTAGGTTAGGTAAGGGGGATGTACAGCGAGACATGGGTGTCCTTGTACACCGGTCACTGAAAGTTGGCGTGCAGGTACAGCAGGCAGTGAAGAAAGCTAATGGAATGTTGGCCTTCATAACAGGAGGATTTCAGTATAGGTTCTTCTGCAGTTGTATAGGGCTCTGGTGAGACCACATCTGTACTATTGTGTACAGTTTTGGTCTCCTAATTTGAGGAAGGACATCCTTGTGATTGAGGCAGTGCAGCGTAGGTTCACGAGATTGATCCCTGGGATGGCGGGACTGTCATATGAGGAAAGATTGAAAATACTAGGCTTGTATTCACTGGAGTTTAGAAGGATGAGGAGGGATCTTATAGAAACATATAAAATTATAAAAGGACTGGACAAGCTAGATGCAGGAAAAATGTTCCCAATGTTGGGTGAGTCCAGAACCAGGGGCCACAGTCTTAGAATAAAGGGGAGGTCATTTAAGAGGTGAGAAAATACTTTTTCACCCAGAGAGTTATGAATTTATGGAATTCCCTGCCACAGAGGGCAGTGGGGGCCAAATCACTGGATGGATTTAAGAGAGAGTTAGATAGAGCTCTAGGGGCTAGTGGAGTCAAGGGATATGGGGAGAAGGCAGGCACGGGTTATTGATAGGGGATGATCAGCCATGATCACAATGAATGGCGGTGCTGTCTTGAAGGGCCGAATGGCCTCCTCCTGCACCTATTTTCTATGCTTCTATAGAGGGAAGAGAGATAGGGCAGAGAGAGAGAGGACAAATCTTCCCGAGTGGCACCAATATCCTGGCGGGGAGATTTGCAAAGGCTACTGGGGAGACTTTAAACTGGAACAGTTGGGGGGAGGGACTCAAATAGAGAAAGCTAGTAGACAGAGTGGGAGGCAGGAGTCAGAGAAGGGAAGCACTCAGACACAACATGTAGGATGTAGGGGAGAAAGAAGAAAAAGATAATAAACAGAGAATACGAGGTGGTGGGTTTCTTAAATGTGTATATTTTAATGCTAGGGGCATTGTAAGAAAGGTGGATGAGTTTAGAGCCTGGATTGACACCTGGAAATATGATGTTGTGGCGATTAGTGAAACATGGTTACTGGATGGCTGTGATCGGAAACTAAATATTCCAGGATTTTGTTACTTCAGGTGTGATAGAATTGGAGGGGCAAGAGGTGGAGGTGTTGCGTTGCTTGTCAGGGAAGATATTCCAGCAGTGCTTTGGCAGGATAGATTAGAGGGCTCGTCTAGGGAGGCTATTTGGGTGGAACTGAGAAATGGGAAAGGTGTAGCAACACTTATAGGGGTGTATTATAGACCGCTTAATGGGGAGCGAGAATTGGAAGAGCAAATATGTAAGGAGATAGAAGATATTAGTAGTAAGCACAAGGTAGTGATTGCAGGAGATTTCAATTTTCCACACATAGACTGAAACACATTCTGTAAATGGGCTGGATGGTTTGGAGTTTGTAAAATGTGTGCAGGATAGTTTTTTGCAGCAATATATAGAGTTACCTACTAGAGAAGGGGCAGTGCTGGACCTCCTGTTAGGAAATGAGACAGGTCAGATGGCGGAGGTATGTGTTGGGGAACACTTTGGGTCCAGTGATCACAATACCATTAGTTTCAATATAATTATGGAGAGTGTCGGAACTGGACCTAGGGTTGAGATTTTTGATTGGAGAAAGGCTAACTTTGAGGAGATGCGAAGGATTTAAAAGGAGTGAATTGGGACATTTTGTTTTATGGGAAGGATGTAGAAGAGAAATGGAGGATATTTAGAGGTGAAATTTTAAGAGTACAGAATCTTTATGCCCCTGTTCGGTTGAAAGGAAATAGTAAAAATTGGAAAGAGCCATGGATTTCATGGAAAATTGGACACGGTTCGGAAAAAGAGAGAGGTCTACAATAATTATAGGCAGCATGGAGTAAATGAGGTGCTTGAGGAGTATAAAGAATGTAAAAAGAATCAAGAAATAAATTAGTAAAGCTAAAAGAAGATATGAGGTTGCTTTGGCAAGTAAGGTGAAAATAAATCGAAAGAGTTTCTACAGCTAAATTAATAGCAAAAGGATAACGAGGGATAAAATTGGTCCATTAGAGAGTCAGAGTGGACAGCTATCTGCAGAGCCAAAAGAGATGGGGGAGATATTATACAATTTATTTTCTTCGGTATTCACCAAGGAGAAGGATATTGAATTATGTGAGGTAAGGGAAACAAGTAGAGTAGCTATGGAAACTATGAGATTCAAAGAGGAAGTACTGACACTTTTGAAAAATATAAAAGTGGATAAGTCTCCAAGTCCTGACAGGATATTCTCTAGTACATTGAGGGAAGTTAGTGTAGAAATAGCAGGGGCTATGACAGAAATATTTCAAATGTCATTAGAAACGGGAATAGTGCCAGAGGATTGGCATACTGCGCATGTTGTTCCATTGTTTAAAAAGGGTTCTAAGAGTAAACCTAGACCTGTTAGTTTGACGTCAGTGTTGGGCAAATTAATGGAAAGGATACTTAGAGATAATATATATAAGCATCTGGATAAACAGGGTCTGATTAGGAACAGTCAACATAGATTTGTGTCTGGAAGGTCATGTTTGACTAATCTTCTTGAATTTTTTGAAGAGGTTACTAGGGAAATTGATGAGGGTAAAGCAGTGGATGTTGTCTATATGGACTTTAGTAAGGCCTTTGACAAGGTTCCTCATGGAAGGTTGGTTAAGAAGGTTCAATTGTTGGGTATTAATGGTGGAGTAGCAAAATGGATAGCAAGTGGCTGAATGGGAGATGCCAGAGAGTAATGGTGGATGGCTGTTTGTCAGGTTGGAGGCCGGTGACTAGTGGGGTGCCTCAGGGATCTGTGTTGGGTCCACTGTTGTTTGTCATATACATCAATGATCTGGATGATGGTGTGGTAAATTGGATTAATAAGTATGCAGATGATACTAAGATAGGTGGTGTTGTGAATAATGAAGTAGATTTTCAAAATCTACAGAGAGATTTAGTCCATTTGGAAGAGTGGGCTGAAAGATGGCAGATGGAGTTTAATGCTGATAAGTGTGAGGTGCTACATCTTGGCAGGACAAATCAAAATTGGACGTACATGGTAAACGGTAGCAAATTGAGGAATGCAGTTGAACAGAGGGATCTAGGAATAACTGTGCATAGTTCCCTGAAGGTGGAATCTCATGTTGATAGGATGGTAAAGAAAGCTTTTGGTGTGCTGGCCTTTATAAATTAGAGCATTGAGTATAGAAGTTGGGATGTAATGTTAAAATTGTACAAGGCATTGTTGAGGCCAATTCTGGATAATGGTGTACTATTTTTGTCGCCTAATTATAGGAAGGATGTCAACAAAATAGAGAGAGTACAGAGGAGATTTATTTGAATGTTGCCTGGGTTTCAGCAACTAAGTTACAGAGAAAGGTTGAACAAGTTAGGTCTTTATTCTTTGGAGGGCAGAAGGTTCAGGGTGGACTTTATAGAGGTCTTTAAAATGATGAGAGGGATAGACAGAGTTGACGTGGATAAGCTTTTCCCATTGAGAGTAGGGAAGATTCAAACAAGAGGACATGACTTGAGAATTAAGGGCCATAAGTTTAGGGGTAACATGAGGGTGAACTTCTTTACTCAGAGAGTTGTAGCTGTGTGGAATGAGCTTCCAGTGGAAGTGGTGGAGGCAGGTTCGATTTTATCTTTTAAAAATAAATTGGATGGGTATATGGATGGGAAAGGAATTGAGGGTTATGGTCTTAGTGCAGGTAGATGGGACTAGGGGGAAATAAAGGTTTGGCACGGACTTGAAGGGGCGAGATGGCCTGTTTTCCATGCTGTAATTGTTATATGTTATATGGTTATATGATTATAATTAGACAGATACAGGGATAGGACAGGTTTGGAGGATTATTCACCAAATGCAGGCAGGTGGGACTAGTGTAGATGGGACCTATTGGCCGATGTGGGTAATTTGTATCACTCTATTGCATCTATGACTCCTTCTGTTGTGTGTCTATCTTCAAACTTTCCCCGTGCCCTCTCTCTCCAACTCACCCCTTCAGGGAGTTTTGCTCAGCAGATCCCTCTGCTCTACAACACTCCCTGTCTACCTGTGACAACACTTTCAGGGAACTATAAATCTGCACTCCTTTAGATTTTAACTTCAGCGTTGAATCGGGCCGCTCGTTCCACCGAGTCCGTGCCGACCAGTGATCACCCCGTACACTCGCACTGTCACACGGACTAGGGACAAATTACAAACTTTACCAAAGACAACAACCAGAGGGATTGGATATACACGCACTTAGATGGACAAGGGATGATTAGATGTCATGGAGTGATACATCATGGAAACAGGCCCTTCGGCCTAAATTGCCTACACCAACCAACATATCCCATCTACACGAGTCCCACCTGACTGTATTTGGTCCATATCCCTCCAAACCTGTCCTATCGACATGTAGGAAAGAACAGCAGATGCTTTTCCCCTTCACCTTTAACCTATGTCCTCTGGTCCTCGATTCACCTACTCTGTATCTCTACCCAATTTATTCCTCTCATGATTTTATACACCTCTATAAGGTCATCTCTCATCCTCCTGCACTCCAAAGAATAGAGTCGTAGCCTGCCCCAATCTTTCCCTGTAGCTCAGGCCCTCGCGTCCTGGCAATATCCTCGCTAATCTTCTCAGTACCCTTTCCAGCTTGACAACATCTTTCTTATAACACGGAACTGAACCCAGAACTGAACCCAGACCACTCTAAATGTGGTCTCATCCACGTCTTATACAACTGCAACATGATTTATTCTCAATATTCTGACTGATGAAGACCAATGTGTCAAAAGCCTTTTATACCACCCTATCTACCTGTGATGCCACATTCAGGGAACTGTGTACCTGCGCTCCTAGATCCCTCTGCTCTACAACTCTCCCCAGAGCCTGAGCATTCTCTGTGCAGGTTCTGCCTCAAAATACAACACCTCACATTTCTCTGTATTAAATTCCATCAACCATTCCTCAGCCCACCTGCCCAACCGATCAAGATCAAGAGCAGAGGGATCTAGGAGCGCAGGTACACAGTTACCTATAAGTGGCGTCACAGGTAGACAGGGAGTGTTGTAGAGCAGAGGGATCCAGGAGTGTTGGTACACAGTTCCCTAAAAGTGTTGTAGAGCGGAAGGATTTTGTTTAGTTTACAGATACAGCATGTAAACAGGCTTTCGGCCCACAGAGTCAACACTGACCAGCGATTCCCGCACACTAACACTAACCTGCACACTGGGAACAATGTACAATTTTACCGGCCAATTAACCTACAAACCCGCACGTCTTCGGAGTGTGCCTGTGACTCCGATAAGAGTGCGTTGGGACCGTACAGATGTCCCTTATTACCCCACACCCCTTCCCCTCCATACTTGCGGATGGTACAGAAGTGATCTCACTAACTGAATCATCTGAATTTGTTTATCCTGCAGTTCGTGCCTCCAGGTGTTGGTAGAGTTTGAGCGCTGTGCAAATCACCCTCGAACTTTGAATAATGTTTGGGACATGGCTGTTGAGCAAGTCTCACTGAGGGGGAGAGAGCGAGAGGTCATTGGGTTTGAGGATAGACACACGACACAGAGCATCACGATGGCACAGAGTTGCTGCATCACAGCGCTAAGGATCCTGGTTCGATCGTGACTACGTGTGCTGTCTCTCACTCTCTCTCTATCTATCTATCTATCTATCTCTCTTTCATTAAATTTATAAAGACCTTGTCTCTTCCCTCCTTGTTCTACCTCATCGTTGAGGCGATCCAGGCTTCCGATGTTGTGACCCCACCAGGTGATGGTAAGTAAGTTAGCTCCGTGATTTAGAGTATTGTGTTCAGTTCTGGGCACTGTGTTTTCGGAAAGATATTGTCAAGCTGGGAAGAGTAATGATAAGATTTAAGGTGAAGGGGAATAGACTATATAGGAATCTATGGGGTAACTTTTTCACACAAAGGGTGGTGGGTGTATGGAATGAGCTGCCGGAGGTGGCAGTTGAGGCTGGGACTATCCCATCTTTTGAAGAAACAATTAGACTGATACAGGGATAGGACAGGTTTGGAGGAATATGCACCAGATGCAGGCAGGTGGGATTAGTGTAGATGGGACCTATTGGCCGATGTGGGCAATTTATATCACTCTAAGACTTCTATGATGCCTTGTGTTGTGTGTGTATCTTCAATAGACACACAATACTCTAAATGTGGCTTCACCCACGTCTTATACAACTGCAACATGACCTCCCAACTTCTCTCCTCAATACTCTGACTGATGAAGGCCAATGTGTCAAAACACTTTTTGACCACCCTACCCACCTGTGACGCCGCTATCAGGGAACTGTGTACCTGCGCTCCAAGATGCCTCTGCTCTACAACAGGGGCCTTCAAACCTTTCAGCATGAGGGCCACATTATATATTCACCACATTTTTGCGGGCCAGAGGAAAAAATAAAGAAATGTCAGTTTTATAAATTTAATGAAAGAGGGAGAGAGATAGAGCGAGATAGATACATAGAGAGAGGGAGCAAGAGTGAGAGAGAGAGAGACAGAGGCAGAGAGAGGCAGAGACAGAGTGAGAGAGAGCAGAGGGCAGAGAGATAGCAGGGTGGGAGAGGGGCAGAGAGAGAGGGAGGGCAGAGAGATAAAGGGCAGAGAGATGGGGCAGAGAGAGATAGAGGGCAAAATGAGAGAGGGGGCAGAGAGTGGGCAGAGACAGAGAGAGAGGCAGAGAGAGAGGCAGAGAGAGAGAGGCAGAGTAAATGAGAAGTTATTAGAAGTCAATAGTTTGCATGCATGTTTAAAGTTACTCGAGTGTTAATAAAGATTAAGTTGTACTGAACTAAACTAAACCTTGGTTTAGAGTCTTTTGTTCGACAGGTCAGTTGATGCCCTGTAAAGGTAATGCAGTCAACAGGAAAATGTACAATTTTACTGGCCAATTAACCAACAAACCCGCACGTCTTTGGAGTGTGTGTGTGTGTGAAGGGACGGTACAGATGTCCCTTATTACCCCACCCCCCTCCCCTCCATACCTGCGGATGGTACAGAAGTGATCTCACTAACTCTGAATCATCTTAATTTGTTTATCATCCAGTCCATCCCTCCAGGCACTGGCAGAGTTTGAGCGCTGTGCAAATTCCCCTTGAACTTTGAATAAAGTTCGGGACCAGGCTGCTGAGCAAGTCTCCCTGAGGGGGAGAGAGGAAGAGGTCATGGGGTTTGAGGATAGACACATGACAGAGGACGGCACGATGGTGCAGCGGTAGAGTTGCTGCCTCAAAGTGCCGACCCGGGTTCGATCCTGACGACGGGTGCTGTCTGTATGGAGTTTGTACGTTCTCCCCATGACCGCGAGGGCTTTCTCCAAAGGGCCTATTTCCACACTTTATCTCTAAAACTAAACTGAATCCCCATGTGTATGTACCTGACCACCTAGATCCTCTGCTCGATAACACTCCCTATCTACCTGTGACGCCGCTTTCAATAGACAATAGACAATAGGTGGGGGAGTAGGCCATTTGGCCCTTCGACCCAGCACCATAATTCACTGTGATCATGGCTGATCATCCATAATCAGTACCCCGTTCCTACCTTCTCCCCCTATCCCTTGAATCTGCTATCGTTAAGAGCTCTATCTAACTCTCTCTTGAAATTATCCAGAGAATTAGCCTCCACTGCCTTCTGAGGCAGGGAATTCGACAGGTTCACAAATGTCTGCGTGAAAAAGTTTTTACTCATCTCTGTTTTAAATGGCCTACCCGTTATTCTTAAACTTTGGCCTCTGGTTCTGGAGTCCCCCAACATCGGGAACATGTTTCCTGCCTCGAGAGTGTCCATACCGTTAATTATCTTGTATGTTTCAATAAGATATCCTCTCATCCTTCTAAATTCCAGAGTATTCAAGCCCAGCCGTAACGTATGACAGTCTCGCCATCCCGGGAATTAACCTCGTGAATCTACCCTGCACTACCTCAATAGCAAGAATGTCCTTCCTCAAATTTGAGACCAAAACTGCACACAATACTCCAGGTGTGGTCTCACCATGGCCCTGTACAACTGCAGAAGGATCTCTTTGCTGAACTCATCTTGTTATGAAGGCCAACATGCCATACGCTTTCTTCACTGCCTGCTGTACCTGCATGCTTACTTTCATTGACTGATGTATACCCAGATCTCGTTGTACTTCCCCATTTCCCAACTTGACACCATTCAGATAATAATCTGCCTTCCTGTTTTTGTCACCAAAGTGGATAACCTCACATTTATCCACATTAAACTGCATCTGCCCACTCACCCAACCTGTCCAAGTCACCCTGCATTCTCATAGCATCCTCCTCACAGTTCACACTTTGCAAATTTGCTAATGTTACTTTTAATCCTTTCATCTAAATCATTGATGTATATAGTAAATAGCTGTGGTCCAAGCACTGAGCCTTGCGCTACCCCATTAGTCACTGCCATTCTTAAAGGGACCCGTTAATTCCTACTCTTTGTTTCCTGTCTGCCACCCAATTTTCTATCTATGTCAGCACTCAACCCCCAAATCCATGTTCTGGGGTATAGTTCATGGAATTTTCAACCTGCACTCCTTTAGATATTAACTTCAGCATTGCAACAGGTCCTTCGGTCCACGGAGTCTGTGCCGACCAGCGATCACTCTGTACATTAGCACTAACCCACACACTGATCCCTACCTATAGTTCTGGTCCCTCGAGCCCTGGCAACATCCTCGTAAATCTTCTCTGTACCCTTTCCAGCTTGACAACATCTTTCTTATAACATGATGCCCAGAACTGAACACAATACTCTAAATGCGGCATCAGCAAAGGCGTGTATAACTGCAACTGGGTCCTGAACTTCCTATCACAACGGCAGCAGACAGTCAGGGTGGGCAGTAGGACATCAAAAACCATAGCCGTGAGCACTGGCTCGCCCCAAGGCTGTGTCCTAAGCCCCCTGCTGTT
This sequence comes from Amblyraja radiata, assembly GCF_010909765.2. NCBI lineage: Eukaryota > Metazoa > Chordata > Chondrichthyes > Rajiformes > Rajidae > Amblyraja > Amblyraja radiata. The sequence goes on along the minus strand of NC_045956.1, from coordinate 35,015,498 downwards.
TAGTCTGCTTACACACGACTGTACTGCTAGACTCAATAACAACTTCATCAACAAGTTCGCTGATGACACAACAGTGGTGGGTCTCATCAGTGACAATGATGAGTCGGCGTACAGGATGGAGGTGGAGCTGCTCACAGGATGGTGCAAATCCCACAACCTCATTCTCAACGTGGGAAAAACTAAGGAGATGGTGGTTGACTTCAGGAGGGCGGGAAAACAACACCATACACCTCTGCACATCGATGGAGCTGATGTGGAAAGGGTCAGCAGCATGAAGTTCCTAGGACTCCACCTGTCAGATGACCTGATGTCCACAACCAACACCACAGCACTGGTCAAGAGAGCCCAGCAGCGACTACACCCTCTCCGAAGACTACGTAAAGCAGGTCTCCCCACTACACATCTACGAACTTTTTATAGGGGGACAATCGAGAGCACATTAACCTACGGCATCACTTCCTGGTTCGGGAGCTGCAAGGCGTACGAACGGCACCAACTTGACAGGATTGTGAAGACCGCCAGCAGGATTATTGGTGCTCCACTCCCTTTCTTGCTGGACATATACAGGAAGAGATGTATCAACAGAGCCATCTCCATCATCAAAGACCCCTACCACCCATCGCATCACATATTCTCCATCCTGCCATCTGGGAAGAGGTACAGGAGCATTAGCTGCAAAACCAGCAGGATGCCCCTCAGCTTCTTCCCGCAGGCTATAAGACTGTTAAACGGACTTTGCCCCCTGCCAAAGTATCGCGCACCAACCACCAACCTGGACAGAGCCACTGTCGTGCCGCTGCCGATCGGAACGCCTGTTGATGTTTAGTTGAGAGTAGTGTTAAACTTGTTCATGATATATCTATTTTTATTTCTATTTATTTTTTACTGCACACTGAATGGACACTGGTTTGAGTAACGTTTTTTTGTTTCCACTGGGTATGTGAGTACTCAGGAAAATAACAATAAAGATATACAATACAATACAATACAACATGACTAATGGGCTGTGGGCCGAGCATCGAAAATGTGTCTAGAATTTAACAGGGGAGAGAGAGAGGAGGGAGAGGGAGAAAGAGAGGAGAGACGGGGGAGAGAGAGGGATGGGTGTAGAGGGGAGGGAAGGGGCAGACGGAGACAAGGTGAAGAAATAAGGAGTGAGAGAAGGGGGGAGATAGGGAGTGACAGACGGAGAAAGGGAGGGAGAGGGTGGAAGGGTAGTAGAAAATGGAGAAAGAGGTAGAGAGAGGGAAGGACAGAGGCAGAGAGTGATGAGGAAAAAATGAGTTAAGACAAATGTGGGTACCTTGAAGACAGAAACAGGTTAATTTATTATGGGGAACAAAGAAATGGCATACGAGCTGAACAGGTACTTTGGATCACACAAAATGCTGGAGTAACTCAGTGGGACAGGCAGCAACAATAAGGAAAACACAAACCATCTCCCTGATGTACTTGGGGACAGAGACAATAGACAATGGGTACAGGAGTAGGCCATTCGGCCCTTCGAGCCAGCACCGCCATTCACTGTCATCATGGCTGATCCTCCACAATCAATCCACAATCCTGCCTTCTCCCCATATCCCTTGTCTCTGCTATCTTCACGAGCTCTATCTAAGTCGCTCTTGAATGCATCCAGAGAATTGGCCTCCACTGCCTCCTGAGGCAGAGAATGCCACAGATTCCCAACTCTCTACGTTAAAAAGTTTTTCCTCATCTCCTTTCTAAATGGCCTTCATCTTATTCTTAAACTGTGGAACCTGGTTCTGGACTCCAACAAAATCGGGAACATGATTCCTGCCTCTAGCGTGTCCAATTCCTTAATAATATTTTTTGTTTCAATAAGATCGCCTCTCATCCTTCTAAATTCCAGTATACACAAGCCCATATGACAGTCCCGCCAGCGCGGGAATGAACCTCATTGCACTCCCTCAATAGCAAGAATGTCCTTCCTCAGATTTGGTGAACAAAACTGCACACAATACGCCAGGTGTGGTCTCACTAGTGTCTTGTACAACTGCAGAAGGTCGTCTTTGCTCCTATATTCAACTCCTCTTGTTATTAAGGCCAAAATGCCATTAGTTTTCTTCACTGCCTGCTGTACCTGCATACTTACCTTCAGAGGCCTCGGAGCCCTCCGGTTCTTCCTCGACCAGGGGAGCAACCTATACCCAGCCACTGACACTCTCCTCCGCTTAGCGGAGTTGGTCCTCACCCTCAACAACTTTACATTTGACTCCCATTTCCTCCAAACACAAAGCGTAGCTATGGGCACACGCATGGGCCCCAGCTACGCCTGCCTCTTTGTCGGGTACGTTGAACAATCCTTGTTCGAGACGTACCAGGGCCCCATCCCCGACCTCTACCTCCGTTACATTGACGACTGCTTTGGGGCCACCTCCTGCACCTACACACAACTGACTGACTTCATCCACTTCACCACCAACTTCCATCCGGCACTCCAATACACCTGGACGATTTCCGACACTTCCCTACCATTCCTTGACCTCACCATCTCCATCGCAGGGGACAGACTCCTGACCGACATACATTACAAACCCACTGACTCACATGGCTATCTGGACTACACGTCTTCCCACCCTGCCTCCTGTAAAGACTCCATCCCCTACTCCCAATTCCTCCGCCTACGCCGCATCTGTTCCCAGGATGAGACATTCCATACCAGGGCATCGGAAATGTCCTCGTTCTTCAGGGAACGGGGATTCCCCTCCGCCACCATAGATGAGGCTCACACCAGGGTCTCATCCATACCCCGTAACACTGCTCTCTCTCCCCATCCCCGCACTCGCAACAAGGGCAGAGTCCCTCTGGTCCTCACCTTTCACCCCACCAGCCGGCAAATACAACACATAATCCTCCGCCATTTCCGCCACCTCCAACGTGACCCCACCACTCGCCACATCTTCCCATCTCCCCCCATGTCTGCCTTCCGCAAAGACCGCTCCCTCCGCAACTCCCTCGTCAATTCTTCCCTTCCCTCCCGCACCACTCCCTCCCCGGGCACTTTCCGTTGCAACCGCAAGAAATGCAACACCTGTCCCTTCACCTCCCCCCTCGACTCCATTCAAGGACCCAAGCAGTCGTTCCAGGTGCGACAAAGGTTCACCTGTATCTCCTCCAACCTCATCTACTGCATCCGCTGCTCTAGATGTCAGCTGATTTACATCGGTGAGACCAAGCGTAGGTTGGGCGATCGTTTCGCCGAACACCTCCGCTCAGTCCGCAATAACCTACCTGAACTCCCGGTGGCTCAGCACTTCAACTCCCCCTCCCATTCCCAATCCGACCTCTCTGTCCTGGGTCTCCTCCATTGCCGGAGTGAGCAACAGCGGAAATTGGAGGGACAGCACCTCATATTCCATCTGGGGACCTTGCGTCCGGATGGCATTAACATTGAATTCTCCCAATTTTGCTAGCCCTTGCTGTCTCCTCCCCTTCCTTAACCATCTAGCTGTATCCTCCCACCCTCCCATCCGCCCGCCCTCGGGCTCCTCCTCCTCCTCCCCTTTTCCTTCCTTCTCCCCCCCCCCCCCACCCCCCATCAGTCTGAAGAAGGGTTTCGGCCCGAAACGTCGCCTATTTCCTTCGCTCCATAGATGCTGCTGCACCCGCTGAGTTTCCCCAGCAATTTTGTGTACCTTCGATATTCCAGCTTCTGCAGTTCCTTTTTGAATACTTACCTTCAGTGACTGATGAACAAGAACATCCAGATCTCGTTGTACTTCCCCTTTTCCTAACTTGACACCATTCAGATAATGATTTGCCTTCCTGTTTTTGCCACCAAAGTGGATACCCTCACATTTATCCACATAAACTACATCTGCCATGCATCTGCCCACTCAGCCAACCTGTCCAAGTCACCCTGCATCCTCATAGCATTCTCTTCACAGTTCACAATGCAACCCAGCTTTGTCTCATCTGCAAATTTGCTAATGTCACTCCCAATCCCCTCATCTAAATCATTAATGTATATTGTAAATAGCTGCGGTCCCAGCACCAAGCCTTGCAGTACCCTACTAGTCACTGTCTGCCTTTCTGAAAGGGGCCTGTTAATCCCTAATTTTTGTTTCCTGTCTGCCAACCAATTTTATATCCAAGTCAGTACCCTACCCCCAATATCATAAGCTTGACGAAGCTCGACATTTTGCCCACTAATTTCCTATGTGTTGAGACATGCTGGAATTGATTATTAAAGATGTAATAGCAGCGCATTTGGATAGCAGCAACAGGATTGGTCCAAGTTAGCATGGATTTACGAAGGGGAAATCATGGTTGACTAATCTTCTGGAATTTTTTGAGGATGTAACAATAAAATGGACAAGGGAGAGCCAGTGGATGTAGTGTACCTTCAGTTTCAGAAAGCATATGATATCATAGAAACATAGAAAATAGGGGCAGGAGGAGGCCATTCGGCCCTTCAAGCCAGCACCGCTATTCATTGTGATCATGGCTGATCTTCCCCTATCAATAACCTGTGCCTGCCTTCTCCCCATATCCCTTGACTCCACTAACCCCTAGAGCTCTATCTAACTCTCTCTTAAATCCATCCAGTGACTTGGCCTCCACTGCCCTCTGTGGCAGGGAATTCCATAAATTCACACCTCTCTGGGTGAAAAAGTTTTTTCTCACCACAGCCTTAAATGACCTCCCCTTTATTCGAAGACTGTGGCCCCTGGTTCTGGACTCGCCCAACATTGAGGGGGTTTAGAGGTGTTCAGAGGGTCCCAGAGGGGTTTAGAGACGTTATAAGCCCCCGTGAGAAATTGTAATTCTCTGAAATTGAAGATAGACATAAAGCTGGAGTAACTCAGCAGGACAGGCAGCGCAGCGACTCTGGAGAGAAGACTCTTCTTCAGACTGAACTGAACTCGCGTCGGTGAGAGTACTTGTGATTGTCTGAAGAAGGGTCTCGACCAGAAACGCAACCCTCTCCCCAGAGCCGCTGCCCGTCCCACTGAGCCACCAACTTCAGAGCCAAACAAAAAACACAGGCGGCTGCCTCACCCGCTGGGTTTCTCCAGCATTTTTGTCTACCGCAAAACGTCAATGATTCCGGGAATGCTGAGGTGATAGAGAGGGAGTGGGAAAGCTAGAGAGAGACGAGATGCGGAACGGGAGAGAGAGCGGGAGAGAAAGAGGGAGGGAGGGTGGGAGAGAGCAAAAGACAGAGACACAACGTGGGTCGGTAGGTGAATGACTAACCCGCACACCAGGAAGAAGCCCCTTCTCGCGGTCCGGGGCCCTCACTCATGATGGTGAGTTTAATGAAATTCTCAACGTGTCATCGATCTACATTCCTCAGTAAATGTAATTGTGTTTTAAACAAGTATTAATGACGCCGCGTGAATTTTATTCAAAGGAACACGGCGCCATTAATACTTGTTCAAAACACAATAACATTTACTGAGGAATGCGGATGGTGCAGATTTATGACTTTGCATAACAAGGTGTTAACTACTTGCTGTTAAGAAGTGCTAACAGTACTAGTTAACACATCGTTTGTGTCTGATGGCCGTGCAGCGGTTGTTATACATGTTGGTTTAAAAAAAATCCGGATGGCGAATTAAAAAAAATCTTTATTTAACAAAGAGAATTTGTATTTCCGTTCGAAATACGGAACATTAGTGCAATTGGGAGCAATCGGTCAAATCGGCTTAAGGCCGGCCCTGACTGCGAGTTTGGGGGGGGGGTGATGCGGAGCACAGGAATTCCCTTGGGAGGTAGAAGGGACGGCACTTCACCGCCAGATGTTCCAGGTGTGGAGAGCAGGATTTGGACAGGACAGTTCAGCCACGTCTGAGCACCACGCAGAGTTGACCATGAGGCAGACGCCCCCTCCTCTCCCTTTCCCAGATGCCAAGGAACGGTCCATATGGTGCATGGAGACCTTCAGGCTGGACCGCTGAGTCTGGGGAGCTAGGGGTGAGCCATGTCTCTGTGAAACAGAACACAGAGCATTCCCTCAGCTCCCTTTGATAAAGCAGCCTTGCCCTTAAGTCCTCCACTTTGTTTTCAAGGGACTGTACGTTGGCCAGTAGGGAGAGGGGGCCAAAGTCCCCTGCACTTCATTCTGACCTGAAGTCCTGCCCGTTGGCCACGTTTCCGGACACAATGGAGGCTTCCCCTTTGTCTCCAGGTACTGTGCTTGCTGTACCTGCTGTTTCTGCGGACCTGCGCTGGAACGGGGATTCCCTCACAGACGGCAGCTCCAGCTCCGTAACGAATGGGGATTCCCTCAAAGTCGGCAGCTGCAGCTCCATTGTTCCTGGAAGATCCAGCCCGTCGGCTCTGGGGGTCATCCCGGGGTCTCCAGGTACCGTACCTGGGATCCTCAGTCAGGTCGGGTGATTTCCAGCCAGCGTGGGAAAGTTTAAAGTCCGGGGCTCCCGCAGCTGCGGGAGTCTTTAGGGTGCTCAAGCAGCTTGTCCGAAACGGCACCGATTTCTGCCGTTTTTCTGATCCAGGTAAGTTGTTGGAAGTTGTAGTTCAGCCTTTTATGTTCCGGAGCTCCGCAAAAGTCGCCGCAGGCAGGCGCCATCAACTCAACGGGTCAGGCAGCATCTCTGGAGGAAAGGAATAGTGATGTTTCGGGTCGAGACTGTGCGGGGTGATCGCTCGTTGGCACAGACTCAGTGGACCGAAGGGTCTGTTTCCACGCTGTATCTCCTAAACTAAACTAGCAATTCGTGAGGAGGTTGCAACTTGTGACAAGTTCCTTGAAATATTTCTCTGCTATTGGAAGCAAAAATACGTGAACAAAATTGCCTGTTTTCTGTTCCAGTTGTATACGTAGCTGTTTTTAGTTTAGTTTAGAGATACAGTGCGGAAACAGGCCCTTCGGCCCACCGAGACCGCATCGACCAGCGAACCCCGCACATTACATTAACACACACTAGGGACAATTTACACTTACAATTAACCTACAAACCTGCACGTCTTTGGAGCGTGGGAGGAAATCAAAGATCTCGGAGAAACCCACGAAGGTCACGGGAAGAATGTATAAACTCCATACAGACAGCGGCCGTAGTGAGGATCGAACCCAACACCCGGGTCTCTGGTGCTGAAAGGCAGTAGCTGTCTACCTCTGCGCCACCGTGCTGACCGGTTTCTCTTTCTCTGCTAATGGAAGCAAAAATATGTTAAGAAATTGCTTGTTTTACAATATCTATTACGTAAGAATATAATTAAATCGGCAGTCAAGGCGATTAATTTTGCTTATTCATGGAAGTAATTTGTTTGATTTATGCTGTACCACTGTTATGGTTTCTGTTGAGAAAGCGTATAAAAACATATTCTATTAGTTATTAGTTTAGTTTAGAGATACAGCGCGGAAACAGGCCCTTCAGCCCACCGAGTCCACACTGATCAGTGATTAACACATCCTGCACATGCTGGAGACAATTTACTTTGTTTGTTTTGTTTTGAGGTGAAAGTTTAGTTTAGTTGATCAAATTAACCCACAAACCTGGAATTGGCTTCTGTAAATTGCCCCTTGTGTATAGGATGTGGAGCTGGGATAACAGAACTAGTGTACGTGTGATCGTTGGTTGGCGCAGACTCAATGGGCCGAAGGGCCTGTTTCCATACTCGAAACTAAACTAAACTAAACTTTGAGGTGATTGAGAAATGTTGGTTGAGTTTTCAAACCACTACCTCTTTCTAATCTCTTGGGAAGATGTGAAGCTTCTCCCAGAAAACTACAAAAACCTATCCACTAAACTGAATGTGAGGTTTGTAATACACTATTGTGGCCTACTTACAGTCACACTCTTAGACTCTCTCTAACTTCTACAGGCGCACAGTAGAGAGCATGCTGAGCGGTTGCATCGTGGCTTGGTTCGGCAACTTAAGCACCCTGGAGAGGAAGAGACTACAAAAAGTAATAGACACTGCCCAGTCCATCATCAGCTCTGACCTTCCTTCCATCGAGGGGATTTATCGCAGTCGCTACCTCAAAAAGGCTGGCATTATCATCAAAGACCAACATCATCCTGGCCACACACTCATCTCCCTGCTACCTTCAGGTAGAAGGTACAGGAGCCTGAAGACTACAACGACCAGGCTCAGGAATAGCTACTTCCCCACAGCCATCAGGCTATTAAACCTGGCTCAGACAAAACTCAACATTAATAACCAATTATCTGTTATTTACACTTTATCAGTTTATTTATTCATGTGTTTTGTAGTCAATGCCTACTATGTTCTGTTGTGCTGAAGCAAAGCAAGAATTTCATTGTCCTATCAGGGACACATGACAATAAACTCACTTGAACTTGAACTTGAACACAGCACGGAAACAGGCCCTTCGGCATAATTCAGCCATGCCAAACAAGATGCCTCATCTAAGTGAGTCCCATTTGCCCGCATTTGGCCCATATCCCTCTCCACCTTTCCTACTCATATACCTGCCCAAATGTCTTTTAAATAATGCTGTAGCTGCCTCAACTACCTCCACTGGCAGCTCATTTCATAGGCCTCAGGTTCTTATTAAATCTTTTCTCCCTTACCTTGAAGCAAGGTCCTCTGGTTCTTCATTCCCGTACTCTGCATAAAAGACTCTGTGCATTCACCTTATCAATTCCCCTCATGGTTTCTTTTCTTCGGTATTCACCAAGGAGAAGGATATTGAATTATGTGAGGTAAGGGAAACAAGTAGAGTAACTATGGAAACTATGAGATTCAAAGAAGAGGAAGTACTGACACTTTTGAGAGATATAAAAGTGGATAAGTCTCCAGGTCCGGACAGGATATTCCCTAGGACATTGAGGGAAGTTAGAGTAGAAATAGCAGGGGCTATGACAGAAATATTTCAAATGTCATTAGAAACGGGAATAGTGCCGGAGGATTTGCTTACAGCGCATGTTGTTCCATTGTTTAAAAAGGGTTCTAAGAGTAAACCTAGCAATTATAGACCTGTTAGTTTGACGTCAGTGGTGGGCAAATTAATGGAAAGGATACTTAGAGATAATATATATAAGCATCTGGATAAACAGGGTCTGATTAGGAACAGTCAACATGGATTTGTGCCTGGAAGGTCATGTTTGACTAATCTTCTTGAATTTTTTGAAGAGGTTACTAGGGAAATTGATGAGGGTAAAGCAGTGGATGTTGTATATATGGACTTCAGTAAGGCCTTTGACAAGGTTCCTCACGGAAGGTTGGTTAAGAAGGTTCAATTGTTGGGTATTAATGGTGGAGTAGCAAGATGGATTCAACAGTGGTTGAATGGGAGATGCCAGAGAGTAATGGTGGATGGTTGTTTGTCAGGTTGGAGGCCAGTGACTAGTGGGGTGCCACAGGGATCTGTGTTGGGTCCACTGTTGTTTGTCATGTACATCAATGATCTGGATGATGGTGTGGTAAATTGGATTAGTAAATATGCAGATGATACTAAGATAGGTGGGGTTGTGGATAATGAAGTAGATTTTCAAAGACTACAGAGAGATTTATGCCAGTTGGAAGAGTGGGCTGAAAGATGGCAGATGGAGTTTAATGCTGATAAGTGTGAGGTGCTACATCTTGGCAGGACAAATCAAAATAGGACGTACATGGTAAATGGTAGGGAATTGAAGAATGCAGGTGAACAGAGGGATCTGGAAATAACTGTGCACAGTTCCCTGAAAGTGGAATCTCATGTAGATAGGATGGTAAAGAAAGCTTTTGGTGTGCTGGCCTTTATAAATCAGAGCATTGAATATAGAAGTTGGGATGTAATGTTAAAATTGTACAAGGCATTGGTGAGGCCAATTCTGGAGTATGGTGTACAATTTTGGTCGCCTAATTTTAGGAAGGATGTCAACAAAATAGAGAGAATACAGAGGAGATTTACTAGAATGTTGCCTGGGTTTCAATTCAATTCAATTCAATTCAATTCAATTCAATTCAACTTTAATGTCATTGCACAAATACTGAGTATCGGTACAACTGAGTTTCAGCAACTAAGTTACAGAGAAAGGTTGAACAAGTTAGGGCTTTATTCTTTGGAGCGCAGAAGGTTAAGGGGGGGACTTGATAGAGGTCTTTAAAATGATGAGAGGGATAGACAGAGTTGACGTGGATAAGCTTTTCCCACTGAGAGTAGGGAAGATTCAAACAAGGGGACATGACTTGAGAATTAAGGGACAGAAGTTTAGGGGTAACATGAGGGGGAACTTCTTTACTCGGAGAGTGGTGGCTGTGTGGAATGAGCTTCCAGTGAAGGTGGTGGAGGCAGGTTCGTTTTTATCATTTAAAAATAAATTGGATAGTTATATGGACGGGAAAGGAATGGAGGGTTATGGTCTGAGCGCAGGTATATGGGACTAGGGGAGAATACTTGTTCGGCACGTACTAGAAGGGTCGAGATGGCCTGTTTCCGTGCTGTAATTGTTATATGGTTATATGGTTTCAGTTTAGTTTATTGTTGCGAGCATTTGAAAAAAGAAACTGGAGCACCCTGAGAATATCAATGCGGTCACAGGGAGAATGCCACAAACTCATCACAGACAGCACCTGACATCAGGATCGAACCTGGGTCTTTAGCGTTGTGAGGGAGTGTCTCTACCACTGCACCAACGTATTCAGGCTCCAGGTTCCGTGCTATTTGTTGTCACTGTTGAAGTTGTTGGTGTTAGGGGTCCAGAAAGGTTTACTCGAGCCATTGCAGTTACATGGGTGTGAGGGGGGAGAGGGTGTTTTAATGATATGTAGTGTAACATCTCAAGAACATTGGCGTAATGGCCAAGAAAGCAGACTAATTGCCCTGTCCCACGGTATGAGTTCATTCAGAGTTCTCCCGAATTTGCCCTGATTCGAACTCAGAGATTTACGGTAATTGCCGCTCGTCGGTACTCGGGGCTCTCGTGGACATTTTTCAACATGTTGAAAAATCTTCAGGAGTCTTCACGGGCTTACCTGCCGTTAGTGAGTCTTCCCGAGTACCTGCCGTTAGCGTTACGAGCCTGTAAGAGATGTCCCTGAGCTCCAACGTACCCGCTATGTTAATTCTCCGTGCTTACCACGAGTTTGATTTTTTTTTAAATTCGGGAGAGCTCTTGGAATGAACACGTACCGTGGGACAGGGCCACAATGCCTCTACTCACCTTAGAAGGCTGAGGAAGTTTGGCATATCGACAACAACTCTCACCAAATTCTACAGATGCGCCATAGAAAGCATTTTGTTGGGATGCCCCACAGCCTCATTTGGGAACAGCTCCATCTTAGACAGCAAGAAATTGCCGCGAATTGTGGACGCAGCCCAGACCATCACACAAACCAACCTCCCTTCCATGAATAGACACACAAAGCTGGTGTAACTCAGCGGGATCCACCATGGAAACAGGTCCTTCGGCCCACCAAGTCATGGTGGCGCAGCGGTAGAGTTGCTGCCTTAAGGGCCTGTCCCACGAGCATGCGACTCCATGCGGCGACCTAAAGGGCCGGTCCCACCAGCATGCGCCTGCATGCGGCAAGCGCGACCTAACGTGGTCGCTTGAGCCATATGGCCTTGCGGGGCCGGTCCCACCTCAATCGCCGGAGCCATATGGAGTTGTGCGGAGCTGGTCCGGACATCGCGCGGGGCTCCGATAAACTGACCGTGTTTAAAAATTCCGCGCGGCAACAGCCTGCCGGCCCGCAGCCGCCTCGACGCCGTGTCACTCACTCAACCTCCGTGCGGCTCCCGCTTCTGGTTTGGGTGCGCTTGCCGCATGCCGTACGGCTCAAGCGACCACGTTAGGTCATGCTTGCCGCATGCAGGCGCATGCTGGTGGGACTGGCTCTTTAGGTCGTGCTTGCCGCATGCAGGTCGCATGCTCATGGGACAGGCCCTTTACAGCGCTTGCAGCGCCGGAGACCCGGGTTCGATACCGACTACGGGTGCTGTCTGTACGGAGTTTGTACGTTCTCCCCATGACCTGCGTGGGTTTTCTCTGAGATATTCAGTTTCCTCCCACACTCTAAAGATGTGCAGGTTTGTAGGTTATTTGGCTTGGGTTTATGTACTTGGTATAAGTATAAATTGTCACTGTGAGTGGTGTTAATGTGCAGGGATCACTGGTCGGTGCGGACCCGTGGGCTGAAGGGCCTGATTCCTCGCTGTATCTCCAAAACTAAAACTAAAATGTCCTTGCCGACCAGCAATCCCCACACACTGATGCAATTCTAAACACACAAGGGCCAATTAAAAAATTTACCAAGCCAATTACCCTACAAACCTGTATATCACAACCTATATCTCTCATTTGCCTTTTCCCTGACTCTCAGCATGACGAAGGGTCTCGACCCGGAACGTCACCTATTCCTTCTCTCCAGAGGTGCTGCCTGATCCGCTGAGTTACTCCTGCTTTTTGTGTCTATCTTCGGTTTCAACCAGCATCTGCAGCCAGCTCCGTCCCACACTCCTTTCCATAGACACCATCTACGCTTCATGCTGCCTCAGCAAGGCCACCAGCACAATCAAGGTGTCTCACCCCAGTCACAACCGTCCTGTTTAGTTTTGCTGTTTGTATCCACTCATTATTATTATTATTATTATTATTAAAGCTTTATTTCAGACACAGGTCCATATAACACATCAAACAGTACAAAGAATTACAAAGATACATTAAAAAATTGCATATTAGCCTAAAATATATATAAGCTATTGCACCAATGCCGTCTTAGCCTAGAAGTGAATCTATAGCAGCTTTTCAGAGGGCTGACTAGGGCTTCAATTATGTGGTTCTCTGACTTGTCCAGGCAACACATAAAACTAAACATCAGCTGTCTTAAGAGTGCCTCACAGGTTGGCACTCTAGTGGACACAAACAATTGACTGGCACTATGCCACCTAGGGACACGAAGTAGCAACCTCATTGCATCATTGTATGCAACCTTAAGCCTCTGCATACTCTTTTTCTTATAATTAGACCACAATTGAGCAGTATATAACGGTGTGATGTAGGTTCTGAACAGGGAACACTTCACAGAATCAGAGCACATATAAAACTTCCTTATAAGCATGTTGGCTTGAAGATAAATTTTACAGCGCTGTCGGTAGAGGTCTTTGTCATCCTTCCAGTCATCAGATATGACATGACCTAAGTATTTAATTTCCTCACACACAGCAAGAGGACTGTCTGACAAATAAAAGGTCGGAAAAGTTGATTCCCTGTCCTCAGCGCTTCTAATTACCATTATGCGGCTTTTCTTAGCGTTATACTTAATGTCATAATCAAGGCCATACTGAGAGCACACCTTCAGCATCTGCTGCAGCCCAGCACTATATGGACAGAGCAGGACCAGGTCATCTGCATACATCAGATGATTAACAATAGTGTTGCCCACAAGACAGCCAGTTTTTAGCCTATTTAACTGATTTGACAATTCGTCCATATAAACATTAAATAAAATAGGAGACAAAATTCCTCCTTGCCGCACTCCGTTACTAACACAGAATGGAGCAGATACAACATTGTCCCATTTAACGTAAAACGTTTGATGGGCATACCAGAACACAAAAATTCTCATTATCACCTTTTCCACAGACAACAATGGACCATTGTGGGCACAAGCTTTCCTTGATTAACGCTGCTGGATTTGATTTGTTATTTTCATGCCTCTCATTCTTTTGTTCTTTGTAACTTTCCATACCTCTTGTTTATCTCTCTCCTGACTCGCAGTCTGAAGAAGGGTCTCAACCAGAAACATCACCTATTCCTTTTATCCAGAGATGCTGCCTGACCCGCTGAGTTACTCCAGCATTTTGTGTCTTTCTTCGGTGTAAACCAGCATCTGCAGTTCGTTCCTCCAGTCCCCCCTCCCATCAGGCAAGAGATACAGAAGTGTGAAACATAGAAACGTAGAAAATAGGTGCAGGAGTAGGCCATTCGGCCCTTCGAGCCTGCACCGCCATTCAATATGATCATGGCTGATAGAAACATAGAAACATAGAAAATAGGTGCAGGAGTAGGCCATTCGAGCCTGCACCGCCATTCAATATGATCATGGCTGATCATCCAACTCAGTATCCTGTACCTGCCTTCTCTCCATACCCTCTGATCCCTTTAGCCACAAGGGCCACATCTAACTCCCTCTTAAATATAGCCAATGAACTGGCCTCAACTACCTTCTGCGGGAGAGAATTCCAGAGATTCACCACTCTCTGTGTGAAAAAAGTTTTCCTCATCTCGGTCCTAAAAGATTTCCCCCTTATCCTTAAACTGTGACCCCTTGTTCTGGACTTCCCCAACATCGGGAACAATCTTCCTGCATCTAGCCTGTCCAACCCCTTAAGAATTTTGTAAGTTTCTATAAGATCCCCCCTCAATCTTCTAAATTCTAGCGAGTACAAACCGAGTCTATCCAGTCTTTCTTCATATGAAAGTCCTGACATCCCAGGAATCAGTCTGGTGAACCTTCTCTGTACTCCCTCTATGGCAAGAATGTCTTTCCTCAGATTAGGAGACCAAAACTGTACGCAATACTCCAGGTGTGGTCTCACCAAGACCCTGTACAACTGCAGTAGAACCTCCCTGCTCCTATACTCAAATCCTTTTGCTATGAATGCTAACATACCATTCGCCTTCTTCACTGCCTGCTGCACCTGCATGCCTACTTTTAATGACTGGTGTAACATGACCCACAGGTCTCGTTGCATCTCCCCCTTTCCTAATCGGCCACCATTCAGATAATAATCTACTTTCCTGTTTTTGCCACCAAAGTGGATAACCTCACATTTATCCACATTATACTGCATCTGCCATGCATTTGCCCACTCACCCAGCCTATCCAAGTCACCTTGCAACCTAGCATCCTCCTCACAGCTAACACTGCCCCCCAGGTTCGTGTCATCCGCAAACTTGGAGATGTTGCATTCAATTCCCTCGTCCAAATCATTAATATATATCGTAAATAGCTGGGGTCCCAGCACTAGTCACTACCTGCCATTGTGAAAAGGACCCGTTTACTCCTACTTTTTGCTTCCTGTCTGCCAGCCAGTTCTCTATCCACATCAACACTGAACCCCCAATACCGTGTGCTTTAAGTTTGTATACTAATCTCTTATGTGGGAACTTGTCGAAAGCCTTCTGAAAGTTCAGATATAACACATCCACTGGTTCTCCCTTATCCACTCTACTAGTTACATCCTCGAAAAATTCTATAAGATTCGTCAGACATGATTTACCTTTTGTAGATCCATGCTGACTTTGTCCAATGATTTCACCACTTTCCAAATGTGCTGCTATCCCATCTTTAATAACTGATTCTAGCAGTTTCCCCCACTACCGACGTTAGATTAACTGGTCTGTAATTCCCCGTTTTCTCTCTCCCTCCCTTTTTAAAAAGTGGTGTTACATTAGCTACCCTCCAATCCTCAGGAACTACTCCAGAATCGAAAGAGTTTTGAAAAATTATCACTAATGCATCCACTATTTCTGGGGCTACTCCCTTAAGTACTCTGGGATGCAGCCTATCTGGCCCTGGGGATTTATCGGCCTTTAATCCATTCAATTTACCTAACACCATTTCCCGGCTAACCTGGATTTCACTTAGTTCCTCCATCTCATTTGACCCCCGGTCCCCTGCTATTTCCGGCAGATTATTTATGTTTTCCTTAGTGAAGACAGAACCAAAGTAGTTATTCAATTGGTCTGCCATGTCCTTGTTCCCCATGATCAATTCACCCGTTTCTGCCTGCAAGGGACCTACATTTGTTTTAACTAATCTTTTTCTCTTCACATATCTCTAAAAGCTTTTGCAGTCAGTTTTTATGTTCCCTGCCAGTTTTCTTGCATAATCTATTTTCCCTTTCCTAATTAAGCCCTTTGTCCTCCTCTGCTGGTCTCTGAATTTCTCCCAGTCCTCTGGTAGGCTGCTTTTTCTGGCTAATTTGTACGCTTCATCTTTTGTTTTGATACTATCCCTGATTTCCCTTGTTATCCACGGATGCACTACCTTCCCTGATTTATTTTTTTGCCAAACTGGGATGAACAATTGTTGTTCATCCATGCAGTCTTTAAATGCCTTCCATTGCATATCCACCATCAACCCATTAAGAATCAATCGCCAGTCTATCTTGGCCAATTCACGTCTCATACCCTCAAAGTTACCTTTCTTTAAGGTGATCATCCAACTCAGTATCCTGTACCTGCCTTCTCTCCATACCCCCTGATCCCTTTAGCCACAAGGGCCACATCTAACTCCCTCTTAAATATAGCCAATGAACTGGCCTCAACTACCTTCTGTGGCAGAGAATTCCAAAGATTCACCAATCTGTGTGAAAAATGTTTTTCTCATCTTGGTCCTAAAAGACTTCCTCCTTATCCTTAAACTGTGACCCCTTGTTCTGGACTTCCCGAACATCGGGAACAATCTTCCTGCATCTAGCCTGTCCAACCCCTTAAGAATTTTGTAAGTTTCTATAAGATGCTCCCTCAATCATCTAAATTCTAGCGAGTACAAGCCGAGTCTATCCAGTCTTTCTTCATATGAGTCCTGACATCCCAGGAATCAGTCTGGTGAACCTTCTCTGTACTCCCTCTATGGCAAGAATGTCTTTCCTCCACCTCCAGCACACCTCCAGATTTAGAGATGGTTTCTTCCCAGCTGTTATCAGGCAACTGAAAGGTCCTCTCACCAAGTAGTATACGGTCCTAACCATCCATCTACCTTGACTTTACTGGACTTTATCTTGCTCTAAACATTATTCCCTTTATCCTGTATCTGTGCAATGTGGACGGCTTGATTGTAATCATGTATAGTTTTTCCGCTGACTGGTTAGCACGTGACAAAAAATTATTACTGTACCTCGGTACACGTGACAATAATAAACTAAACTCAACATAAAGCAGAGCCAAGTGCTTGATATTGTTCATTTATCTGGACCCGTGATTAGGAACATAATTTGTTTTCATAATATTGCCACTTGGCCTTTTTAATGTTTGATGCAGGTGCATTAACTTACACATTGTTAGGCTAAACATAATTCCTAAATTCAGGCAATAAAAGAGACAATGCAAAGCACTCAATGGCATATTGAATTATGTGAGGTAAGGGAAACAAGTAGAGTAGCTATGGAAACTATGAGATTCAAAGAAGAGGAAATACTGACACTTTAGAAAAATATAAAAGTGGATAAGTCTCCAGGTCCTTACAGGATATTCCCATGGACATTGAGGGATGTTAGTGTAGAAATAGCAGGGGCTATGACAGAAATATTTCAAATGTCATTAAAAACGGGAATAGTGACGGAGGATTGGCGTACTGCGCATGTTGTTCCATTGTTTAAAAAGGGTTTTAAGAGTAAACCTAGCAATTATAGACCTGTTAGTTTGACGTCAGTGGTGGGCAAATTAGTGGAAAGGATACTTAGAGATAATATATATAAGCATCTGGATAAACGGGGTCTGATTAGGAACAGTCAACATGGATTTGTGCCTGGAAGGTCATGTTTGACTCATTTTCTTGAATGTTCTGAAGAGGTTAATCGGGAAATTGATGAGGGTAAAGCAGTGGATGTTGTCTATATGGACTTCAGTAAAGCATTTGACAAGGTTCCTCATGGATGGTTGGTTAAGAAGGTTCAATTGTTGGGTATTAATGGTGGAGTAGCAAGATGGATTCAACAGTGGCTGAATGGGAGATGCCAGAGAGTAATGGTGGATGGCTGTGGGTCAGGTTGTAGGCCGGTAACTAGTGGGATGCCTCAGGGATCTGTGTTGGGTCCACTGTTGTTTGTCATATACATCAATGATCTGGATGATGGTGTGGTAAATTGGATTAGTAAGTATGCAGATGATACTAAGATAGGTGGGGTTGTGGATAATGAAGTAGATTTTCAAAGTCTACAGAGAGATTTAGGCCATTAGGAAGAGTGGGCTGAAAGATGGCAGATGGAGTTTAATGCTGATAAGTGTGAGGTGCTACATCTTGGCAGGACAAATCAAAATAGGACGTACATAGTAAATGGTAGCGAATTGAGGAATGCAGTTGCACAGAGGGATCTAGGAATAACTGTGCATAGTTCCCTGAAGGTGGAATCTCATGTAGATAGGGTGGTAAAGAAAGCTTTTGGTGTGCTGGCCTTTATAAATCAGAGCATTGAGTATAGAAGTTGGGATGTAATGTTAAAATTGTACAAGGCATTGGTGAGGCCAATTCTGGAGTATGGTGTACAATTTTGGCCGCCTAATTATAGGAAGGATGTCAACAAAATAGAGAGAGTACAGAGGAGATTTACTAGAATGTTGCCTGGGTTTCAGCAACTAAGTTACAGAGAAAGGTTGAACAAGTTCTTTATTCTCTGGAGCGCAGAAGGTTAAGGGGGGACTTGATAGAGGTCTTTAAAATGATGAGAGGTATAGACAGAGTTGATGTGATCAAGCTTTTCCCTTTGAGAATAGGGAAAATTCAAACAAGAGGACATGACTTCAGAATTAAGGGACGGAAGTTTAGGGGTAACATGAGGGGGAACTTCTTTACTCAGAGAGTGGTAGCTGTGTGGAATGAGCTTCCAGTGGAAGTGGTGGAGGCAGGTTCGTTGGTATCATTTAAAAATAAATTGGATAGGCATATGGATGAGAAGGGAATGGAGGGTTATGGTATGAGTGCAGGCAGGTGGGACTAAGGGAAAAAGGTTGTTCGGCACGGACTTGTAGGGCCGAGATGGCCTGTTTCCGTGCTGTAATTGTTATATGGTTATATGTTATAAGTTAGGTCTTCATTCTTTGGAGTGCAGAAGGTTAAGGGGGGACTCTTTAAAATTATGAGAGGGATAGACAGAGTTGACGTGGATAAGCTTTTCCCATTGAGAGTAGGGATGATTCAAACAAGAGGACATGACGAGAATTAAGGGACAGAAGTTTAGGGGTAACATGAGGGGGAACTTCTTTACTCAGAGAGTGGTAGCTGTGTGGAATGAGCTTCCAGTGGAAGTGGTGGAGGCAGGTTCGATTTTATCATTTAAAAATAAATTGTATAGGTATATGGACGGGAAAGGAATGGAGGGTTATGATCTGAGTGCAGGTAGATGGGACTAGGGGAGAATAAGTGTTCGGCACGGACTAGAAAGGCCGAGATGGCCTGTTTTCCGTGCTGTAATTGTTATGTGTTTATATGTTATATGGTTATATTATAGTTAACGACATTCTAGTTTATGGCCGCGATGCCACCAAGTATGATGCCAACCTATGTAAAGTACTGGACCGTGCCAGAGACATCAATTTAAAACAGAACCCACTGAAGTGCAAGGTCAGGGTTCCTGAAGTCACTTACGTAGGTCACGTGTTCACCAGCAATGGGCTAAAACCAACAAACCACTTAAGCCACTAATCCAAGTTCAAGTGGTTCGCTTGCAAAAGACATACCAAACTGGGTTTCATCCATGGCCCAACAAAGGAACCACGTTCCTACCTTTTCGACGTCGGCGGTACCATCCATAGACGCAACCGTCAACACCTCCTTCCAGCGAAGGAACGACGTCCAGCGTTTCAGGGTCCTGACGAGTTAAGAGTTTGCAGGGTGACCTGGACAGGTTGAGGGAGTGGGCAGATGCGTGGCAGATGCAGTATAATATAGATAAATGTGAGGTTATCCACTTTGGCGGCAAAAACAAGGGGGTAGATTATTATCTCAACGGGGTTAGATTAGGTAAGGGGGAGGTACAGCGAGACCTGGGTGTCCTTGTACACCGGTCACTGAATGTTGGTGTGCAGGTACAGCAGGCAGTGAAGAAAGCTAATGGAATGTTGGCCTTCATAACAAGAGGATTTCAGTTTAGGAGTAAAGAGGTTCTTATGCAGTTATATAGGGCTCTGGTAAGGCCACATCTGGAGTATTGTGTACAGTTTAGGTCTCCTAATTTGAGGTAGGACATCCTTGTGATTGAAGCAGTGCAGCGTAGGTTCACGATCAATCGATCCCTGGGATGGAGGGACTGTCATATGAGGAAAGATTGAAAAGACTAGGCTTGTATTCACTGGAGTTTAGAAGGATGAGGGGGATTCTTATAGAAACATATAAAATTATAAAAGGACTGGACAAGCTAGATGCAGGAAAAATGTTCCCAATGTTGGGCGAGTCCAGAACCAGGGGCCACAGTCTTAGAATAAAGGGGAGGTCATTTAAGACTGAGGTGAGAAAAAACTTTTTCTCCCAGAGAGTTGTGAATTTATGGAATTCCCTGCCACACAGGGCAGCGGAGGCCAATTCACTGGATGGATTTAAGAGAGGGTTAGATAGAGCTCCAGGGGCTAGTGGTGTC
This sequence comes from Amblyraja radiata, assembly GCF_010909765.2. Lineage (NCBI taxonomy): Eukaryota > Metazoa > Chordata > Chondrichthyes > Rajiformes > Rajidae > Amblyraja > Amblyraja radiata. The sequence goes on along the minus strand of NC_045956.1, from coordinate 34,995,259 downwards.
AAGGGATATGGGGAGAAGGCAGGCATGGGTTATTGATAGGGGACGATCAGCCATGATCACAATGAATGGTGGTGCTGGCTCGAAGGGCCGAATGGCCTCTTCCTGCACCTATTTTCTATGTTTCTATGAGCCTCTACTGAACTGTGATCGCTGTTCCAGCCGTTCCAGTACCTGCTGCTGCTACTTCCCAACACTCCCCGCGTCAGCCTACTTTTGTAACCGGTTCACTGCTAGCCCTGCGACGGTTTTCCCCTACGGTCTCACCCCAGAGCCCCTCGGGTTGACCCAAACGTGCCCTCAACTTTTTGGAAGAAAAGGTTGATGAGGCAGCTCCTTATCATATGAGGACCGGGCGGGTTAGCAAGCTGCCTGTTAGATACGGTGACTATGTTTAATCAATGTTTAACCAATTAGGTTTAGCCGATACTATTAGATATGATATTTTGCATTTAACAATTTATTTACTCAACGCTTTATCTACTTTTCATTTATAGAAGAAGAGATGTAGATTGGCTATAGCATGCTAGCCAATTACAATTCTACAGTCGGTCATATACTTCACAAATTTGGTCAGGAGATATTTCAGTTGAAATGTTAACGTTAATTCTGAAGTGGGAATGATGGAAACAGCGTTTATCAATAATTTGTTTTAAATCTGGTGCATACAAACTGGGTATCTTCATTGCTGTTCACAACACATACATTTAATCTGAAAATCCGGTAATGTGGCGTTTTGACACCTTTAAACATATTACCAAAAGAACATTTGCTGCATTTATGTCCTTTGGCCATCTCTTGTCAGTTAGTTTAATGTTTAACCTGTCAGATGGGTATAGTTGGTTTTGAACAGCTATTATCATAAAATGCCTTTAGAAGTTTCCTTGCAACCTGTATATTTTGTTGTGGATAAATTATGTGGGAAGCGAGAATGTTTCTGTACCAATAGCAATTACGACCCATGCTATGGCCATGTTGTGGGGCAATAGTCCCGAAATGAGGACGAGGAGCCAGGTGCTTCGGGTGGTATCTTTAATAGTGTCCTTGTCATCAGAGGAGTCTGCTAGAGGAAGATGGCACCTAAACCCTTGCCTTTTATCCCTCTAGTTAAGGGCCTCCTCTGGACTCAACCATTCCTGTGCCGAGGGGTTTGATAGTGGGAATGGCCCGACCCTTGGGAGCCGCCACAGGACACCCCCCCCCCTCAGAAACGGAGGCACGAAACGCACCAGTGGGCGTACAACCCGGCCAGACCACGTACGGAAATCAGCCAACCGAGGGGCTGGCGGAGGTACAGGCGGAAGGACAGGTGGAGGGACAGGCGGAAGGACAGGTGGAGTGACAGGCGGAGGGAGCCGTGAAGGGGGGCGCCCTCGAGGCCGAGGTTGGGCAACCAGCACTGCTGGTCAATGCTGGTCAATGTCCAGATGTGCCGGCTTTAACCGGTCAATCGACATGGTCTCCGGCCGGACCCCCATGTCCAACACAAAGGTCGTCTGTCCGTGTTCCAGCACCCGAAACGTGCTCTCATACGGCTCTGGAGTGGCGGCCGGTGGGCATCACGGCGCAGGAAAACGTATGGGCAGTCCCGGAGGGCTGATGGCACGTGCGGGCGAAATGTCCCATGGCGGGACATGGGGACGGGCGTAAGCCTGCCAACTCGCTTGTGAAGGCACTTCAGAGTGGATGAGGGCGTTCCCTGCTGCCCCGGCGCTGACGGCACGAACTCCCCGGGCACCTGTAAACGAGCTCCGCTGAGGACGAGGCCAAGTCCTCCTTAGGAGCAGTCCAGATGCCCAGCAAGACCCATGGCAGTTCATCCATCCAGTCCGGGCCGGAGAGTCGCGCCTTCAGCGCTGCTTTGAGCTGCCGGTGGAACCTCTCCACCAGGCCGTTCCCAGCAAGTGAGCCATGGCCGACCACAGCTCGGAGGTAAACTGTGGCCCCCTGTCCAAGGAGATGTGCACCGGCACCCCAAAGTGAGCAATCCAGTGCGCGGACAACGTACGAGCGCATGTAGCCGTTGATGTATCGGCCAGTGGTATGGCCTCCGGCCACCGCATGAAGCGATCCACCACCGTGAGGAGGTGGGCGATGCCCTGGGACGGCGGGAGAGGCTCCACAATGTCCACGTGGAGATGATCGAACCGCCGGCGTGGTAGACCGAACTCATGGAGGGGCGCCCGGACATGGCGCTGGATCTTCGCTGTCTGTCACGGAATACAGGGGCGAGCCCAGTGGCCAACCTGCTTGCGCAGACCGTGCCACATGAACCGAGCGGCCACTAGTGCCGTCGTCGCCCGGATGGATGGGTGAGCCAGCCCATGGAGAGGTGTGACCCTCGGACTATCCTTGGTCGGACTTTGCTTGCTTTATCTTGCACTAAACATTATTGCCTTATTATGTATCTGTACCTTGTAAATAGCTCGATTGTAATGATGTCTTGTCTTTCTGTTGACTGGATAGAACATGACAAAAACCTGTTCACTGCACCTTGCTACACGTGACAATAAACTAACCTGAACTAAACTGAGAAAAATATCAGAAGTGTGCAGAGAAATTTGTGGGTTTGCAAATCAAAATCGCTTTCTGCATTTAGTTATACAGCATGGAAACAGGCCCTTCGGCCCAACTTGCCCACGCCGGCCAACATGTCCCAGCTACACTAGGCCCACCTGCCAGCATTTGGCCCATATCTCTCCCAACGTGTCCTATCCATGTACCCGTCTTAAAGTTTCTTAAATGTTGGGATGGTCCCAGCCTCAACTACCTCCTCTGGCAGCTTGTTCCAGCCACCCACCATGTGAAAAGGTTACCCTTCAGATTCCTGTTAAATCTTTTCACCTTCACATTAAACCAATGTCTTGTGGTCCTTATTCCCCTACTCTGGGCAAGAGACAGTTCTTCTACCCGATCTATTCCTCTCATTTATGGGGAAGCACTAGTTGCAGATACTTGTCCGACGTTAGGAAGCTTTCCAGTTGAGACAGAGACAGAGTGTGATTACCTGTGGCAATAGGGTTGCCAACTTTCTCACTCCCAAATAAGGGGCAAAAGGTCAAAATACGGGACAAGTTCCCGACGGCAATTCGTTGACCGACTCGGACGTGGCTGGGTGAATGACGAGTTGACCGGAGTGCTGAACTGCACACAAAGCCCAGCCGATGGGCCAGCTGAGGAGTTTTGGCCCAGGTGACTTTGCGTGCAAAGTCCAGCACCCCATCCAACTCATGAACCGATGATCGGCCATGAGAAGGAGTGGTGGTGGTGTCAGCGGTAAGCGAAGGTCCAAAGATCAGACAGCTGGCCGGGCCGCCGACAGACGGGGCCACGGGCGAGGCGCTGCTGCTGCACTCCATGGGCTGCACTATGTCAGGACGCGTGAGGCGGGGCTGGACGTGGCGCTCCGATCCGACAATCCCCTCGACCCGAGTAGTAGCAGTCAAATACGGGACAAGGGCGGTCCCGTATGGGATTTAGCCCAAAATCCGGGATGTCCTGGCTGATACGGGACAGTTGGCAAACCTGTGTGGGAATTGGAATCATAGTTATACAACAAGGAAACAGGCCTTTCAGCCCATTTGTTTAAAATACGAGATTAAAATTGTGTATGTCCACCCTTGGTTTCATATCCCTGTTGTGCAATGTCTAGAATTTCTGAAAGTAACACACTAGGTACAACATTCGGAGATCGAAGGGGTAATCACTGCGGTTTGTACCCCTCAAGGTTGTTCCCTTCACTCGGTGTGTGCAAAACAGCAGGCCATGAATTGGAGTTCTCTTCTGTGTGTAAATAGTCTTCAAAAAATGATTCATTATGGAGCAGGAGTTTCTAATTAGCCTATGTACCAGCGTAACCAAAACAGACTAACAGATTGTTTGTTGTGTAAGAAGGAAGTCCAGATGCTGGTTTAAACCGAAGATAGACACAAAAAGCTGGAGTAACTCAGCGGGACAGGCAGCATCTCTGGAGAGAAGGAATGGGTGATGTTTTAGGTAGAGACCCTTCTTCAGACTGGTTAGGGATAAGGGAAACAAGAGATATAGACGGTGATGTGGAGAGATAAAGAACAATGAATGAAAGATATGCAAAAAAGTGACGATGATAAAGGAAACGGGCCATTGTTAGCTGTTTGTTGGGTGAAAACGAGAAGCTGGTGCGACTTGGGTGGGGGTGGAATAGAGAGGGAAAGGGAATGCCGGGGCTACCTGATGTGAGAGAAATCAAGATTTGTAAGCTGCCCAAACGAAATATGAGATGCTGTTCCTCCAATTTGTATTTAGCTTCACTCACTCTGACAATGGAGAAGACTGAGGACAGAAAGGTCTGAGTGGGAATGGGAAGGAGAATTAAAGTGTCCAGCAACCGGGAGATCAGGTTGGCTGAGCAAAGGTGTTCCACAAAATGAGCGCCCAGTCTACATTTGCTTGTTATTCTTTGCTCTGAAACATCAGAGGATGAGGGGAGACCTGATAGAAGAATGTAAAATTTGAGAGAGATGGTGTCAAAGTTCGTTTCTTAAAAAGCAGATAGCAACAAAAACTGTTAAAGGTAGACCATGGCAATCTTTAATTGATTCGTCAGACGGGAGTGGCCATCTACAATCAGCACAAACGTTACTCAGTGCTTCTCGGGCTCCCATTCACAGAACAAAGGACAGTTAGCACAATTATACATTTTTCTGATCAGTAAAACACTCCTACCCAGTTTGAATATGGTATATTTTTCTTATTAGTAAAACACTCCTACCCAGTTTGAATATGGCATGACTGAAAGATTCTGTAACCTTTCACAATATAGGAAAGCTGGGTCCAAATCAAGCTCATCCAATAACAAGTTATAACTTATCTCTGGAGCATCAGCTATTTTGTTAGATCTTGGCTTCTTTATGGCCTTGAAGAAGCACATGTTATTGCTGCAAGCTGCCATCTTAATGTCTTTATTGAAAAGACAACCTGTCCTCCATATTGTGTTCCATGTAATTTACAAAGTCATTCAGACTTGGCACTGAGCCATTCTTTTGTTCTACTAGTCCATGCTTTTGTAGAAGAACGACTCCATTTAAGATTTGACTATTAGATTTGACTATTAGCCAAATGCCCAGTCTGCGTTTGCTTGTTATTCTTTACTCTGAAACATCAGAAGATGAGGGGAGACCTGATAGAAGAATGTAAAATTTGAGGGGCATAGATAGGATAGACAGTCAGAACCTTTAACCAGAGTGGAAATGTGGAAGACTAGAGGGCAGAGTTTTAAGGTGAGAGAGGCAAAGTTTAAAGGAGATGTGCGGGGCACGTTTTCATACAAATATGCCCTTCGAGCCAGCACCGCCATTCAATGTGATCACAGCTGATCATCTAAATTCAGTACCCTGTTCCTGCTTTTTCCCATATCCCTTGATTCCATTAGCCCTAAGAGATAAATCTAACTCTCTCTTGAAAGCATCCAGTGAATTGGCCTCCATTGCCTTCTGTGGCAGAGAATTCCACATTCGCAACTCTCTGGGTGAAAAGGTTTTTCCTCATCTCTGTTCTAAATGGCCTACACCTTATTCTTATACTGTGACCGATGGTTTAACATTGGGAACATTTTTCCTTCATTTAGCCTGTATGTCCAATCCGTTATATTTTTTGTAAGATATCCTCTCATCCTTCCGGTGAATAATGGTATTTAAGAGGCTTTTGGATTTACTCATGGATATGGACCATTGGCACTCATTGGTTTACCTTAAGGGGCTGTCCCACTTACGTGACTTTTTCGGCGACTGTTGGCACCCATCATAGGTTGTTACAGGTCGCCGAAATTTTTCAACGTTGAAAATCCAACGGCGACCAGAACAAAGTAGAACTCTTTGGGCGACTACTCAGGCCCATACAGGTTTCACCCCGCAACATGTCGCCAGGGTGTCGCCTGTATGGTCATGAATAGTCTCCTAGTCACCCAAAGAGTCATAACGTATTTCTGGTCGCCGCTGAATTTTCAACATGTTGAAAATTTTCGACAACCTAAGACGGGTGCCGGCAGTCGCCGAAAAAGTTGTGTAAGTGGGGCAGGCCCTTTGGTATCGTCTTCAGCACAGACATTGTGGGCCGAAGGGCCTGTTCCTGTGCTGCACTGTTCTGTGCAATTACTAGAGTATCTCCCAAGCTAAATAGCACAGTTATTTGGCTTAAAACCAGAGATGGGAGGAGGCTGGAAATATTCCAGGCAATTTAGGGCAAAATTCATTCTTGATACCTGATGTTGCTCAATGAACTGCAGGTTTCTTATTTGAGTTCCTAATCTAACGAGAAGCAATAAAGTGTGCTCTGGTCCTAGTCTCTCTCACTAGTGGAAACATCCTCTCCACATCCACTCTATCCAGGCCTTTCACTATTCGGTAAGTTTCTAAGAGGATCCCCCCTCATTCCTCTAGGTAAGCAAAGTAGTTAAAGCGCTTAGCAACCAGGAGATTGTGTAGGCTTTAGGGTTAACAGAATCAAGTGATATGGGGAGATAGCAGGAACGGGGTATGGATTTTGGATGATCAGCCATGATCATATTCAAAGGCGGTGCTGGCTCAAAGGGCCAAATGGCCAACTACTACATCTATTTTCTATGTTTCTACGTCATCATGAGTCCAGGTAGGTTCAAAAACCCATCGCGGGGCTTGTTTCAGCAGAGGCCCAGGAGCCATTACAGAGGGAGGAGCGATGTCCGAGCGGTAGGTTCAAAATCTCATCGCGGGGCTTGTTTCAGCAGAGGCCCAGGAGCCGTTACAGAGGGAGGAGCGCCCAACTCTGCAACGTTCCATTCGCCATTCACACTTCAAATTAAGTGGGCTTGAGGAAGCCGCTGATTGGTGGAAGCGGACTAGAGTAAGCAGCTGATTGGCTTGTATCCAGGGTAAGGCTTTATATTGTATCCAGGATAAGGAGGAGTATGAGGCCCAGGGCAGTTTACTGTTCTGGATGTCAGATGTGGGAGGTCATGGAGTCTGATAGCCCTCCAGATGTACACATCTGCGCCAGGTGCGTCAAGATGGGTTCCTAAAGGACCATGATAGGAACCTGGAGCAGCATCTCGATGACCTCTGTCTGTTCAGGGAGAGTGAGGAGGTCATAGAGAGGAGTTATAGGGAGGTGGTCACTCCAAGACCATGGTAGGCAGGCAAGTGGGTCACTGTTAGGAAGGGCAAGGGGCAGAGGCAGGGACTAGTGAGTACCCCAGTGGCTGTACACCTTGAAAATAAGTACACATGTTTGAGTACGGTTGGGGGGTCAGCTTACCTGGGGCAGCGACAGCGGCCGGGCCTCCGGCACAGAGACCGGCCCTGTTGTTCAGAAGGGTAGGGGAAAGAAGAGGAGGGCAATAGTAATAGGGGACTCTATAGTTAGGGGGTCAGATAGGCGATTCTGTGGATGCAGTCAAGAGACCCGGATGGTAGTTTGCCTCCCTGGTGTCAGGGTCTGGGATGTGTCTCAACGCGTCCAAGATATCCTGAAATGGGAGGGAGAGGAGCCTGAGGTCGTGGTACATATAGGTTCCAATGACATAGGTAGAAAAAGAGAAGAGGTCCTGAAAGGAGAATTTAGGGAGTTGGGAGGAGAGTTAAGGAGAAGGACCAAAAAAGTAACGATCTCAGGATTACTGCCTGTGCCACGAGACAGTGAGAGTAGGAATGGAGCGAGGTGGAGGATAAATGTGAGGCTGAGGGACTGGTGCAGTGGGCAGGGATTCAAGTTTCTGGATCATTGGGACCTCTTTTGGGGAAGGTGTGACCTGTACAGAAATGACGGGTTGCATTTGAACCCGAGGGGGACCAATATCCTGGCGGGGAGATTTGCAAAGGCTACTGGGGAGACTTTAAACTAGAACGGTTGGGGGGAGGGACTCAAATAGGGAAAGCTAGTCGTCAGTGTGTGAGGCAGGAGGGAGAGAAGGGAAGCACTCGGACCCAAAATGTAGGGGAGAAAGAAGAAAAAGATAATAAACAGAGAATAAGAGAGGGTGGGTTTCTTAATCCTTCTCATTTCCAGCGAATTCAAGCCCAGTCGACCCCTTCTTTCATCATACGTAAGTCCCGCCATCCCGGGTATTAACCTGGTGAATTTACGCTGCACTCCCTCAATAGCAAGGATGATTTCCTCAAAGTAGGAAAGGTACAAAGTGTGTAAAAGCACACCTCCACATTCAGGGACAGTTTCTTCCCAGCTGTTATCAGGCTACTGAATCATCCTACCACAACCAGAGAGCAGTTCTGAACTACTATCTACCTCTTTGGTGAACCTTGGACTATCCTTGCTGGCTTTATCTTGCACTAAACGTTATTCCCTTATTTCTTTATCTATACATTGTAAATAGCTCAATTGTAATCATGCATTGTCTTTCTGCTGACTGTTTTCAGCATGCGACAAAAAGCATTTCTCGGTACACATGACAATAAACTCAACTGAACTGAGTTCCTTGTATCTAACATTTGAGTCCAGTTGGTTATAACCACTGTGACGGTCATATTGTGAGATTCAAAAATCACAAATGCTCTTGAGACAAATTCAGACAAAGAAGTGTTTTTATTAATTTCATATTCTGCAGAATAGGTGCCTCTCCACTGATGTCCCCTAGAGGCACACCGAGGATCGGGATATCTTCTATCTTTATACATTTCTTTTCATTATTATCACATTCTCATCTCTCCCCATTGAGCTTCTTCCAATCATAACATAAAGCCCAGATTCCCACGAGAACGTCGTGGAACGCCCACCCAACGTCAAAGGCACCTCCCCTATCATGCATCGCATGTGCATTTAAATTAGGCAACTTGTCATAGTGGGTGTGAGTACATTTTCATGGAATCTCATCAAGCAAGTACATTACAGAGTAGCTCATGCCCCTTCCCCCAGTTCCCGTTATGTTCTTGTCTGACTGTGGTTATCTTCTGACTCTCATCCTTGAAATGTCACCATCTGTACTTGCTGCTATTATCTAGAATTTCTCTCTGTTCTTTATATTGTTACTTTCTATTCTACCAGCAGTCTGGCTTCTGCTGACATCTTATTTCTTTCTAAGTTATATTTCTATCCCTAGTCTAAATCAACCATGTCTGTTAACTCTTTCCTCACAATCCATTCTTTTCTTTTTGCTACGCACCCTTGATTTATACTATCTCCTCCTTTTCTAACGCTAGCAGAAGATTCTTCACCTCCCTATCCTCCTCTCGTTGGTCATACTGTGTTCTGAAGGCCATTATGGTGGCAGCACTGTTCTTCGTCAGGGCGGTTTCTATCAATCGCTGAGCCAATCCCCTTACGCAGGGAATGATACAACATCCGAACAAACACAATAACCCTGCCATGACTATTACTGATGTTAGGGCTGATGTAAAGATGTGCTTCCATTTCCCAAACCAGGAGTCTAGAAACCCGGTCCAGGAGGTGTCTACTCCAGAGTTCTCAGCCAATTCAATAGACAGAGAGGTGAGACCTGCTAGGGCTCTTGACACTGACCCATCCGGAGCAGTGTTGTTGGGGATGTATGTGCAACATTGTTCGCCAAACATTACACACACCCCTCCCTTCTCAGCCAGTAGCATGTCCAAGGCCATGCGATTTTGCCAGGCCATTTGGCTGGTAGCTGTCAGTTGTTCCGCTAATCCTTCAACTGCATCTCGAGTGTAATTTATAAAGCGTTGTTGATTGTAGTATAAGTAGTTGATCCAGTCCACATTTTTATTAATTGTGGACCACCAGAAGAGTATGGACTCAAAGCCCGCAGCTATCTGATTTCTGGCTTTAAATTCATCGGGTACCCCTCTTGGCACCCCTATCGCATCTATATAGATGTGTGTGTCGATGATCCTCTCACCTTTCTCTTTTGTTCGTACTGCTGTCTCCGTGATTAGTAACACCAGGTAGGGTCCAGTCCACTTAGCTTGCAGCTTTTCTTCTTTCCACGTTTTTATTAATACCCAGTCTCCAGCCTTGACTGAGTGAATCGGAAAGTCCAGTGGTGGGCTCTGGGCCAGCAATCCTTTAATTTTTAGTTCTGCAAGAGATTGGGACACTGCCAGTAAATAGTTCCTTAGGAACACATCGTTCCCTTGTATTGTTGGGACTCCTTCTATCTTCCCTAAGTATGGGAGCCCGAATAACATTTCATATGGTGATATCCCTATGTCTTTTCGAGGTGCTGTTCGGATTCTCAACAGGGCTATCGGGAGGCACTTAGTCCAGGGGAGTCCCGTTTCCTCTATCAACTTGGTGATTTGGGTCTTTAAGGTGTCATTCATTCTTCCCACCTTTCCTGAGCTCTGGGGATGCCATGGTGTATGCAATTTCCATTCTATTCCCAGTGCTTCACATATCATTTCATGTGTTTTGGAGGCAAAATGGGTCCCTCTATCTGAGTCTATTGTTTCCACAATCCCATATCTGGGTATAATTTGTTCTAATAATATCTTGGCTACCGCCTGAGAGGTGGCAGTTGCCGTGGGGAATGCCTCTACCCATCTGGTGAAATGGTCCACTACCACTAACAGGTACTTCCATGTTCGTACCCGGGGCAGCTCGGTAAAATCTATCTGTATTCTTTGGAAGGGCCTAACTGCTAATGGTTGTCCTCCTCCTGGGACTGCTCTCATGATTTTCTTATTAATTCGCTGACATATTACACAGCCCCTTATGACTTGTTTGGCCATGGTAAACATCCCACAGCAAGCGTAGGTTCCGAGGAGGGTGTCACAGAGGGCTTGTGTTCCCCAATGGCTTTGTCCATGTAATCTCCCTAATAACTCCCTCATTATTTCTTTGTTCAATAGCTGCTTTCCATTTGGTGTCCACCATTTCCCATTTGAAGTACGCTGAGCCCCCATTTCTTTCATGTTTTCCTGTTCTTTCTCACTAAAGATAGGTATCTTTTCCTCTGGTTCCCTTAAAGGTATTAGTGACTTCATTTCTACCATCTGTTCTGTGGCTGCTCTTTTTGCAACCTCATCCACTGCCCTATTTCCTCTGGCCTCCAGGGTGTTACCCTTCTGATTCCCTGCCACATGTTCTATGGCTATTCGTTCTGGTTTTTGCAAGGCTTCCAGTGTCTGTCCTACCAATTGCTCATGTGCTAATTCTTTACCTCGAGTTGTTATCATTCCTCGCTCTTTCCAGATCTTCCCAAAGGTGTGTACTACTCCAAAAGCGTATTTTGAATCGGTATATACTGTCCCTTCCTTCCCCTCCAATAATTCTAAAGCTCTCATTAATGCATATAATTCACAAGATTGCGCTGACCAACTACCAGGCAGCCTGCCGCTTTCAATTTCCTCCATAGTTTCCCCGTTCACTATACCGTACCCACTATGTCTTTTTCCATCTATGCACCTGGAGGATCCATCTATCCACAGTCGACAGTATCCTATCAATCCCAGGAATTTTCGGATCCTTTCTTATTCTTTGGTAGTGGTACTCCCGTGATCCCAGCTATCCTTTCAGGGTTGATTCGTCTCTTTCCTCCACTTATCAGATGTCCCAGATATTTTACCTCTTGTTTCACAAATTGAAGCTTGTTACGGGACACTTTTAACCCCTTTCTTCCCAAGAAGTTTAACAGGCTTATTGTGGCGTCCCTTACTTCCTCTTCTCTCTCTCCTGACAAAAGGAGGTCATCCACATACTGTAATAGTTGCGTTTCCCCGTGTCCTGGGAAATCCTCCAATACCTGCTCTAAAATTTGGCCGAATAAATTTGGTGATTCTGTAAAACCTTGAGGGAGCACCGCCCACCGGAATTGTTGCTTTCGCCCGGTTTTTAGGTTTTCCCACTCAAAGGCGAATAAGTCTCTACTCTCTGTTGCCAGCGGACAGCTCCAGAAGGCATCCTTTAAATCTACCACACTAAACCATTTGTGGCTTGGGGGTATCCGTCCCATGATGGTGTAAGGGTTAGGCACTACCGGGTGTCGGGCTTGGACCACCTTGTTCAGTTCCCTCAAGTCCTGTACGAGTCTAAACGTCCTGTCGGTCTTTCTGACTGGTAGGATCGGAGTATTGTAGGGGGACATTCATGGTTCCAATAACCCGTCCTCTAATAAATTCTCAATGATTGGTTGTAAGCCTTTTCGTCCCTCGGTTGAAATGGGGTACTGTCTTACTCGTACTGTGTCTGTGTGTCTCTCTCTCTCTCTCTCTCTCTCTCTCTGTCTGTGTTTCTCAACTTGTATGTCTACCATAAAACAACATAAAAGCTGGTCATGTTTCATCAATTAACTTATTTCCAGTTAACTTTACTGACGAGAAATCTAAAAGAACATCAAGAAACGATTTTTACAACTTCTCTTTCTCAGGTTACCAGGATACAAATAGTTCATTTTTGCAGCTTGTTCACAATCCCCCACGGCCCAAACACAGTGGGAATTCCCACCTCCGCCACGGGGGCGTCTGTGTTCAATTTTACAACTTGCTCATTTCAACCATTTGTTCCAAACCGGTTTTCAAACAAATCACTTCGTTTCATTCTTACTTCAAATAGATTATTCAATTTATATTTTCTCCCTGCCTGCACTGTTGTCCCCGGCCTTTGCCGTCTTCTATCACATCCCCCTTTCGCGGCCTCTGCCGTCTTCTTATCTGCTACTTTCGGGATAAATCCCTTCTCATCCTGTCTCAGGAACTTTCCTGTCTCTATCTGTTCCTTATTTGCTGTTTTTCTACTGCCTGCAACATAATCATTGCCTTCCCCTTCTGTTTTATCTCATCTCTCCGCACGTACACTTTCTGGGCCTCTGTAAGCAACTGAGGTAGTGGTTTCTCATTCCAGTCATCCATCTTTTCTAATTTCTTCCTTACATCAGGCCAGGATTTGGTCACGAAATTGGCCCTAAGCAATTGTTGTCCTGCCCCTGAGTCCGGGTCTATTCCAGAATACTGTTGCATGTTCTTCCTGAGTCTCTGAAGGAACACTGTCGGGGCCTCATCTTTCTGCTGTCCATTCTCAAATGCTCGTTCGAAATTCTGTCCTTTGGGTACTGCCTCTCTTATCCCTTTTATAATTATATCCCGCAGGTCCTTCATATTCCTTCATTTTTCTTCTGTTCCCTTGTCCTAATCTGGCTCTTGTACTGGAATTTATCTGCTGCCGCTGCATTCTGCTGCCCTGGAGGGTTCTCCTGTTCCCACTTTTTCCATTGCTGCTGCCCTAATCATTTGCCTCTCCTCTGATGTGAAGAGATTCCCCATAATGGCCATCAACTCCTCCCATGTATAAGTGTTTGGCCCAAGGAATTGATCTAACTGCTCGGCCAGACCTAAAGGATCCCCTAGGAGGCTTTTCATTTCTCTCTTGAAATTCCTCACTTCAGTACTAGTTAAGGGGACATTAACAAACCCCATTCCCCCTTGGGGTCCTCCCATGGGTACCTCTCTTAGAGGTCTAATTTTTACCGATCTTTTTACTCTGTCTGACCTTCTGACTCCCTCTCCCGGTGACGGGGGATTTAATTCATCTACCCCGACCGCCTCCTGTCTCTTTATTCCCTTTTCTTTCTCACTCCTGGGGTCCGGTAGGTCACTCTCGGTATCATCACTGTCAGTAACATCATCATTAAATTCTTGTTTTACCCTGTCCTTTCTCTTTACCACCAGAGTGGACCCTGGTGTCACCTCTTCCACTCCCATCACCACGAGTGGGGGCGGGGGTTGAATTGACAGCGCTACTTCGGGTAATTGATGTACATAGGGAGGAGCTAGGTTCTCCAGTAAATTCCATGAGGGTGAAGAGGAATTTAACTGTTCAACCTCTTCTTTTAATTTCAACAAATTACATCCTGTTTCCCATACCGCGGCATACATGGTTTCTTCTATCATTGGATTGGGTTTATTTTTCACATATATATTCAATGCCTGCTGTACCCAATCCTCATCTGACCCATCCTCCGGCCACCAGACCGAAGCTCCTTTTATCGGGTGTTTTGGCCATTCAATATAACAATACCTTATCATTGTTGTCTTCTCCAACCCCTGGGTATTTCCTGTCCCCCAGCGGTTCAGCATTCGCCCCAACGGACTATTGGGCAGAATGCGGGGATTTGGCTTACGGCCTTTCCCCTCCCTTTTAGGTTTTTCATTTACATTTCCCATTCTCTCGATCGGAATTCCTCTCCGATCTCTTATCAAATTGCCCAGGTAATACTATAATAGTCAAAGTTTCTTACCGGGGGTCTCTGCACAGAATCACTCGATTTTCGCGATCTCCTATCACTCTCACTTCTTTGCCGAGTCTCTGTTTGGTCCGGTTACTACTGCTTAAACAGCTGACAGCAAGCAAGGAGTCTGAGACCGCTGAACTCAGCAGGGTGCACCTTCCCTTCGTCCGTCTACTACCGTCAGCTGTCTAGAGTATTGGATCTCGGAAACGAGCCCCCAAGTTGTGAGATTCAAAAATCACAAATGCTCTTGAGACAAATTCAGACAAAGAAGTGTTTTTATTAATTTCATATTCTGCAGAATAGGTGCCTCTCCACTGATGTCCCCTAGAGGCACACCGAGGATCGGGATATCTTCTATCTTTATACATTTCTTTTCATTATTATCACATTCTCATCTCTCCCCATTGAGCTTCTTCCAATCATAACATAAAGCCCAGATTCCCACGAGAACGTCGTGGAACGCCCACCCAACGTCAAAGGCACCTCCCCTATCATGCATCGCATGTGCATTTAAATTAGGCAACTTGTCATAGTGGGTGTGAGTACATTTTCATGGAATCTCATCAAGCAAGTACATTACAGAATAGCTCATGCCCCTTCCCCCAGTTCCCGTTATGTTCTTGTCTGACTGTGGTTATCTTCTGACTCTCATCCTTGAAATGTCACCATCTGTACTTGCTGCTATTATCTAGAATTTCTCTCTGTTCTTTATATTGTTACTTTCTATTCTACCAGCAGTCTGGCTTCTGCTGACATCTTATTTCTTTCTAAGTTATATTTCTATCCCTAGCCTAAATCAACCATGTCTGTTAACTCTTTCCTCACAATATGGTGTAGTGGTTTATTCCCTTCTGGACCTGCCTTCCATTCGAAAGATCGCAAGTTTGTAAACCATCATAATCAGAGGTGACCTCATAATGTGCCTGGCCGACGACCTCACAGTGAACTGCATCCGTAACCATGAGAGACAGACTCCATTTCATCTGTCAACTTGGCAAACTGGCTCCATTTCATCTGTCAACTTGAAGTGGGTACACCATACCCATTCTGCCAGGATTGAAACAGCTGGTAGCTACTAGAGGTCCAAACTCTAACCTTCACGGGGTGGATCAATAACCCAAGCAAGGAGTTTCGAGAATGCCGGAGAAAAAGGACAGCGCCAAGCAGACTTACAAGAGGAGATCTAAGGTAGATCTGAATCTGTTAATAGACCAAGATAAAAGATGGAGTGACTCAGCAGGCCTTATTCTGAAACTTTGACCCCTGGTTCTGGACATGAAACTAGTCAGAGAACTAGGGTTGGGGAGGGATGGAGGGAGAGGGAAAGCAAGGGTTAATTGAAGTTAGAGAAGTCAATAGTGATACTGCTGGGCTGTAAGCTGCCCATGGAAAATATGAGATGCTGTTCCTCCAATTTGCGCTGGGCCTCACTCTGACAGTGGAGGAGGCCCAGGACAGAGAGGTCAGTGTGGGAATTGGAGGGGTAGTTAACGCGTTTAGCCACCAGGAGATTGTGTAGGCTTTGGCGGACTGTGCGGTGGTGTTCATCGAAACGATCGCCGAGCCTGCTCTTGACCTGCCGATATAAAGGAGTCCAAACCTGGAACAGCGGATACAATAGATGTTGGACCAGGTGCAAGTGAACCTCTGCCTCACCTGAAAGAACTGTCGGGGTCCTTGGACACAGTTGAGGGAGGAGGTGTAGGGACAGGTATTGCATCTCCTGTGGTTGCAGGTGAAATTGTGTGATGTGCTTGCTTAGATCCAAGAGTTATGCTCAAGACAAGGGTCTTGTGCAGTGAGCCAAGGTTCAGTGAAAATCCCCAAGTAGTTACACTCAAAGTTTCTGTGTAAGTGACAGATGTTTTTAAGAAGACAAAACAAAGAAGCAAGTGTAGCATGCAGCCATTAGTGAATAATACAGGATTAATCCTAGTTCAAAATTGTAGTTTTCCACTTAAACCACGTTGAAGAATGCAGGCTTATTTTAAAAGCTAGCTGGGTGAGGCATTTAGACTGTCTCCCATCTAGACATTTAGACAAGGAAAATACCTTCTGGGTTTTGGTCAGGTGCCAAGTAAAAACTGGGCTCTTTGCTCGAAATGAAGCAGTAATGTCTGCCTCAAATCTTTTGGAATGCATGAGGTAAACATTCAAACCACATTCAAAATGTGTCGGAAGGAACTGCAGATGCTGGTTTACACCAGAGATAGACACAAAGCACTGGAGTAACTCAGCGGAACAGGCAGCATCTCTGGAGAGAAGGAATGGGTGAGTTTTCGGGTCCAGACGCTTTGTGGGTTTGGTGATCCCAGTAGACGGCTCCATTTAGTTTGTGCAAATCGGACCATTCGGCCCCACTGACCTGTGCCTCCTATCTTCCTTGCCAAGGTTAATGGTGGCACGAGGAGTAAATGATTAGTTATTTTTACCAATCTGTTACAAGAACAGCTGCCTGAAGTAATCAAACTCCACAATTGAATTTACAATGTTGTACATGTTCTTCTTCCTAACTTGTCTAATCTGATGTGCAAATATTTGTGTGGCACCGTGGCGCAGCGGTGGAGTTGCTGCCTTACAGCGCCAAAGACCCGGGGTCAATCTGGACTACGGGTGCTGCCTGTACGCATTTTGAACCATCTCCCTGTGGCAGCGTGGGGTTTCTCCGGGTGCTCCGGTTTCCTCCCACACTCCACAGACCTACAAGTTTTCCAGGTTAATTGGCTTCAGAAAATTTGTAAATTGTCCCTAGTGCGCCGGTGATCGATGGTTGGCGCGGTCTAGGTGGGCCGAAGGGCCTGTTTCCGCGCTATATCTCTAAAGCCTAAATCAGCTTGGCTTAACTCATCTCCTTCCCTTCCCCTCCAAACCCTTTGTTAAAGTTACCTGAGGTATAGAATATAGAACAGTACAACACAGGAACAGGCCCTTTGGCCCACAATGTCTATGCCAAACGTGTCTGCCAAACAGGCCCTTTGGCCCAAAATGTCTGTGACACCACTGCCAACTCTTACTGTATCTGCCTGCACATAATCATTATCCCTCCATTCCCTGCCTATCCAAAAACTAGCCACTAGGGGTGCCGCATTGAAGGCAGCCTCTACCTACAGTCTGTTCCTTTTTTTCTATCTTTTTTTCATTTTAGTTTGTCTAAACTGTTTGTTTTGGGGATTCTTTAATTTTTCTATGTGCGGGAGGGGAGTAGGGTAAGGGGGGAACCGTTTCCCAGTCGCTTCCTGGCGAGGATGCGACTATTTCTCCGAGTCGCGTCCTCGCCCCCCTCCTTGCGGCCTACCAACTGGATCAGAGCGGCCTTTCCTACCGGAGACCGGGGACCGGTCCAGTGCTTCGGCAGCGGTGGCGCGGCGCTGGATTCACCGCGGAAGGCGAAGCCTACCCGGATTGCTGTTTGAAGCTCCGGAGTGTTGGGCCTGCAGCATCGACATCGTGGAGCTCTGGTTCACGGGGCTCCCAGCGCGGGCGGCGCTGACTTCAACATCGTGGAGTCCCTGGGGCCTTTTGCCGAGGGCCGCCAACATGAATTTCCGCCCAGCGGGCCCGGGGACCTCGGGAGACGCGGACTCCTGTGGGAGACGGCCAATTCAGTGGTCCAAGCCGCTGAGCTTGTCCTCCCGTTCCGACGTCGGAGTTCCAACATCCCGGCGAGCGGGCCTGACCGGCGGGCCGCCCGTAGCGGTGACTCCGGACCGACCACGGGTGAACATCAGGAACATCGGAGGAAGATGACTGACTTTGGTGCCTTCCCTCACAGTGAGAAACTTTTGATTCTGCGGTGTGGGGATGTTTTATGTTGGACTATCGTGTGTTGTGTTCTTTATTTTATTGTATGGCTGTATGGTGACCACACATTTCACTGTACCAACTGGTACACGTGACAAATAAATGTATCTTGTGTCTTGTAACATGTTAAATGCCATTGTTGTATCTGCCTCCACCACCCCTGGCAACACACTCAAGGCGCACTCCAAACTTTAATAACTTGCTCCACACATCTTTAAACTTTTCCCCTCTCTCGTTAAAGCTATTCCCTCTAGTATTCCATCTCTGTCTTGGGAAAAAGGAGTGGCACGGTGGCGCAGCGGTAGAGTTACTGGCTTACACCGGTTGCAGTGCCAGAGACCCGGGTTCGATCCTGACTACAGGCGCTGTCAGTACAGAGTGTGTACGTTTTCCCCGTGACCCGTGTGAGGTTTTTTTCCGAGATCTTCAGTTTCCTCCCACACTCCAAAGACGTGCAGGTTTGTAGGTAAATTGGCTTGGTGTAAATGTAAATTGTCCCTAGTGTGTAGGGTAGTTTAAAGCGCGAGGATCGCTGGTTGACATAGACTCGGTGGGCTGAAGGGCCTGATTCTGTGCTGCATCTCTAAACTAAACTAAAAAAGGTTCTGACCGTCTGGTTTTATGTGGGAGGAGGTGGGTAGAGTAAGGGGGAAACTGTTTTCCAGACACTTCCTGGCGAGGATGCCACTTTTCTCTGAGTCGCCTCTTCTTCCCCCCCCCCCCCCCCCCCCCCCGCCCCCTAGCGCTGGATACATGGTGGAGCGGGAATGCATTACCCAATTCGTCGTTAGAGCACATGGGCTCACTGGTCTGAGGGCTATAGAAAGAATCTTGCACTTTGCTGACTTTCACATGCAATGTTAAACTGAGACCAACGAGGTAACGGCAATAGTTTGTTTTAGGGAGATGGCGTGAAAACAGGCCCTTCCGCCCACCCAGTCCACGCCAACCAACGATCACCCGTACACTACTCCTATATTCCTCATACTAGGCCAAATTACAGAAGTCAATTAACCATATAACCATATAACAATTAACCATATAACAATTACAGCACGGAAACAGGCCATTTCGGCCCTACAAGTCCGTGCCGAACAATTTTTTCCCTTAGTCCCACCTGCCTGCACTCATACCATAACCCTCCATTCCCTTCTCATCCATATGCCTATCCAATTTACTTTTAAATGATACCAACGAACCTGCCGCCACCACTTCCACTGGAAGCTCATTCCACACCGCTACCACTCTCTGAGTAAAGAAGTTCCCCCTCATGTTACCTCTAAACTTCTGTCCCTTAATTCTGAAGTCATGTCCTCTTGTTTGAATCTTCCCTATTCTCAAAGGGAAAAGCTTGATCACATCAACTCTGTCTATCCCTCTCATCATTTTAAAGACCTCTATCAAGTCCCCCCTTAACCTTCTGCGCTCCAGAGAATAAAGACCTAACTTATTCAACCTATCTCTGTAACTTAGTTGTTGAAACCCAGGCAACATTCTAGTAAATCTCCTCTGTACTCTCTCTATTTTATTGACATCCTTCCTATAATTGGGCGACCAAAATTGTACACCATACTCCAGATTTGGTCTCACCAATGCCTTGTACAATTTTAACATTACATCCCAGCTTCTATACTCAATGCTCTGATTTATAAAGGCTAGCATACCAAAAGCTTTCTTTACCACTCTATCTATATGAGATTCCACCTTCAAGGAACTATGCACGGTTATTCCCAGATCCCTCTGTTCAACTGTATTCTTCAATTCCCTACCATTTATCATGTACGTCCTATTTTGATTTGTCCTGCCAAGGTGTAACACCTCACATTTATCTGCATTAAACTCCATCTGCCATCTTTCAGCCCATTTTTCCAAATGGCCTAAATCACTCTGTAGACTTTGGAAATCCTCTTCATTATCCACAACACCCCCTATCTTGGTATCATCTGCATACTTACTAATCCAATTTACCACCCCTTCATCCAGATCATTGATGTACATGACAAACAACAAAGGACCCAACACAGATCCCTGAGGCACCCCACTAGTCACCTGCCTCCAACCCGACAAACAGCCATCCACCATTACCCTCTGGCTTCTCCCATTCAGCCACTGCTGAATCCATCTTGCTATTCCTGCATTTATACCCAACAGTTTAACCTTCTTAACCAACCTTCCATGAGGAACCTTGTCAAAGGCCTTGCTAAAGTCCATATAGACAACATCCACTGCTTTACCCTCGTCAATTTCCCTAGTAACCTCTTCAAAAAATTCAAGAAGATTAGTCAAACATGACCTTCCAGGCACAAATCCATGTTGACGGTTCCTAATCAGACCCTGTTTATCCAGATGCTTATATATATTATCTCTAAGTATCTATTCCATTAATTTGCCCACCACTGAAGTCAAACTAACAGGTCTATAATTGCTAGATTTACTCTTAGAGTTGCTAGGTTTACTCTTAGAATTGCTAGGTTTACTCTTAGATTAACCTACAAACCGGCACATCTCTGGAATGTGGGAGGAAACCATAGCACCCGAAGGAAACCCACGTGGGTCACAGGGAGAACGTACAAACTCCGTCCAAACAGCACGCATAGTCAGGATCGAACCCGGGTCTCTGGCGCTGTAAGGCAGCAACTCTACCACTGTGCCATCGTGACGACCAATTCACTTGATGCTAAGGGAGTTGTATGTTATCCCTCTGCAAACTTTCAAACCCAATGATTCAAGAGATTCAAGATTCTAGAGACATTTAGACATGTTCAGATTCAGACCAATTAGTACAGTGAAATTTGGGGTCACCATATTGCCATACGAACAAAAAAAGAACACAGAACACGATAGGCTTTAACATAAACATCCCCACACACCAGATTCAAAGTTTCTTACTGTGAGGGAAGGCACCAATGTTCAGTCATCCTCCTCTTTGATGTTCTTTGATGTTCACCCGATGTTCAGGCCCTCTCGCCGGGATGATGGAACTCAATGGTTCAAAGGTTCAAAGGTTATTTTATTGGTCACATACACCTAGGTGTAGTGAAATGCTTCTTGCCAATGCAGCACATAAAGAAAGAATAGAGATATAACAGTAATGAGAGATTTAAACATAAAAAATATCCCCCCACAACGGTTCCCATTATGAGGGAAGGCACAATGTCCAGTCACCATCCCATGTCCACCCATACTCGGGCCTATTGAGGCCTCCACAGTCGCCTTTACGGAGGCCCGATGTTCCAGGCCATTCTCGCTGGGTGATGGTGCTCCGGCATCGGGAGAATCCTCTCAGCAGCTTGGGAACCCTGGAACGGTCGCTTCCCTTACCGGAGACCGCGGCTTCCGAAGCCAACAAGGCCGGAAGGAGCTCCACCACTGGCGATCTCGGCGAGAGATCCCAGGCTCCCGATGTTTAAGGTCAGCGCCGTTGCCCGCGGCTGGCCGCTTCACAGTCCCGCAGCTCTGCGATGTTCACCTGCGGTCTCAGTTCTCCGGAGCTCCAGCGCTGTGCTGCCGCAGCCGAAGCCAAGGTACTGGGCGGTCCCCTCAGGAAACGCCGCTCCAGGCCCGCTGGTAGGCCACAAGGACGGGTCGAAAGTGCAGCCCGGAGAAAAGCTGCCTCTCTCCGACCAGGTAGGGACCCTGAAAAGTAGTTTCCCCCTTCCTCGGAACGGAAGAACATGCTCAGCGGCTTGGACTTCCGAATCGGCCACTTTTTATCGGAGACCGCGGCTCCCGAAATCCACAGGCCGAGCTGGGCGGAGATTCACACTGGCGGCCTTCGGCAAAGGGATCCCAGGACTCCATGATGTTGAAGTCAGCGCCACCCAAAAGACGAGCTTCAAACAACGATCCGGGTAAGGCATCGCCCGTTCCACGATGTATCCAGTGCTGCGCTGCTGCTGATGCTCTGGTCCGGTCATACCAATCCAGTTGATAGGCCCCAAGGGGTTGGGGGGGCTGGGCAAAGATGCGACTCGGAAAATAGTCACAACCTCGCCACAAAGTGACTGGGAAACAGTTTCCCCCTTACTCTACCCACCTCTCCCCACATAAAAATACTAGGAAACTCCAACACATACTTTTTAAACAAACTAAAAAAAATTTAAATATGGAAAACCAGACAGACTTTTGTCCGAGGCTGCCATCATGCGGCGCCCCTAGTGACCAATGAGTTGTTCCTTCTCCATTTGGCTCATCAAGTCCTCTCCGTCATTCAATCATATCTGGATTGGCATGGCTTAGAACATCAGAGCAACCCTCTGCCACTGCCACTGATTTCTCAGGGACTACAAAGGGAAAATGCACTCCAGTAATCCCTCTGTGTGCTTTATATCTGTCTGTTAAGGTGTTCAGATTTGTCAAATATTGAATTGCATTCCAAAAGTCTTTAGGTTTATAGAGTTAAGTGTGAAACTGATGAAGCAGAAGTATTTTTGTGCCAGGAACAAACTACACACGCTTTGACTATAGAGAACTCTCATTTGGTAAATGTCAAAAATATTCTGCTGCTTTTTAAGTATTTTTCCCCAACAAGGTAGTGTGGCTCAGCAGTAGAGTTGCTGCCGCACAGCGCCGGAGACCCGGGTGCTGTCTGTACAGAGTTTGTACGTTCTCCCCGTGACCTGCGTGGGTTTTCTCCGGGTGCTCTTGTTTCCTCCCACACTCCAAAGACGTACAGGTTTGTAGGTTAATTGGTTTTGGTAAAAAGTCCCCAGTATGTAGGATAGTGTGGGTGTACAGGTGAATACTGATTGGCGTGGACATCGGTGGTGGCAACGATGCTGGAGTCAATTATAAAAGATGAAATAGCGGCACATTTTGATAGCAGTAACAGGATCCCACATAGGAGATTAGTGCACAAAATTAGGGCACATGATATTGGGGGTAGAGTGCTGACATGGATAGAAAATTGGTTGGCAGACTGGAAACAAAGTGTAGGGATTAACGGGTCCCTTTCAGAATGGCAGGCAGTGATTAGTGGGGTACCGCAAGGCTCGGTGCTGGGACCGCAGCTATTTACAAGATACATCAATGATTTGGGTGAAAGGATTCAAAGTAACATTAGCAAATTTGCAGATGACACAAAGCTGGGTGGCAGTGTGAACTGTGAGGAGGATGCTATGAGAATGCAGGGTGACTTGGACAGGTTGTGGGAGTGGGCAGATGCATGGCTGATGAAGTTTAATGTGGATAAATGTGTGGTTATCCACTTTGGTATAAAAAACAGGATGGCAGATTACTATCTAAATGGCATCGTTGGGAAAAGAGGAAGTTCAACGGGATCTGGGGGTCCTTGTTCATCAGTCTATGAAAGTAAGCATGCAGGTACAGCAGACAGTGAAAAAAGCGAATGGCATGTTGGCCTTTATAACAAGAGGAGTCGAGTATAGGAGCAAAGAGGCCCTTCTGTAGTTGTACAGGGCCCTAGTGAGACCACACCTGGAGTATTGCATACAGTTTTGGTCCCCTAATTTGAGGAAGGACATTCTTGCTATTGAGGGAGTGCAGCGTAGGTTTACAAGGTTAATTTCCAGGATGGCGTGACTGTCATATGCTGAGAGAATGGAGCGGCTGGGCTTGTATACACTGGAGTTTAGGATGAGAGGCTATCTTATTGAAACATTTAAGATTGTTCAGGGTTTGGACACGCTAGAGGCAGGAAACATGTTCCCGATGTTGGAGGAGTCCAGAGCTAGGGGCCACAGATTAAGAATAAGGGCTAAGCAATTTAGAACGGAGATGTGGTCTTAAAAATTCAAAAGCCAAAGATGCCTTTGGTATGGATACAATGTTTCTTAAAGCACATAAGCAGTCACTGATCGGTCCAATTACCAGCAAAGATCATAGAGGAGCAAGATAGACCACTCCTCCGAAATCCAATGGACTGACGTGTAGTACGTGACGGAACGTCACGGCCGCCATTTCTTAATGCGACACGCGACTTCCGGTATGCCACCCGCTGTGATCCAAAGCAAAGATTATAGAGCTCCTCTATAATCTTTGATCCAAAGCAAAGATCCTCGAGTATCTTGTAGCGGGAACAGCCCCCTCCTTTGCGTAGTTTCCCTTGCATTGTATTGTGCAGTTTCCCTTGTATTGCTTTAACACACACTGCACAAAATTAAATTTAACGTTTATATATTTATATGAATGTGTGTCTGTGTGTGAGAGGCAAGTTAGAGATAATAAAGTTTATTCTCATGGATCAGAAGCAACTTTGATTTAAATAATCACTATTAATTCATTTGTCATGTAAGATGATGTACATAAACCATAAAGGCAATTACATATATAATTATATAGTAATAATAAAGATATGCATATATATATATTTATACACATACATATACACATACATATATACACACATACATATATACACATACATACATACACACGTATACACATACATATATACACATACAAATGCATACATACATATGGATACATTTATATGCATACATACACACATATATATACATACATATATACACACATATACATATACATGCATATATACACATACATATATATTTATACATATGATCATTTTCCAACGATCAATAGATTTACGATCAGTTCCTGTGGATTGGAGGATAGCTAATGCTATCCCACTTTTCAAGAAAGGAGCGTGAGAGAAAACGGGGAATTACAGACCAGTTAGCCCGACTTTGGTGGTGTGAAAGATGCTGGGGTCAATTATTAAAGATGTAATAATGGGGCAATTGGATAGCAGTAAAAGAATTAGTCCAAGTCAACATGGATTTATGAAAGGGAAATCATGTTTGACTAATCTTCTGGATTTTTTTTGCCGCAAGGCTTGGTGTTGGGGCCGCAACTGTTTACCATATATATTAATGATTTCGAAAAGGGAATTAGGAGCAAAACTAATGCATGCATACCTACATATTTAAATTCATCTGATAAATTGGTCAAATAACATGGGCACCTTCTTGCTTTTTTTGAGACATGGATTTTATAAATGTGAATGTCTCATAGCAACACATTTGTGGGTCAGAAGTATTTTGTACCAACCCCCACAATTTCAAATAATTCTAAATTGAACTTCTTAAACAAGGAAAACAATTTTTATTTACATCATTTTGTGTGGCTGTCAAGGTGGCTGTGTTGACTGTAATTATGAGACTGCCGGGCAGTATCACTGTGAATGGCGGTGGCTGTGTGTTTTAATGCAAGTGTGAAAAGGAGAGTAAATTTAAAGAGACAATGTGAGACCCATCAGGGTTTTATCCAAGAACCAATTTAAAGGCAAGGTTCCATCAATTACAGTATTTTAATTGAAAATCTTACTCTTAATATTCTTCCTAATTAGGCTTTTTGTGTTCCCTCTTGAACCTTGTGTCTCCCAGAGCCTCTGGGGAGCTTCTGGAGATACAATAATCCAATCTTGAGGCAAATAACCATCTTTAAAACTGGCATTGCCTCTGCCTTTAATTCTACATTCTCCAAGGATGCTGGATGCCGCGACAATCTCTTGCAACAAGTACAGAAAGGCAGTCAACTGCAAAAAGATCAAAGAGAGGAAAGAGTATGGAAGGGAAAGGCTTTTCAGAATCATAATCAGATTTTATTTGCCAAGTATGTTTTGCAACATATGAGGAATTTCATTGGCCAGGTCATACAATTAAAAGAAACAGCACTCAAAAACACATTTTAATACGGACATTCACCACAGTGACTCCTACACATTCCTCACTGTGATGGAAGGCGAAATAAAGTTCAAGTCCCTTCCTTTTGTTCTTCCTCGGTCGGGGGCCTCAAGCCCCCCGTTCAAACTCCGTTCAATGGTGAACTCCTCTTGGTCTCCAGGCCTATAGTGCTGCACAAATCACTGCACCACATGCATCTATTTATTCCCTTTTCACATGGTTCATGCAGCTGGATATTAACTTGCCGACATGGAAAGAGATGCAGTGAGCATTCAATAGTTCAGACTTCTGGGTGAATTAAGGGGCTGCTTGATGGGCTGAGGGTAATCGAGATTGGCTGATTGTCATTCTTTTGGAAGAACTGATGGAAGTTCTTATGGAAAAGCTGATGAATTGACTACGGGATGAGCTGGTGGGCTCGAGGATTGCTGGATGAGTGTTCTAGAAACATAAAAAATAGGTGCAGGAGGAGGCCATTTGGCCCTTCGAGCCAGCACCACCATTCATTGTGATCATGGCTGATCAGCCCCAATCGATAACCCGTGCCTGCCTTCTCCCCATATCCCTTGATTCCACTAGCCCCTAGAGATCTATCTAACTCTCTCTTAAATCCACCCAGTGATTTGGCCTCCACTGCCCTCTGTGGCAGGGAATTCCACAAATTCACAACTCTCTGGGTGAAAAAGTTTTTTCTCACCTCAGTCTTAAATGACCTCCGCTTTGTTCTAAGACTGTGGCCCCTGGTTCTGGACTCGCCCAACATTGGGAACATTTTTCCTGTATCTAGCTTGTTCACTCCTTTTATTCATTTATATGTTTCTATAACATCCCCTTGCATCTAACAAGAGTGTTTTATTGTCATGTAAAACAATTTCCTGCATCTAGCTTGTCCCAGATAGAACAATTAAATTCTTACTTTCAGCAGCACAACAGAATCTGTAAACATAGTACACTGTAAACAATATGATAAGATCCCCCTCATCCTTCTAAACTCCAGTTAATACAAGCCTAGTCTTTTCAATCTTTCCTCATATGACAGTTCTGTTAGGTTATTTGATGGTTAGGACAGGTTTAGAGAGGTATGGGCCAAATGCAGGCATGTGGGACTAGTGTAGATGGGACATGTTGGCCAGCGTGGGCAAGTTGAGCTGAAGGGCCTGCTTCTACGCTGTGAGACTCTCTGACTAGGTGATCTGTTGAGGCTGGTGGCATGCCATGAGGAACAATGGGCATGGACCTTTGTAAACCACCACCTGGTTGAGTCTCCTTGAGTCACCATCGGCATTGATAACATCAGTCAGGGGTTGATGATCTGCAAAAAACAAGTTGGTCTCATTCTTGTTCTCTCATGCGATACAGGCAGCAGCTCTGAACTGCCTGTGTTTGCCCTCTTGGCTGTCTTGTCAAATTACGCTGGAGATTAGAGTCACCCCTGAAACAAACAGTGCCTTGTGATCCACAGGGGAAAAAATAAAATCTAAATGCAGAACAATGGATTGTTTAAATCAAAGAAAATGATACAAAGAGGCCATTAGAGCAATACCGATCTAGGAAACTGAGAGCAGATTTTACAATGCATTTAAACCTCTCCCATTTTTATGAGATGCATTCCTGGAATATGTAGGAAGTTTATTGTAACCTAGTGCCCTAGTGGATTAAGGGCGGCATGGTGGTGCAGCGGTAAAGTTGCTGCCTTACAGTGGGTGCTGTCTGTACAGAGTTCGTACATTCTCCCCGTGACTGAATGGGTGTTCTCCGAGATCTTCGGTTTCCTCCCACACTCCAAAGACATACAGGTTTGTAGGCTTGGTATAAGTGTAAATTGTCCCTAGTGTGTGTAGGATGGTGTTAGTGTGCGGGGATCGCTGGTCAAAGCGGACGCGGTGGGCCAAAGGGCCTGTTTCTGTGCTGTATCTCTGTAAGAAATAGAAGCAAGGATAAGCCATCTAAGTTCACACCACCATCAGTAAGATTATTGTTGATCCTACAACTCAACACCTTATTCCCACATTCTCTCCATTATCCTTCATCCTTTTCGTATTTGAAAAAAAATATCTCTCCTTTCAAGGACTCGACTTCTACCATCTCACGCGATAATGAATTCCAAGATTCCCAGCCCTTGAGTGAAGAAACTGCTCCTTGTCTCATTACTAAATATCATGACCCATATTCTGAGACTTTGGCCCTCGTTCTAGATCACTAGACCAGCCGCAATCTCCACCCACGAGTCCAATCTAAACAGAGATAGACACAAAATGCTGGAGTAACTCAGTGGGTCAGGCAGCATCTCTGGAGAAAAGGAATAGGTGACGTTGCAGGTCGGAAGCCTTCTTCAGACTGCGTTCTGACACTTCTTCTTGCGTATGGCGTGCACAGCCTAAAGTTGTAGGACAACTTGTTCTATTTGATCTTATTTGACTGTGCACACCGGGTTGATTGCATTTGTCGAAACAGGGCGGACCACATGAAGGTTGCAATCTGACACCAAAGAGCAAAATGTCCAACTCCCATACAATAATAAATATATCGCCATTTGCATTAGTTTTGTGCAGTTAACAAATCACAATTTCACACAATGTACATAAGACGGCAGTTATTTGACAAATACTCTGCAGTTCGGTGCAGGAGATCTTGTCGACGAGTATTCTGGACCCACTGTTGACATCTGAAATTACAGGAGATATCATTTAGGATTAACTAATAAGAAAAAAGATGATCATAACTACATGCCTGAACAATGGATGATATATCACTTAAATTCAATTGTTTTCAGTTGTGTGGAGAGACCTGTATGTTGAAGATGCTTTTTGCCTCTAATAAGTCAATTTACCTTAAATGTAGAAGAGCTTATTAAAATCTTCTTACAAAGACCATTAAGTATTTTCTTTCTATCTTCTTTTGGACCCAAGGCATAGCAGAGCTGCCAACTCTCACGAAGAGGTAAGGGAGGGAGAGAGGGAAGGGAGGGAGAGGGAAGGGAGGGAGATCGAGAGAAGAGAGGGAGAGAGAGAGATCGAGAGAAGAGAGGGAGAGAGAGACATCGAGAGAAGAGAGGGAGAGAGAGAGATCGAGGGAAGAGAGGGGAGAGAGAGATCGAGAGAAGAGAGGGGAGAGAGAGATCGAAAGAGAGGGGAGAGAGAGATCGAGAGAAGAGAGGGCGAAGGGGGGAGAGGGAGAGGGGGGAGAGGGAGAGGGGGGAGAGGGAGAAGGGGGAGAGGGAGAAGGGGGGACAGGGAAAAGGGGGGACAGGGAGAAGGGGGAGAGGGAGTGGAACGATAGCACATTATAACGCGCAGCCGTCCCATTCCGACCAAAGATTATAGAGCAGAGCTCCTCTAGTATCTTTGATTGTGGCCGCCGCCGCCGAACCCCCTGGCCCACCATTGCACCCAATTCGAGGGATATAACGGGTAACAGCCACCGCGTTCTCGGACTCGAATCTGAGCTCGAAAAATCCCGTGGTCACTGGGCCCAATGTGTCCCGCGGGCCATATTTTGGAGACCAATCCCCTACAAGAACAAAACCAAAAACGTACAGAAGTGTTAAAATTGTCTTTATTATAGTGGTAAGTAAAGATCTATTAAAAATAAGTCTAATAACTTTCTAATGTACCGACAAATCTAGTTTCCCAATGGCCGTTGATGGGAGAACAGAAAATAACGTTTTGACGACAGAATATCGACTGAAAATAATAATAATATTTTCTTACCTTTCTTTTTTATTGGGGAACCTAAAGATTGACAGGTCGGGTCGTTTAGATTTACGATTAGAACAATTGATAGCAGAGCAGTGAGGTGAAGATTTAGATAAGGACGCCATCACAGTGTGGGGGGGGGGGGGAAGCCCAATAAAATGCCTCAAAAAATGGCGTCCACAATCACACACGTCATACTACGCGTTTTTCGAGGAGTGGTCTATCTTGCACCTCTATGATCTTTGATTACCAGCATCATAAACAAGTCCATAAACGAATGTGTTTTCCCAAATTCTTGGAAATCTACTGTAATAACTCCCATTGTAAAATCAGGAGACCCCACCATAATTAGTAATTATAGACCAATAAGCATTCTCCCGGTAATTTCGAAAATAGCTGAAAAATGGGTTGTAGAACAGATAATTAAACATTTAAACAATAGTCCATATACCCTAAACCCAATGCAGTTTGGCTTCAGAAAAGGTACACAAAATTGCTGGAGGAACTCAGCGGGTGCAGCATCACTCCACTGAGACGGCACTTTGCTTCCTTTTGGAAAATATGAAGTCCAAAATTGATGCAGGTGGTGTTATAGGAGCTGTTTTTCTTGATTTACATAAAGCCTTTGATACTGTGAACCATCAGATCTTGATGACCAAACTGTCCTATTTTAACCTCTCTTTGAGCACGATGAAATGGATTGAGTCATATATGGTACAGAGAAAACAATGTGTTAGAATGCACAACAGTAAATTTGCAACTTCTAAAAACCCTCTTGGTGTACCTCAAGGTTCAATCTTGGGACCGCTATTATTCAGTCTGTACATTAATGATTTACCAAGTAGCTGTACATCAAATGTGACTTGCCAGATGTATGCTGACGATGCAGTTGTGTATGTACATGCCAAAAACAAACATCAAGCTGCACAAGATCTATCAGCTGCTATGATTAATGTGTCAAACTGGTTGCAGTTTTCTGATTTGCATCTAAATTTGTCAAAGACTGTCTGTATGTTTTTCTCCAAAAAGGCAAGTACTGATGCAGATCCGGATGTGTTTGTTCATGGAACAAAACTTAAAATTGTAAAGGAGTTTAAATATTTAGGAATCGTGATTGACTCACAGCTCGGTTTTAAACAACAGGTAAAAAGAACAGTGAATTTAATTAAATTTAATTTGTCTAATTTTAGATATATTAGGAATAATTTAACTACTGATTCGGCTAAATTATAGTTTAATGCTATGATTATGCCATACATGACCTACGGTATAACGACTTGGTCATTGGCATGTAAGTCCACGATAAAGCCTGTTGAAATTGCTTACAAACAAGCCTTAAAAACTCTTGATAAAAAGCCCAGAATGTACCATCACTGCAGCATCCTTAAAAAATTTGATCTGCTGAGCTGGGAAAATGTAATAAATTATTCAGACTCAATTTTAGTTTATAAAATCATCCATGGACTAGCCCCACCTCCGTTAAAAGAATTTATAAAGAAGAACATAAATAGGTTGACAAGAGCAGCATCCAGGGGTGATTGTGTTGTCCCGTTTAAGAAAAGTGTATTTGGCCAGACAGTATTTTCCTATAGAGCGTCGCATACCTAGAACGCGATCCCCTGCTTCATACGGGATCTGCCAACCATCACCACATTTACAAAACAACTCAAAAAATGGTTACTGGAAAATCAAACCTGTATTCATAATCAACCGTAATATAATCATCTGGCAGTCTTTTATTGTTACTTTTTTAACTTTATTGTCTGTTTTGTTATGTTTTTTGTTTGTCTTTTGTTTTGTTTTGATTCTTTTCTTATGGATTGAATGTGTTGTGATGTGTTAACCTGGTTTACCAGAGGGACTACAGATGGAAATTAGCCTATAGCTATAATCTTGCGTATTGCATGCAAATGTTTATAAATATGCACTGTCCTTAATAAAAACATCTTAAAAAAAATGAGGAAACACTTTTTCTCACAGAGAGTTGTGAGTCTGTGGAATTCTCTGCCTCAGAGAGCGGTGGAGTCCAGTTCTCTGGATACTTTCAAGAGAGAGCTAGATAGGGCTCTTAAAGACAGCGGAGTCAGGAGATATGGGGAGAAGGCAGGAACTGATTAAGGATGATCAGCCATGATCATATTGAATGGCGGTGTTGGCTCGATGGGCCGAATGGCCTATTCCTGCACATATTGTCTATTGTCTATTGACTCCGTGGGCCAAAGGGCCCGTGGGCCACACTGTATCTCGAAATGAAAACACTTGAGATTTAATATTGTTTGCCTTTTATTTCTTGACAGATCTACGTATGATTAAGACAACCCCTTGTCCCCTGTGTTGATCAAATGAAGGGGTGTAATTGCCTTAGACTCACCCCCACCTGCCCTTCACTTCTGGAGTAATAGAATCAACCTCATAACTTTTGGAAACACCTTCCTTTAGCTTAGTTTCTACAAGTGGGGTTTAATAGTAAGATTAAATGAGAACTGACCAGTTTGAAGTTTGATCTTTATTTTATGAGGAGTTACGGTGAGCGATTACGTGAAGAAGCCCCGCCAGTCCGCATGCGTATCAATCTTCAAAGCAACGATGTGAAATCACAGATAACAGCAGTCGAAGTAACATAATAAGACTTAGAGAAGACTAGAACTACTAGATGATCTTTGCGATTATGAGGGCCCACGGCTGATGGGGTGGCCCATGAGTATAGTGCTCACGTTGGAAAACGTCATGATGGAGCATCCTTTCCATAAGGTGCTCCATCTTGTCAAGAAGCCCCCAGACGTCTTTATGTCCCAAAAGCCATTCCTTGCCATAATACTGATCCTGCCCTGAAAGACAACTCTGGACAATTTTTGTGCTTGGACCCTTAGCATTGTGCAGCTTTACATGGTTAGGTCTCATCGATTTGTGTGTTGTAAGGCCACTAGGACACCTTCATCTTTATCAAGGGAAAATGCTATATTCGTACAACACATGACCCAAATACATGTTGTCATTATCATTAGCACCAACAAGTGTAATTATTGCCAACTTGTAGATGGTCCCATATTTTCCATGAGCTCCACTTGGGTCTCGGATTTTCCTCTGTCCAACTTTCATGCTGCCACCAACTGCTGAACCGATTACTGTCTACGAAGGAGTGGGGTTTTTGTGTTGTTGCCACAACGATGAAGCTTTGCTCTTTAATGTTAGCTCAATTGGTCCGACAACTTTGCTTCTTATCCAGATTTTTACCTGCTGAATAGGTTTTTGCCTTAAGAGAAAGCTCAGCAGCTTATTTTAATGTCACCCCTTAAGCTTTTTTATTCACGTCATTTATAGCATGAGGGGAACTAGCCCTTTCCGGGTATTTTCCACCTTTGTTTGTTTTTAGTTGGTTATACTGACACTGGTGATCTCTTTCATAGAGAGAGGATTTTTGGACAGCCTGACCAGGTGCTGCAACCAGAGTTTCCTGAAGAGACCTTCGAATATAAAGCTCCCTCACTGGAGCATATCCTACATGGAACTGTGCTCAACAGCCTTACTTGGCTTTATGCCTTGGGGTATGCTTCCCAATACCTCCAACCTCAGAGTCAACCTCTACTTCAGGATATAAAGCTCTTTTGCTGGAGGATATCATGCTGGTGCTGTGCTCAACAGCCTTGCTTGGTTTTATGCCTTGGAGTATGCTTTCCAATACCTCTAGTCTCAGGATATATAAAGCTCCTTAGCTGGACCATATCATGCTGGAGCTGTACTCAAACAGCCTTTCTTGGCTTTATGCCTTGGGGTATGCTTTCCAATACCAATCTCAGAATATAAAACT
Organism: Amblyraja radiata; assembly: GCF_010909765.2. Classification (NCBI taxonomy): domain Eukaryota; kingdom Metazoa; phylum Chordata; class Chondrichthyes; order Rajiformes; family Rajidae; genus Amblyraja; species Amblyraja radiata. The sequence goes on along the minus strand of NC_045956.1, from coordinate 34,962,118 downwards.
CCTTGCTGGAGTAATTTATGCCCAAAAGGACCCGTGGATATAAAGCTCCTGTCCTGGAGCTGATTTTCTCTGCACAGCCCTTACCCGTAGCTGCTGCCACGGCTTTTGGGTGACCTTTTGGGTATGAAGCTCCTTCTGGAGCCTGTTGTGATGGTGCATCCCTTCTATCAGGTGCTCCATCTTACCAGACGTCCACAGACGTCGTTTTATTGGGAGGTGCATCCTCCTGGCCCGATTTACGGGTTTGTTTTTGAGTGGCTCTCCCCCCCCCCCCCCCCCCCCCCCCCCGGGTTTGCCACGGTGCAGTCGGCACCCTAATGCCGCAAGGGCTTACCCTCCTCGGGAACCTCCGCGGTCTGGAAGTCGCTGACTGCCTTGTCAGCGGCTGGAGTAATGCACCCGACACCGCCGGCTCCTGCGTTTGCGGTCCGGACTTGGGTCTACCTACAGTCCAATGCCGGTTTTCCCGCGGCTCGACCGGCTGCGCTACTGACAGGAAACCTCTGTAAGAGGAAAAACACAGCCTGGTAAGTATTGAAACTTACCTGCAGGTTTTTTACTTACCGCTGGCAGGAATGAGTTGCCGGTGCGGATGGCGTAATGATACGCATGTGGACTGGCGGGGCTTCTTCACGGAATCACTCACGTGACTCCAAAGTAAAATTCAATGCAGATTTAACTTTCTCCTGTGAAGCATTATCTTGTCCATCACTCGGGTTTCATCAACATATTTCATTTCTTGAACTTTCAACAGTTTCATGTTGACAGCAAAGTTGGAGCTTGTGTGCATTGGCAATGTAGCTCTTTCATATTAGCAAGACACAAGCCAGACCATGAAGGAACAGAGTGCTGAAGTAACTCAGCGGGTCGAGCAGCATCTATGGAGAACATGGGTGGGTGACGTTTTGTTTCAGGACCCTTCTTAAGGACCAGACATCAATGAGTGCTGGACTCATGATGACGTAGAAACATAGAAAATAGATGTAGTAGTTGGCCCTTTGAACCAGCACTGCCTTTTGATATGATCATGGCTGATCATCCAAAATCCATACCCCATTCCTGCTATCTCCCCATATCTCTTGATTCTGTTAGCCCTAAGAGCCACGTCCAACTCTCTCTTGAAAACATCCAGTGAATTGGCCTCCACTGCCTTCTGTGGCAGAGAATTCCATAGATATTCTGCATGAAAAAGTTTTCCCTCATCTCAGTCCTAAATGGCCTAACCCTTATTCTTAAACTGTGCCCCCTGATTTCTGGACTCCCCCAACATCGGGAACATTGTTCTTGCATCTAGCCTGTTCAATCCCTTAAGAATTGTATATGTTTCTCTAAGATCGCCTCTCATCCTTCTCATGGAAAGACATGGTGGGTATAATTTGAGAGGGGAACATAATTTAAAAAAACTCAATGTCAGAACAACTCTTAAAAGTATGTGCATAGCAATCTGTGGTGTGAATTTGTGGAATGGTCTGGAACAGGAGAACTTAGTACAAACATAATTCCGTTTAAAAAGATGTACAAAAACACTTTTTTAAAAGGATATTGGGATGAGGATAGGTGATTGTGAGTGGGATATTTGTTATACTGATTGTATTGGGAAGGGTGATTATAGGGTGATGGATTGTATATATGACTAAGATACTGTATAGTATATGAGGGTTTTTTATTTTTTTTTATTTTTTTTTCTCTCTTTTTTGTGTGGCTTTGTAAATATTTGATTAGTGTATAAATGTAAATAATTTGGTGTACATATAGCTGCAGGTGTACATATGGTGTACATATAGCTGCTAAATTTGTATAAGATAACTAGACTAAGTGGGACCCGTTGGGTCCCATTGGTGGCCAGTGGGGGAGCTTTCTGGAGTGCTGGTATGGGTTCTTGGGGTGGCAGCTCAGTCCCTCAAGCCTGATCTGCTGGCAGCTCACTCACGGCTGGTGGGCTGGCAGTTGACTCATGACTATTCCTTGAAATTCCGCCAAAGATGGCGCCTGCCTGCGGCGACTTTTGCGGAGCTCCGGAAAAGAAAAGGCTCAACTACAATTTCCAACAACTTACCTGGATCAGAAAAACGGCAGAAATCGGTGCCGTTTCGGACAACCTGCTTGAGCACCTCAAGGCTCTCGCAATTTCGCGAACTCCCGCAGCTGCGGGAACCCCGGACTTTAAACTTTCCCACGCTGGCTGTGGAACTCCCGACCCGACTGAGGATCCCAGGTACTGTACCTTGAAACCCCGGGATGACCCCCAGAGCCGACGGGCTGGATCCTCCAGGAACAATGAAGCTGGAGCTGCAGCTGCCGACTTTGAGGGAACCCCCGTTCGTTACGGAGCTGGAGCTGCCGTCTGTGAGGGAATCCCCGTTCCAGCGCAGGTCCGCAGAAACAGCAGGTACAGCAAGTACAGTACCTGGAAACAAAGGGGAAGCCTCCATTGTGTCCGGAAACGTGGCCGTCGGGCAGGACTCCAGGTCAGAATGAAGCGCAGGGGACTTCGGCCCCCTCTCCCAACTATCCTACTGGCTAATGTACAGTCCCTTGAAAACAAAGTGGAGGACTTAAGGGCAAGACTGCTTTATCAAAGGGAGCTGAGGGAATGCTCTGTGTTCTGTTTCACAGAGACATGGCTCACCCCCAGCTCCCCAGACTCAGCGGTCCAGCCTGAAGGGTTCTCCATCCACCGCATGGACCGTACCCTGGCATCTGGGAAAGGGAGAGGAGGGGGCGTCTGCCTCATGGTCAACTCTGCGTGGTGTTCCGACGTGGCAGTCCTGTCCAACTCCTGCTCTCCACATCTCGAACATCTGGCGGTGAAGTGCCGTCCCTTCTACCTCCCGAGAGAATTCACCTCCGTTATCCTGACCGCGGTCTACATCCCACCCCAGGCAGACGTCCGTCTGGCACTGGAGGAGCTGCACGCCGTGGTCAACAAACACCAGACGTCTTACCCCGAGGCATTTACCACCATTGCTGGGGACTTCAATAAGGCGAACCTCAAGAAATCACTCCCCAACTTCCACCAACATGTCTCCTGCTGCACCAGAGGACCTAACACCCTCGACCACTGCTACACCACCATCAAGAATGCCTATCGTTCTATCCCTCGCCCTCACTTCGGTAAGTCCGACCATACCGCGGTGCTGCTTCTTCCTGCCTACAGGCAGCAATTAAAGAGCGCACCCCCAGAAGTGAGGACAGCACAGAGCTGGTCGGGGGGGGCAGAAGAACAACCCCAGGACTGTTTGGAGTCTGTAGACTGGGCAATGTTCAAGGACTCGGCAACGGACTTGAACGAATATGCCACAGTCGTTACAGACATCATAAAGAAATGTGTGGAGGACTGCATCCCTACAAAAACCTTCCGAGTGTTTCCCAATCAGAAACCTTGGATGAACTTTGAGATCCGCACTCTCCTGAAGTCCAGACACAGGGCATTCACTTCCAACGATACAGTGGCCTACATGAAGACCAGATACGACCTTGGTAAGGCCATCAAAAAGGCCAAAAGGGACTTCTGCTCCAAACTGGAGGACGAGACAGATGTTCGGCAGCTGTGGCAGGGTCTGAATGCAATCACCTCCTACAAGGCAAAACCAGGAGGCAGCTCGAATGCCGGTGTAACATCACTCCCTGACGAGCTCAATGCGTTTTACGCACGCTTTGACAGGGAGAATACTGATGTGCCTTCCCGATCCCCCATTCGCTGTGATGGCATTTCAGTCTCAGTCACAGAGGCCGATGTCAGGAAATCCTTCAGAGGGGTGAACCCCCGAAAAGCACCTGGACCTGATGGTATACCCGGCCGTGTTCTAAAAACCTGTGCGGACCAACTGGCGGGAGTTTTTACGGACATTTTCAACCTCTCACTTCTGAGGTCTGAGGTCCCCACCTGCTTTAAAAGGGCATCAATTATACCGGTGCCCAAGAAGAGTAAGGTGACGTGCCTCAATGACTATCGACCAGTAGCACTAACGCCGGTGGTGATGAAGTGCTTTGAGAGGTTGATCATGGAGCAAATCAACTCCTACATCGACAAAAACCTGGACCCACTGCAGTTCGCGTACCGCCACAACAGATCAACGGTGGATGCGATCTCGCTGGCCCTCCACTCCGCACTGGACCACTTGGACAACAAGAACTCATATGTCAGGCTGTTATTCATTGATTACAGCTCGGCATTTAACACAATCATCCCCTCCAAACTGGTTACCAAACTCGCAGAACTGGGTCTCTGCGCATCCCTCTGCAACTGGATCCTCGACTTCCTCGTCCACAGACCACAGTCTGTTCGTATTGGTGGAAATGTGTCAGCCTCAATAACAATCAGCACGGGAGCACCTCAAGGCTGCGTGCTCAGCCCCCTGCTGTACTCACTCTATACCCATGACTGCGTAGCGAACCACAGTGCGAACTCCATCATCAAGTTCGCTGACGACACCACTATTGTGGGGCGTATCACTGATGGGGATGAGTCAGAGTACAGAAGAGAGATCGAGCAACTGTCCATATGGTGCCAGCGCAATAACCTGGCCCTCAACACCAGCAAAACCAAGGAACTGATTGTGGACTTTGGAAGGAGTAGGAGGGGGACCCACAGCCCCATTTATATCAACGGGTCGATGGTTGAAAGGGTCAAGAACTTCAAATTCCTGGGGGTGCACATCTCTGAAGATCTTTCCTGGTCCGAGAACACTAACGCTATTATCAAAAAAGCTCATCAGCGCCTCTACTTCCTGAGAAGATTACGGAGAGTCGGATTGTCAAGGAAGACTCTCTCTAACTTCTACAGGTGCACAGTCGAGAGCATGCTGACCGGTTGCATCGTGGCTTGGTTCGGAAATTTGAGCGCGAGGAAAAGACTACAAAAAGTAGTAAACACTGCCCAGTCCATCATCGGCTCTGACCTTCCTTCCATCGAGGGGATTTATCGCAGTCGCTGCCTCAAAAAGGCTGGCAGTATCATCAAAGACCCACACCATCCTGGCCACACACTCATCTCCCTGCTACCTTCAGGTAGAAGGTACAGGAGCCTGAAGACTGCAACAACCAGGTTCAGGAATAGCTACTTCCCCTCAGCCATCAGGCTATTAAACCTGGCTCGGACAAAATTCTGATTATTAGCAACCACTTTCTGTTATTTGCACTACCAGTTTATTTATTCATGTGTGTATATATTTATATCATGGTATATGGACACATTTATCTGTTTTGTAGTAAATGCCTACTATTTTCTGTGTGCTTAAGCAAAGCAAGAATTTCATTGTCCTATACAGGGACACATGACACTAAACTCACTTGAACTTGAACTTGAACTTGAAGTAGGGTGCAAGGCCACCAAATTCAAATCCATGTTCCTACCATTTCAAGCAGGGTGCAAGGCCACCAAATTCAGTGCAGTTTCTTACCACTATGAGTGGAGTGCAAGGCCACCGAATTCAAGTGCAGATTTCAACCACTTCAAGCAGGGTGCAAGGCCACCAAATTCAGTGCAGTTTCATTCCACTTCAAGCAGGGTCCAAGGCCACCAAATTCAAATCCAATCCAATCCAATCCAACTTTATTTGTTAAGCACTTTAAAACAACCAATGTTGACCAAAATGCTGTACAGAAGAATAAACAAGACATCATAAACAGACAACATAACAGAACATAACATAACAGCTCACATAAGGCGCAAAAATTACATATGAAATACAACAATAAATTAAAAGACATAAAACATGAGTAAAAATAATAGCCACGCAATAAAAGCAATCAAAATAAGAAATTAAATCAAGTAAATAAAGTCGACATCTTACTGGGTATCAAAGGCCACGGAGAAGAGATGGGTTTTAAGAAGTGATTTAAAAACAGACAGAGAAGAGGCCTGTTTAATGTGGAGAGGCAGATCGTTCCATAATTTGGGTGCCGACACAGCAAAGGCACGGTCCCCTCTGAGCTTCTGCTTAGTTTTAGGCCCACTCAGGAGCAGCTGATTATCTGACCTGAGAGAGCGGGCGGGTGTATAAGGGTGTAGAAGCTCAGATAGGTAGGGCGGGGCAAGACCATTCAGGGATTTAAAAGCAAATAAAATAATTTAAAAATGGATCCTAAACTGAATAGGCAACCAGTGGAGTGAGGCTAAAATGTGCGAAATGTGCTCATGTTTACGTGTGCCAGTTAAAAGACGTACAGCTGCATTCTGTACCATCTGGAGACGGGCGATGGAGGACCCACTAACCCCCACATACAGTGCATTGCAGTAATCCAGCCGAGTGGTAACAAAGGCGTGGATTACCCTCAAAGTGCTGCCTTGACAGAATTGGCTTTATTTTGGCCAGCTGCCTCAAATGGAAAAAGCTTGATTTAACAACAGCCTTGATCTGACTGTCAAATTTAAGCTCAGGGTGGATAGTTATTGGATAGTTATATGGATGGGAAAGGAATGGAGGGTTATGGTCTGAGCGCAGGTATATGGGACTAGGGGAGATTATGTGTTCGGCACGGACTAGAGGGGTCGAGATGGCCTGTTTCCGTGCTGTAATTGTTATATGGTTATATGGTTATATGGTCCACTTTAACCCCTAGGTTTGTGATGCTTGGTTTGATATACTGGGCCAGGGAGCCCAGATCTACAGGGGGGGCCCCAGTGGTGCCACCAAAAACCATTACTTCCGTCTTTTTATCATTAAATGCAGCTTCATACCATTTCATGCAGGGTGAAACCACCATAAAACCACACAAAACACCAAACTCACAGTTCAGTAAACATTCAGTGTGTTCAGTTGATTCACAGCTCAGACAGAGTCATGACCTCTCCCTCCCCCATCATGCAGAGACTGAGCCACACCCACACTTCCGGGTTTTATAACACCTCCCCCTCCCACCGGAAAAGGTGTGGCTCTCAGGGCATGATTGACAGGAGAGAGATTCTCAACATTTTTTAAACACTAATAACACTTTTATTTTTCATTGATGGGAAGAATTCTCTGCACAGGCTCAGCAGAGGGGGACTGAGTAAGATGGCCAAAAATCACAGCCGTAAGTGGTAGCGTTTTAATTAAAATCAATATACAGTGCAAACAGGAAGTAAGTGCATTTGCAGTAGTGCCTTTTAACTTCAAGCCAAAGCACCCAAGCCGCCATTTGCAGTAAGTAGTGCCTTTCAACTTCATGCCACAATTTGCAGTAAGTAGTGCCTTTCAACTTCAAGTCAAAGCACCCAAGCCACCATTTGCAGTAAGTAGTGCCTTTCAATTTCAAGCAAAGCACCCAAGCCACCATTTGCAGTAAGTAGTGCCTTTCAACCTCAAGCCAAATCACCCAAGCCACCATTTGCTGTTAGTGCCTTTCAACTTCAAGCCAAAGCACCCAAGCCACCTTGTGCAGTAAGTAGTGCCTTTCAACTTCAAGCAAAACACCCAAGCCACCATTTGCAGTAAGTAGTGCCTTTCAACTTCAAGCCAAAGCACCCAAGCCACCATTTGCAGTAAGTAGTGCCTTTCAATTTCAAGCAAAGCACCCAAGCCACCATTTGCAGTAAGTAGTGCCTTTCAACCTCAAGCCAAAGCACCCAAGCCACCATGTGCAGAAAGTAGTGCCTTTCAACTTCAAGCAAAACACCCAAGCCACCATTGGCAGTAAGTAGTGCCTTTCAACTTCAAGCCAAAGCTCTCAAGCCACCATTTGCAGTAAGTAGTGCTTTTCAACTTCAAGTCAAAACACCCAAGCCACCATTTGCAGTAAGTAGTGCCTTTCAACTTCAAGCCAAAGCACCCAAGCCACCATTTGCAGGCAGTAGTGTCTTTCAACTTCAAACAAACTATATTTTCATTTTCAAACGACATTAAGGGTACTCACAGTTGTGTAGACATTTGTTCAGTGTTATTCAGAGCTCAGAGAGACGTGACCCTTGGCTTCATCCACCTTCCAGAGACTGGGTGAGGCACACCACTTCCTGGTTTTATAGTCCCTCCCCCTCCCTCCAGCAGGGGCAGCAGAGAGAATGGTGAATTCTTTTGAAACATTAATATCTCTCTGATTTGTCATCGATGGGAAAAATCCTCCGCACCCGTAAGGCAGAGGGGGGCTCTGAGCGAGTTGGCCAAAAATGACGGCCGTAGGTGGCGGCGTTATGTTGGAAATCGTAGCACAGTGGGCCAAAGGCGGTCAAGATCAGATATTTAGTAATATAGATAGATTATAAGCATTTGAATAAGGGGTGGGAATTAATAAGCTTTGGCTTCTTCCTGCTCCTTTTCGGACACATACGATTTCATTTATTTATAGATATTGTTGATGACACATTATAAATATGCTTGTTTTGTTTTTTGTAATCTGTTTCACACTTGCTTTTTATTCTTTTATTCTGTTCGAAATAAAGAATTAATAATAAATAATAATAATAATTTCCAGCTAATTCAAGCCCAGTCGACCCATACTTTCATCATACGTAAGTCCCGCCATCCCGGGTATTAACCTGGTGAACTTACGCTGCACTCTCTCAATAGCAAGAATGTCCTTCCTCAAAGTGGGAAAGGTACAGAAGTGTGAAAAAGCACATCTCCAGATTCAGGGACAATTTCTTCCCAGCTGTTATCAAGCAACTGAATCATCCTACCACAACTAGAGAGCAGTTCTTTTTTTTTTCTTTTTTTTATTTATTTATTAGAAGTAGACATATTATAAAATGTAGTTACATATTATAGTAAAAAAAAAAACTTTTCATATACATCAGTCATACATTATTAAAATTTTCCATTATCAATTACTTCTGCTTCTAGTATTTTTATTTTTTATAGAAAGCGAGAAAAAGAGAGGGTAGAAAGTTACAAATAAGAAAGAAAGCAAAAAAACAAAAACAAAAAACAAAAAAAAAAAACAAGAAACAACACAACAGAAAAACAAGGGAGGTGGAATGGGTTACCTGTAATACATCAATGGAGATAGGTTCGTAGGTTATAAAGTATAGAGTATAGTTTTTCATCTGTTCCTGAGTTCAAGTTTCAGCTGGGTCCTCGTGCTGTGCCAATCTATCCCTTCAGATAGTTAATGAATGGAGCCCAAATTTTATGGAAAAGATCTTGTTTGTCCATTAAGACAAGTCTAATTCTTTCTAAGTATAGGGTCTCCGACATTTCCGTAATCCACATTTTAATTGTGGGGGTTGTAGGGCCTTTCCAAAATTTTAATATTAATTTTTTTCCGGTTATTATACTATAATTGAGGAAGTTTCTTTGGTTTGTTGTGAGTGTTAAGCTTTGTTCTGATATTCCAAGTATTATTAATTTTGTGTCTGGGTCCAGTTTTGTATTAATAACTTCTGAAGTTATTTCAAAAATATCTGTCCAGAAATGTTTAAGTTTTATACAGTTTGCAAACGTATGTGTTAAATTAGCCTCTAAATGTAGACATTTATCACAAATAGGAGAGATTTGTGGGAAGATTCTATTTAGTATTATTTTAGAGAAGTGTAGTCTATGTAAGACCTTGAATTGTATTAAAGTATGTCTGGCATTTAATGAACATTGATGTATTTGTTGTAAACTTTCGTCCCACATATCTTTCGTGATAGGATGACCTATTTCATTTTCCCATTTGTATCTATATGGTTCGGTCGGTGGTACCTCGTTATTTAGTAAGGTGTTATAAATATAAGCTATTAGTTTTTCAGTATTAGGATGCTTGTTCAGACATTCATCAAGAATTTCTGATTCCCTATTCCTGTAAACTTGTGTATTAGATTTAACATAATCTCTAATTTGTAGATATCTGAAGAAATTATTTGAGTGCAGTCCATAATTCAGTTGTAACTCTTGGAATGAAAGAAAAGTACCTTTCCCATAAAGATGTCCTATATTTTTGATTCCATGATTTTTCCATTGTGTGAAACCTTTGTCCATAAAGGATGATTTGAATAAAGGATTATTTACAATGGGCAGGCAGAGTGGTATATTATTCAATTTTAAATCTTTTTTTATTTGTTTCCAAATTCGTATTCCACTATGTATTATGGGGTTTTCTTTGTAGGTTTTTTTGTGCAGTTTTGTGGGGGCAAATATGATCGGTCCAATTTCAAAAGGTAGACAGTCTTCCTTTTCCATCATTAGCCAATCTGGTTGTTGGTCCATCTCTTCCAGCCAAAAATTCATGTTTTTAATATGGACTGCCCAAAAATAAAATAAGAAATTTGGCAAAGCCAGACCTCCATTTATCTTTGATTTACATAAATGTTTTTTACTTATTCTATGATTCTTATAATCCCAGACAAAACTTGTAACAATGGAGTCGACTTTTTTGAAAAAAGTTTTTGGGATATATATCGGAATTAATTGAAGTAGAACCAGAGAGCAGTTCTGAACTACTATCTACCTCATTGGTGACCCTTGGACTATCCTTGCTGGCTTTATCTTGCACTAAACGTTATTCTATGTATCTATACATTGTAAATAGCTCAATTGTAATCATGCGTTGTCTTTCTGCTGACTGTTTTCAGCACGCGACAAAAAGCATTTCTCTGTACACATGACAATAAACTCAACTCAACTGAGTTCCTTGTATCTAACATTTGAGTCCAGTTGGTTATAACCACTGTGACGGTCATATGGTGAAGTGGTTTATTCCCTTCTGGACCTGCCTTCCATTCGAAAGATCGCAAGTTTGTAAACCATCATAATCAGAGGTGACCTCATAATGTGCCTGGTCGACGACCTCACAGTGAACTGCATTCGTAACCATGAGAGACAGACTCCATTTCATCTGTCAACTTGGCAAACTGGCTCCATTTCATCTGTCAACTTGAAGTGGGTACACCATACCCATTCTGCCAGGCATTGAAACAGCTGGTAGCTACTAGAGGTCCAAACTCTAACCTTCACGGGGTGGATCAATAACCCAAGCAAGGAGTTTCGAGAATGCCGGAGAAAAAGGACAGCGCCAAGCAGACTTACAAAAGGAGATCTAAGGTAGATCTGAATCTGTTAATAGACCAAGATAAAAGATGGAGTGACTCAGCAAGTCTTATTCTGAAACTTTGAACCCTGGTTCTGGACGTAGGGATGAAGGGCTCTTCTGCCACCTCTGAGCTTTTCTTTATGGGAGAGAATCCTATCCAGTGACAATCCTGTCTCCAGTCTCCAACAATCCCCCACCTCTTCCCCTCTCCCCTCCCCCCACCCCTACCTAGCCTTCTACTCTCTCTGGACCTTTTTATATCCACTGTTGGTGCAACAACTGTCTTGGCTTCTCTACTCCACTGGCCCACTCAAACCGGAAGGGTCCCGACCTGAAACGACAAATGTTAGGGAGCGGTTTTAAACTGAATAAGGGGGGTGGGGTGTCGAATGGGATAGTGGAGGATGGAGTTAAAGGGAAAGGGTTTCTTAAATATGTGAGCGTAGAGACAGAGGGGTGTAAAATGAGGGTAGAACCAATAGGTAGCAAGGTGAAAAGTAAAAGTGGCAGGCAGACAAAAACAGGGCACAAATCAGAGAGGGCCACTTTTCAACATAATTGTATAAGGGGTAAGAGTGTTGTAAAAACAAGCCTGAAGGCTTTGTGTCTCAATGCAAGGAGCATTCGTAATAAGGTGGATGAGTTGAATGTGCAGATAGCTATTAATGACTATGATATAGTTGGGATCACGGAGACATGGCTCCAGGGTGACCAAGGCTGGGAGCTGAACATCCAGGGATATTCAATATTCAGGAAGGATAGAGAGAAAGGAAAAGGAGGTGGGGTAGCATTGCTGATTAGAGAGGAGATTAACGCAATGGAAAGGAAGGACATTAGTTTGGAGGATGTGGAATCGGTATGGGTAGAGCTGCGAAACACTAAGGGGCAGAAAACGCTGGTGGGTGTTGTGTACAGGCCACCTAACAGTAGTAATGAAGTTGGAGATGGTATCAAACAGGAAATTAGAAATGCGTGCGACAAAGGCAAACCAGTTATAATGGGTGACTTCAATCTACATATAGATTGGGTGAATCAAATTGGCAGGGGTGCTGAGGAAGAGGATTTCTTGGAATGTATGCGGGATAGTTATCTAAATCAACATGTAGAGGAACCAATGAGAGAGCAGGCTATTTTAGACTGGGTATTGAGTAATGAGGAAGGGTTAGTTAGCAGTCTTGTTGTACGTGCCCCCTTGGGCAAGAGTGACCATAATATGGTTGAGTTCTTCATTAGGATGGAGAGTGACATTGTTAATTCAGAAACAATGGTTCTGAACTTAAAGAAAGGTAACTTTGAGGGTATGAGACGTGAATTGGCCAAGATTGACTGGCAATTAATTCTAAAAGGGTTGACGGTGGATATGCAATGGAAGACATTTAAAGACTGCATGGATGAACTACAAAAATTGTTCATCCCAGTTTGGCAAAATAATAAATCAGGGAAGGTAGTGCATCCGTGGATAATAAGGGAAATCAGGGATAGTATCAAAGCGAAGGATGATGCGTACAAATTAGTCAGAAAAAGCAGCATACTGGGACTGGGAGAAATTCAGAGACCAGCAGAGGAGGACAAAGGGCTTAATTAGGAAAGGAAAAATAGATTATGAAAGAAAACTGGCAGGGAACATAAAAACTGACTGCAAACATTTTATAGATATGTGAAAAGAAAGAGATTAGTTAAAACAAATGTAGGTCCCTTGCAGTCAGAAACAGGTGAGTTGATCATGGGGAACAAGGATATGGCGGACGAATTGAATAACTACTTTGGTTCCGTCTTCACTAAGGATGACACAAATAATCTGCCGGAAATAGCAGGTCAAAGGAGTTGGAGGAATTGAGTGAAATCCAGGTTAGCCGGAAAGTGGTGTTGGGTAAATTGAATGGATTAAAGGCCGATAAATCCCCAGGGCTGGCCGTGGGGATAATAGGCTGCATCCCAGAGTGCTTAAGGAAGTAGCTCCAGAAATAGTGGATGCATTAGTAATAATCTTTCAAAACTCTTTAGATTCTGGAGTAGTTCCTGAGGATTGGCGGGTAGCAAACGTAACCCCACTTTTTAAGAAGGGAGGGAGAGAGAAAACGGGGAATTACAGACCAGTTAGTCTAACGTCGGTAGTGGGGAAACTGCTGGAGTCAGTTATTAAAGATGGGATAGCAGCACATTTGGAAAGTGGTGAAATCATTGGACAAAGTCAGCATGGATTTACAAAAGGTAAATCATGTCTGACGAATCTTATAGAATTTTTCGAGGATGTAACTAGTAGCGTGGATAGGGGAGAACCAGTGGATGTGGTGTATCTGGACTTCCAGAAGGCTTTCGACAAGGTCCCACATAAGAGATTAGTATACAAACTTAAAGCTCACGGCATTGGGGTTTCAGTATTGATGTGGATAGAGAACTGGCTGGCAAACAGGAAGCAAAGAGTAGGAGTAAACGGGTCCTTTTCACAATGGCAGGCAGTGACTAGTGGGGTACCGCAAGGCTCAATGCTGGGACCCCAGCTATTTACAATATATATTAATGATCTGGATGAGGGAATTGAAGGCACTATCTCCAAGTTTGTGGATGACACTAAGCTGGGGGGCAGTGTTAGCTGTGAGGAGGATGCTAGGAGACTGCAAGGTGACTTGGATAGGCTGGGTGAGTGGGCAAATGTTTGGCAGATGCAGTATAATGTGGATAAATGTGAGGTTATCCATTTTGGTGGCAAAAACGGGAAAGCAGACTATTATCTAAATGGTGGCCGACTAGGAAAAGGGGAGATGCAGCGAGACCTGGGTGTCATGGTACACCAGTCATTGAAAGTAGGCATGCAGGTGCAGCAGGCAGTGAAGAAAGCGAATGGTATGTTAGCTTTCATAGCAAAAGGATTTGAGTATAGGAGCAGGGAGGTTCTACTGCAGTTGTACAGGGTCTTGGTGAGACCACACCTGGAGTATTGCGTACAGTTTTGGTCTCCAAATCTGAGGAAGGACATTATTGCCATAGAGGGAGTGCAGAGAAGGTTCACCAGACTGATTCCTGGGATGTCAGGACTGTCTTATGAAGAAAGACTGGATAGACTTGGTTTATACTCTCTAGAATTTAGGAGATTGAGAGGGGATCTTATAGAAACTTACAAAATTCTTAATGCGTTGGACAGGCTAGATGCAGGAAGATTGCTCCCGATGTTGGGGAAGTCCAGGACAAGGGGTCACAGCTTAAGGATAAGGGGGAAATCCTTTAAAACCGAGATGAGAAGAACTTTTTTCACACAGAGAGTGGTGAATCTCTGGAACTCTCTGCCACAGAGGGTAGTCGAGGCCAGTTCATTGGCTATATTTAAGAGGGAGTTAGATGTGGCCCTTGTGGCTAAGGGGATCAGAGGGTATGGAGAGAAGGCAGGTACGGGATACTGAGTTGGATGATCAGCCATGATCATATTGAATGGCGGTGCAGGCTCGAAGGGCCGAATGGCCTACTCCTGCACCTATTTTCTATGCTTCTAACATGGATAGGTGACGTTTCACAGAGTGCTGGTGTAACTCAGCGGGTCAGGCAGCATCTATGGTGAACATGAATAGATGACGTTTCACAGGACAATGAAGCTAGTTGGAGAACTAGGGTGGGGGAGGGATGGAGAGAGAGGGAACGCAAGGGTTACTTGAAGTTGGAGAAATCAATATTCATATCGCTGAGTTGTAATCTGCATGTCCCGCTGAGTTTATCCTGCATTTTGTGCCTATCTTCAGTGTAAACCAGCATCTGCTGTTCCTGCACATTTTGTCGCCCACATTGACCAAGATGCTCCATCTACACTAGTTCCTCCTGCCTGCACTCGAATAATAGTCGCGTCCTCTCCAGGAAGCGACTGAAGGACGGTATCCCCCTTACCGTACCCACTTCCCCCACATTAAAACATTAAAAAAAACATTAAAAACACACTTCAACATAACAAAAAAAAAGAAAGAAAAAAAAGATACCGGGCTGAAGGTGGAGGCAGCTGGCACCAGCGCCACCGGAAGTACAACTCTCCATATCTCTCCATACCTATCCTATCCACGTAACTGTCAAGAGTCAAGAGTGTTTTATTGTCATGTCACAAAATGAACAATTAAATACTGACACGATACGATAGAACTTTATCTATCCAAGGAGGGAAATTGATCTGCCAACAGTCATAAAACACAAGATAACGGCGGTCATGGTGGCGCAGCGGTAGTGTTGCTGCCTTACAGCGAATGCACGCCGGAGACCCAGGTTCGATCCCGATTACGGGTGCTGTCTATACGGAATTTGTACGTTCTCCCTGTGACCTGCGTGGGTTTTCTCCGAGATCTTCGTTTTTCTCCCACACTCCAAAGACGTACAGGTTTGTAGGTTAATTGGCTTCAGTAACATTGTAATTGTCCCTAGTGTGTGGAGTAGTGTTAGTGTACGAGATGATCGCTGGTTAGTGTTAATATGCGGGGATCGCTGGTCGGCGCGGACGCGGTGGGCCGAAGGGCCTGTTTCTGCGCTGTATCTTTAAACTAAACTAAACTAAACATAAAACATGAAATTAAAGTGACGAGTGGAAAGGATTGGGGATGTGCAAAGATTGGGGAGGGGGAGGGGGGTAGTCAGTCTACCCCACGACAGAAGGCGGTGGAGTTGTACAGTTTGATAGCCACGGGGAAGCAGGATCTCCTGTGGCGTTCTGTGCTGCATCTTGGTGGAACTCGTCTGTTGCTGAAGGTGCTCATCAGTGTGTCATGGAGCAGGTTACGTAGCAGCACAACAGTAGTGTAAACATATTGCACTGTAAAACCCTTACTAAACAGCAAAAAAAGTTCAGTGTATATTAGAGAAACAGCCAATTAGTCCAAATAGTCCTGTCCAGATATCTTCTGAATGTCATTGTACCAGCCTCCACTACCACCTCTGGCAGCTTGTTCCATATACCCACCTCCTGGGTGAAGGGAGTGAATTAATTATGGTAGATAAAAATGCTGAAGAAACTCAGCGGGTGAGGCAGCGTCTAGATGCATGCTGCCTCAGCCACTGAGTTTCTCCAGCATTTTTGTCAACCTTCAATTTTCCAGCATCTGCAGTTCTTTCTTAAATGAGTTAATTATGGCCGTGCTTTAGGAATGTTGGATTCAGCTGAGTCTTAAATGATGCCTCTGTAGAATTATCTATTCAGTTTTGGACTAATCATGCCTTTTGTGTTGATGGGGTGAGAAAACGTAAATCTTTGAGGCTGGGCAAATATCCATGGGTCAGGCAAGCTAGTTTAAATTGGACAAATTGCATTTTCACTTCAAATGAAATAAATTGGCTTGCATGACCATTGCTTATTCTTCCACATGAACTCATTTACAGCATCTGCAGACTCCTTTTAATTTAAAATTATTTTAAAATACGGTTCGACTTAGTCAAAGCTTCACTTGTAAACCCAACTTTTTGCATCTTTGAACCATGAATTGGAGACCCAAAAATCTCTGTCGAATTGGTTATCAAAATTACCATGTGCTCCCCGGAATGATGCCAGTTCTTGGGACCATCTATCTATATTACTAAATCTCTGTTCTTGACCGCTTTTGGCCTTCTGTGCTGCGATTTCCGAGAGAAAGCCGCCACCTACGGCCGTCATTTTTGGCCACCTCACTCAGAGCCCCCCTCCGCCGCATGTGTGCAGAGGATTTTTCTCGTCGCTGAATAATGGCCTTCTGCGCTGCGATTTCCGAGAGAACGCCGCCACCTACGGCCGTCATTTTTGGCCACCTCGCTCAGAGCCCCCCTCCGCCGCATGTGTGCCGAGGATTTTTTTCCATCAATGAATAATGACAGAGATATTAATGTTTTTACAAAATTTCCCATTATCTCTGCTGCCCCCGCTGGCGGCAGGGGGGAGGGAGGGACTATAAAACCAGGAAGTGGTGTGCCTCAATTAATCTCTGCAAGATGGAGCTCTGTCAATTAGTCTCTGTCACTCTGAGCTCTGAATGACACTGAACAAATGTCAACAGCACTGTGAGTACCCTTAATTTGGTTTGAAAATGAAAATATGGTGTGTGTGTCTCTCTCCCCCTCCCCCTCCCCCTCCCCCTCCCCTCCCCCTCCCCTCCCCCTCCCCCTCCCCCTCCCCCTCCCCCTCCCCTCCCCCTCCCCCTCCCCCTCCCCGCTCATCCCCCTCCCCTCCCCCTCCCCCTCCCCCTCCCCCTCCCCCTCCCCCTCCCCCTCCCCCCTCCCCCTCCCCCTCCCCCTCCCCCTCCCCCTCCCCCCCTCTCCCCCTCGTCCCTCTCTCCCTCTCTCCCTCTCTCCCTCTCCCCCCCCCTCCCCCTCCCCCTCCCTCCCCCCCCCCCCCCCTCTCCCCCCCTCCCCCTCCCCCTCTCTCTCCCCCTCCCCCTCCCCCTCCCCCCCTCCCCTCCCCCCCTCCCCCCCCTCCCCCTCCCCCTCCCCCTCCCCCCCTCTCCCCCTCTCCCCTCTCCCCTCACCCCCTCCTCTCTCTCTCTCGTCTCTCTCTCTCTCTCTCTCGGCTCGTCATGCTCGTCTCTTCGCTCTCATCTCGATCTCCTCTCTCTCATCTCTCTCTCTCTCTTCTCTCTCATCGCTCAGGTCTCCCCTCCTATCGCTCATCTCTCTCTCTCTCTCTCTCTCTCTCTCTCTCTCTCTCTGAAGAAAGATTCCAAGGGGCGACCGTGGCTGACAAGGGACGTCAGGGACAGTTTAAAAATAAAAGGGAACTACAACATATCAAAGGTGAGCGGGAAGTAAGAGGAGTGGGTAATGTTTAAGGAGCAACAGAAGATAACTAAAAAGGCAATACAGGGACAAAAGATGAGGTACGAAAGTAAGCCAGCCAAAAATATAAAAGAAAATAGTAAAAGCTTCTTTAGGTATGTGAAGAGGAAAAAATAGTAAAGACCAAAGTTGGACCCTTGAAGACTGAAAAAGGTGAATTTATTATGGGGAACAAGGAAATGGCAGATGAGTTAACAGCTACTTTGGATCCGTCTTCACCAAGGAGGACACAAACAATCTTCCTGATGTACTAGAGGCCAGAGGATCTGGGGTGACGGAGAAACTGAAGGAAATCCACATGAGGCAGGAAATGGTGTTGGGTAGACTGATGAGACTGAAGGCGGATAAATCCTCAGGGCCTGATGGTCTGCATCCCAGGGTACTTAAGGAAGTGGCTCTAGAAATCATGGACGCATTGGTGATCATTTTCCAATGTTCTATAGATTCAGGATCAGTTCATGTGGATTGTAGGGTAGCTAATGTTATCCCACTTTTTAAGAAAGTCGGGAGAGAGAAAACGGGGAATTATAGACCAGTTAGCCTGACATGGTGGGGAAGGTGCTGGAGTCAATTATAAAAGATGAAATAGCGGCATTTGGATAGCAGTAACAGGATCGGTCCGAGTCAGCATGGATTTACGAAGGGGAAATCATGCTTGACTAATCTTCCGGAATTTTTTGAGGATGTAACTAGGAAAATGGACAAGGGAGGGTCAGTGGATGTAATGTACTTGGACTTTCAGAAAACATTTGATAAGGTCCCACATAGGAGATAAATGGGCAAAATTAGGGCACATAATATTGGGGGTAGAGTGCTGACATGGATAGAAAATTGGTTGGCAGTCAAGACGCAAAGAGGATGGATTAACGGGTCCCTTTCAGAATGGCAGGCAGTGACTAGTGGGGTACCGCAGGTTTCTGTGCTGGGACCCGCAGATATTTACAATATACATCAATGGTTTAGATGAAGGGATTCAAAGTAACATTAGCAAATTTGCAGTTGACACAAAGATGGGTGGCAGTGTGAACCATTGAAGGATATTGAATTATGTGAGGTAAGGGAAACAAGTAGAGTAGCTATGGAAACTATGAGGATCAAAGAAGAGGAAGTACTGACACTTTTGAGAAATATAAAAGTGGATAACTCTCCAGGTCCGGACAGGATATTCCCTAGGACATTGAGGGAAGTTAGTGTAGAAATAGCAGGGGCTATGGCAGAAATATTTCAAATGTCATTAGAAACGGGAATAGTGCCGGAGGATTGGCGTACTGCGCATGTTGTTCCATTGTTTAAAAAGGGGTCTAAGAGTAAACCTAGCAATTATAGACCTGTTAGTTTGACGTCAGTGGTGGGCAAATTAATGGAAAGAATACTTAGAGATAATATATATAAGCATCTGGATAAACAGGTCTGATTAGGAACAGTCAACATGGATTTGTGCCTGGAAGGTCATGTTTAACTAATCTTCTTGAATTTTTTGAAGATGTTACTCTGGAAATTGATGAGGGTAAAGCAGTGGATGTTGTGTATATGGACTTCAGTAAGGCCTTTGACAAGGTTCCTCATGGAAGGTTGGTTAAGAAGGTTCAATGGTTGGGTATTAATGGTGGAGTAGCAAGATGGATTCAACAGTGGCTGAATGGGAGATGCCAGAGAGTAATGGTGGATGGTTGTTTGTCAGGTTGGAGGCCAGTGACGAGTGGGGTGCCACAGGGATCTGTGTTGGGTCCACTGTTGTTTGTCATGTACATCAATGATCTGGACGATGGTGTGGTAAATTGGATTAGTAAGTATGCAGATGATACTAAGATAGGTGGGGTTGCGGGTAATGAAGTAGAGTTTCAAAGTCTACAGAGAGATTTATGCCAGTTGGAAGAGTGGGCTGAAAGATGGCAGATGGAGTTTAATGCTGATAAGTGTGAGGTGCTACATCTTGGCAGGACAAATCAAAATAGGACGTACATGGTAAATGGTAGGGAATTGAAGAATGTAGGTGAACAGAGGGATCTGGGAATAACTGTGCACAGTTCCCTGAAAGTGGAATCTCATGTAGATAGGGTGGTAAAGAAAGCTTTTGGTGTGCTGGCCTTTATAAATCAGAGCATTGAGTAGAGAAGTTGGGATGTAATGTTAAAATTGTACAAGGCATTGGTGAGGCCAATTCTGGAGTATGGTGTACAATTTTGGTCGCCTAATTATAGGAAGGATGTCAACAAAATAGAGAGAGTACAGAGGAGATTTACTAGAATGTTGCCTGGGTTTCAGCAACTAAGTTACAGAGAAAGGTTGAACAAGTTAGGGCTTTATTCTTTGGAACGCAGAAGGTTAAGGGGGGACTTGATAGAGGTTTTTAAAATGATGAGAGGGATAGACAGAGTTGACGTGGAAAAGCTTTTCCCACTGAGAGTAGGGAAGATTCAAACAAGGGGACATGACTTGAGAATTAAGGGACTGAAGTTTAGGGGTAACATGAGGGGGAACTTCTTTACTCAGAGAGTGGTAGCTGTGTGGAATGAGCTTCCAGTGAAGGTGGTGGAGGCAGGTTCGTTTTTATCATTTAAAAATAAATTGGATAGTTATATGGATGGGAAAGGAATGGAGGGTTATGGTCTGAGCGCAGGTATATGAGACCACATCTGGAGTATTGTGTGCAGTTTTGGTCCCCTAATTTGAGGAAGGACATTCTTGCTATTGAGGGAGTGCTGCGTAGATTTACAAGGTTAATTCCCAGGATGGCAGGACTGTCATATGCAGAGAGAATGGAGTCGGTGGGCTTGTATACTCTGGAGTTCAGAAGGATGAGAGGAGATCTTATTGAAACATATAAGATTATATCAGGTTTGGACACGCTAGAGGCTGGAAACATGTTCCCAATGTTGGGGGAGTCCAGAACCAGGGGCCGCAGTTTGAGAATAAGGAGTAAGCCATGTAGAACGGAGACGAGGAAACACTTCTTCACACAGAGAGTTATGAATTCTGTGGAATTCTCTGCCTCAGAGCGCTGTGGAGGCCGGTGCTCTAGATACATTCAAGAGAGAGCTAGATAGGGCTCTTAAAGAGGAGCCAGGGGATATGGGGAGAAGGCAGGAAAGGGGTACTGATTGTGGATGATCAGCCATGATCACATTGAATGGCGGTGCTGGCTCGAAGGAGCAAATGGCCTACTCCTACTCCTATTGTCTATTGTCTATTGTCAATTGGCTCATCCGTAGAAACATAGAAACATACAAACATAGAAAATAGGTGCAGGAGTAGGCCATTCGGTCCTTCGAGCCTGCACCGCCATTCAATATGATCATGGCTGATCGTCCAACTCAGTGTCCTGTACCTGCCTTCTCTCCATACCGCCTGATCCCTTTAGCCACAAGGGCCACATCTAACTCCCTCTTAAATATAGCCAATGAACTGGCCTCAACTAACTTCTGTGGCAGAGAATTCCACAGATTCACAACTCTCTGTGTGAAAAATGTTTATCTCATCTCAGTCCTAAAAGACTTCCCCCTTATCCTTAAACTGTGACCCCTTGTTCTGGACTTCCCCAACATCGGGAACAATCTTCCTGCATCTAGCCTGTCCAACCCCTAAAGAATTTTGTACGTTTCTATAAGATCCCCCCTCAATCTTCTAAATTCCAGCAAGTACAAGCCGAGTATATCCAGTCTTTCTTCATATGAAAGTCCTGACATCCCAGGAATCAGTCTGGTGAGCCTTCTCTTTACTCCCTCTATGGCAAGAATGTCTTTCCGCAGATTAGGAGATCAAAACTGTACACGACACTCCAGGTGTGGTCTCACCAAGGCCCTGTACAACTGCAGTAGAACCTCCCTGCTCCTATACTCAAATCCTTTTGCTATGAATGCCAACATACCATTCGCTTTCTTCACTGCCTGCTGCACCTGCATGCCTACTTTCAATGACTGGTGTACCATGACACCCAGGTCTCGTTGCATCTCCCCTTGTCCTAATCGGCCACCACTCAGATAATAGTCTACTTTCCTGTTTTTGCCACCAGTGGATAACCTCACAATTATCCACATTATACTGCATCTGCCATGCTTTGCCCATTCACCCAACCTATCCAAGTCACTTTGCAGCCTCCTAGCATCCTCCTCACAGCTAACACTGCCCCCCAGCTTCGTGTCATCCGAAAACTTGGAGATGTTGCATTCAATTCCCTCGTCCAAATCATTAATATATATTGTAAATAGCTGGGGTCCCAGCACTGAGCCTTGCGGTACCCCACTAGTCACTGCCTGCCATTCTGAAAAGGACCCGTTTGCTCCTACACTTTGCTTCTTGTCTGCCAGCCAGTTCTCTATCCACATCAATACTGAACCCCCAATACAGTGTGCTTTAAGTTTGCATACTAATCTCTTCTGTGGGAAAGCCTTCTGAAAGTCCAGATATAACACATCCACTGTTTCTCCCTTATCCACTCAACTAGTTACATCCTCGAAAAATTCTATAAGATTCGTCAGACATGATTTCCTTTTCATAAATCCATGTTGACTTTGTCCAATGATTTCACCACTTTCCAAATGTGCTTCTTGATGCTAGACTAACTGGTCTGTAATTCCCCGTTTTCTCTCTCCCTCCCTTTTTAAAAAGTGGGATTACATTAGCTACCCTCCAATCCTCAGGAACTACTCCAGATTCTAAAGAGTTTTGAAAAATTATCACTAATGGATCCACTATTTCTGGGGCTGCTTCCTTAAGCACTCTGGGATGCAGCCTATCTGGCCCTGGGGATTTAATCGGCCTTTAATCCATTCAATCTACCTAACACCACTTCCCGACTAACCTGGCTTTCACTCAGTTCATCCATCTCATTTGACCCCCAGTCCCCTGCTATTTCTGGCAGATTATTTATGTCTTCCTTAGTGAAGACAAAACCAAAGTAGTTATTCAATTGGTCTGCCATGTCCTTGTTCCCCGTGATCAATTCAACTGTTTCTGACTGCAAGGGGCCTACATTTGTGTCAACTAATCTTTTTCTCTTCCTATATCTATAAAAACGTTTGCAGTCAGTTTTTATGTTCCCTGCCAGTTTTCTTTCATAATCTATTTTCCCTTTCCTAATTAAGCCCTTTGACTGGACTGAATTTCTCCCAGTCCTCTGGTAGGGTGCTTTTTCTGGCTAATTTGTATGCTTAATTTTTTGTTTTGATACTATCCCTGATTTCCCTTGTTATCCACGGATGTATTACCTTCCTTGATTTATTCTTTTGCCAAACTGGGATGAACAATTGTTGTAGTTCATCCATGCAGTCTTTAAATGCCTTTCATTGCATATCCACCGTCAACCCTTTAAGAATCAATTGCCAGTCTATCTTGGCCAATTCACATCTCATATCCTCAAAGTTACCTTTCTTTAAGTTCAGAACCCTTGTTTCTGAATTAACAATGTCACTCTCCATCCTAATGAAGAACTCAACCATATTATGGTCACTCTTGCCAAGGGGCCACGCACAACAAGACTGCTAACTAACCCTGTTCAAAAGGGAACTGCAGATGCTGGAATATCGAAGGCACACAAAATTGCTGGGGAAACTCAGCGGGTGCAGCAGCATCTATGGAGCGAAGGAAATGGGTGACGTTTCGGGCCGAAACCCTTCTTCAGACGGGTTAACTAACTTAACTAACTAAGCTAACTAACCCTTCCTCATTACTCAATACCCAGTCTAGAATAGCCTGCTCTCTCGTTGGTTCCTCTACATGTTGGTTTAGAAAACTATCCCGCATACATTCCAAGAAATCCTTCCTCAGCACCCCTGCCAATTTGATTCACCCAATCTATATGTAGATTTAAGTCACCCATTATAACTGTTTTACTTTTGTTGCGTGCATTTCTAATTTTCTGTTTGATGCCATCCCCAACTCCACTACTACTGTTAGATGGCCTGTACACAACTCCCACTAGCGTTTTCTGCCCCTTAATGTTTCGCAGTTCTACCCATATCGATTCCACATCCTCCAAGCTAATGTCCTTCCTTTCTATTGTGTTAATCTATTCTCTAACCAGCAACACTACCCCACCTCCTTTTCCATTCCATTCCATTCCTCCTGAATATTGAATATCCCTGGATGTTCAGCTCCCAGCCTTGGTCACCCTGGAGCCATGTCTCCGTGATCCCAACTTTATCATATTCATTAATAACTATCTGCACATTCGACTCATCCACCTTATTACGAATGCTCCTCGGATTGCGACTGGGTACTCTTCCCGGGAGCTCTTTGTAATCCCAATGGCTTGCAAATGGGAAATGCCGAGGTAAGGACCGATTTCCCACTTGGTAGAAGATGTCTCCAGTCCCATAGCAACCGCCAAATCCATCTGCTGGACTCCCAAACTCTCTATTGGATGGATGGGCCGTACATAAAGAGGGTGACCGTGCAGTGGGGAGGTTCTGCATCTAAATGTAGATCAGACAAAATGTATAGGAAAAAACAGCAGATGCTGATTTACACCAATGATAGACTCAAAATGCTGGAGTAATTTAACGGGACAGGCGGCATCTCTGGATAGAAGGAATGTGTGACGTTTTGGGCTTATCTTCAGTGTAAACCAGCATCTGCAGTTCTTATATCACCCTCTCTATCTCTCGTTTGCCTCACCCCTGACTCACAGTCTGAAGAAGGGCCTTGACCAATAATGTCACCTACCAGCATTTTGTGACTATCTTAAATGTTTAGCAAGATGCAGGCAAATGGCCTGGAAGAGAGACCAGAATAAGATGCAATGTCAAATTCCCATCTACAGAGGATCAGTTCATCTCATTTTGGTGGTGTTTAGTTTGTGCCCAGTCTGTATTAGAGAACTTTATGCGTAGGCTTATTATTGTCACGTGTACTGAGATAAAGTGAAAAGCTTTGTTTTAAAAGGTATCAAAGGTCTTTTATTGTCACCTGTACCAATTAAGGTACAGTGATATTCGAATTACCAATCCGCCGTACAAAACAAGACACACAACTACATAAAAGTTAACATAAACATCCACCACAGCGAATTCCTCACTGTGATGGAAGGCAATAAAGTGACCTTCTTCCCTCATTTTTCTCCTGCAGTTGGGGCAGTTGAACCATCTGTCGGGGCAATCGGAGCTCCCGCAGCCGGCGGTCGAAGCCCCCACATTGGGGCGATCCAAGCTCCCGCGTCGGGGTGCTCCAAGCGCCCGCAGCCTGCGGTCGAAGTATGGTGAAGCGTCTCAGGCTGCGAGTAGCATAAAATAACACTGCATCAAGAGAGTCAGAGTGGACAGCTATCTGCAGAGCCAAAAGAGATGGGGGAGATATTGAACAATTTCTTTTCTTCGGTATTCATCAAGGAGAAGGATATTGAATTATGTGAGGTAAGGGAAACAAGTAGAGTAGCTATGGAAACTGTGAGATTCAAAGAAGAGGAAGTACTGACACTTTTGAAAAATATAAAAGTGGATAAGTCTCCAGGTCCTGACAGGATATTCCCTAGGACATTGAGGGAAGTTCATGTAGAAATAGCAGGTGCTATGACAGAAATATTTCAATTGTCATTAGAAACGGGAATAGTGCCGGAGGATTGGCGTACTGCGCATGTTGTTCCATTGTTTAAAAAGGGTTCTAAGAGTAAACCTAGCAATTATAGTTTGAAGTCAGTGGTGGGCAAATTAATGGAAAGGTTACTTAGAGATAATATATATAATCAACTGGATAAACAGGGTCTGATTAGGAACAGTCAACATGGATTTGTGCCTGGAAGGTCATGTTTGACTAATCTTCTTGAATTTTTTGAAGAGGTTACTCGGGAAATTGATGAGGGTAAAGCAGTGGATATTGTATATATGGACTTCAGTAAGGCCTTTGACAAGGTTCCTCATGGAAGGTTGGTTAAGAAGGTTCAATTGTTGGGTATTAATGGTGGAGTAGCAAGATGGATTCAACAGTGGCTGAATGGGAGATGCCAGAGAGTAATGGTGGATGGCTGTTTGTCAGGTTGGAGGCTGCTGACTAGTGGGGTGCCACAGAGATCTGTGTTGGGTCCACTGGTGTTTGTCATGTACATCAATGATCTGGATGATGGTGTGGTAAATTGGATTAGTAAGTATGCAGATGATACTAAGATAGGTGGTGTGGATAATGAAGTAGATTTTCAAAGTCTACAGAGAGATTTAGGCCATTTGGAAGAGTGGGCTGAAAGATGGCAGATGGAGTTTAATGCTGATAAGTGTGAGGTGCTACATCTTGGCAGGACAAATTAAAATAGGACGTACATGGTAAATGGTAGTGGATTGAGGAATGCAGTTGAACAGAGAGATCTAGGAATAACTGTGCACAGTTCCCTGAAGGTGGAATCTCATGTAGATAGGGTGGTAAAGAAAGCATTTGGTGTGCTGGCCTTTATAAATCAGAGCATTGAGTATAGAAGTTGGGATGTAATGTTAAAATTGTACAAGGCATTGGTGAGGCCAATTCTGGAGTATGGTGTACAATTTTGGTAGCCTAATTATAGGAAAGATGTCAACAAAATAGAGAGAGTACAGAGGAGATTTGCCAGAATGTCGCCTGGGTTTCAGCAACTAAGTTACAGAGAAAGGTTGAACAAGTTAGGTCTTTATTCTTTGGAGCGCAGAAGGTTAAGGGGGGACTTGATAGAGGTCTTTAAAATGATGAGAGGGATAGACAGAGTTGACGTGGATAAGCTTTTCCCACGGGGAGTAGGGAAGATTTAAACAAGTGGACATGACTTGAGAATTAAGGGACAGAAGTTTAGGGGTAACATGAGGGGGAACTTCTTTACTCAGAGAGTGGTAGCTGTGTGGAATGAGCTTCCAGTGGAAGTGGTGGAGGCAGGTTCGATTTTATCATTTAAAAATAAATTGGATAGTTATATGGACGGGAAAGGAATGGAGGGTTATGGTCTGAGTGCAGGTAGATGGGACTATGGGAGAATAAGTGTTCAGCATGGACTAGAAGGGCCAAGATGCCCTGTTTCCATGCTGTAATTGTTATATGGTTATATGGTTATATCTGGTTAACCCAGAGAACACGGTCCCTCATTGATGTGGGAAGGAGCAGAACTGCAGATGCTGGTTTGAACCGAAGATAGACACAAAATCTGGAATATCTCAGTGGGTCAGGCAGCATCTGTGGAGAAAAGGAATGGGTGACATTTAGGGTCGAGACCCTTCTTCAGACTGTGAGTCAGGGGTGAGGGAAACGAGAGTTATGGAAGACATTTGAAAGCAGCCGATGATGTCTGCCTACTATGTTCTGTTGTGCTGAAGCAAAGCAAGAATTTTATTGTCCGATCAGGGACACATGACAATAAACTCTCTTGAATCTTGAATCTCTTGAATCTTGAATCAAGGAATAGTAGATTGGTTCATTCGAAGATAGACACAAAATGCTGGAGTAACTCAGCGGGACAGACAGCATCTCTGGAGAGAAGGAATGGGTGACATTTTGGGTCGGGACCCTTCTGCAGACTAGAATGGTTCATTGTTGGCAGGGGAGAAGATGACAACAAGGCATACAATCAGTAAAATTAATCTGGACAGTGTAATCAAACCCGAAACATCACCTGCCCCTTTTCTCCAGAGATGCTGTCAGTCCCACTGAGTTCCTCCAGCCTTTTGTGTCTATCTTCGGTTTTTCATTGATCTTTGACATTGCCCTCCATGGTAAGTAGAGCCTTTTGGTATGCAGGACTTGTTTTCTCATGACCATATGATGGTGGGGAGGTCAGTACCCCTGATGGACCGGGCAGTGTCCACCACCTTTTATAATCTCCTTCTTACCTGGGCTTTCGAATTGCCGAACCAGGCCGTGATGCAACCAGTCAAAGATGCTGCCATGTACAGGTCAACCACCGATTTTCCGGCACCCTTGGTTCCAGAGCCTTTCTGGATTATCCTTTTTGCCGGACAAAAAGAGGTCATGGTCTCCGAGGGGAGTTCAATGGTACTGGAACAGTCCACCTAGGCCGCCGGTGGGCCGAGATATCGGCCCGCAAAGTTGGCCGTGGAAGTCGGCATTGGAACGGATCTGCCGCCTCTGGCCGCAGGGGGCAAATTCATCCCGCCGATCGGCACACAAGTCCCGATGAGGTTAAGATCAGCCACCTCACCCGGCCTGGGTACCACATTTTCGGGGAGAATTCTGGGGGCATTTCAAGAGCATATGTGCACAGCTTGCTGATAGTGTTTGAGGTACTTTTCCCGGAGTTGGGATCGAATCCAACCTTTCTGTTCTGGGTCTCCTCCATGGCCAGAGTGAGGCCCACCGCATATTGGAGGAGCAGCACCTCATAGTTGCTTGGGTAGTTTACACCCCAGCAGTATGAACATTGGCTTCTCCAATTTCAGGTAGTCCTTGCTTTCTCCCTCCTTCCCCTCCCATTCCCAGCTCTCCCACAACCTACTGTCTCCGCCTCTTCCATTCTTTTTCGTGTCCCCCCCCCGACATCAATCTGAAGAAGGGTCTCGACTCAAAACGTTGTCTGTTCCTTCGCTCCATAGATGCTGCATTACCCGCAGATTTTCTCCAGATTTTTTGTCTACCAATGGGATCCGACCACTGGCCACATCTTCCCATCTCCTCCCCTGTGGGCTTTCTGCAGAGACCGCTCTCTCCGTAACTGGTCAATTTGTCCCTTCCCACCCAAACCAGCCCCTCTCCTGGCACTTTCCCTTGCAGTAGCAGGAAATGCTACACTTGTCGCTTTACCTCGCCCCTTGACTCCATTCAAGGACCCAAGCCGTCTTTCCAGGTGCGGCAGAGGTTCACCTGCACCTCCTCCAACCTCATCTATTGCATCCGCTGCTCTAGGTGTCAGCTACTCTACATCGGTGAGACCAAGCGTAGGCTTGGCGATCGTTTCTTCCAACACCTTCGCTCGGTCGGCAATAACCAACCTGATCTCCCGGTGGCTCAGCACTTCAACTCCCCCTCCCATTCCGAATCAGACCTTTTTGTCCTGGGCCTCTTGCATGACCAGAGTGAGCCCCACCGTAAATTGGAGGTGCAGCACTTTATATTTCGCTTGGGCAGTTTACACCCAAGCGGTATGAACATTGATTTCTTCAATTTCAGGTAATCCCTGCTTTCCCCTCCCCTTCCCAGCTCTCCTTCAATCCACCTCTTCCTTTCTTCTTCCCGTCCCCCACACCCTCACATCAGTCTGAAGAAGGGTCTTGAACCGAAACGTCACCTATTTCCTTCGCTCCATAGATGCTCCAACATTTTTGTCTACCCATTCACACAAGTTCTGTTATCCCACTTTACTCACCCACTCCCTCCACATTAGGGGCATAAGAGATTAGTATGCAAACTTAAAGCACATGGTATTGCGGGTTCAGTATTGATGTGGATAGAGAACTGGCTGGCAGACAGGAAGCAAAGAGTAGGAGTAAACGGGTCCTTTTCACAATGGCAGGCAGTGACTAGTGGGGTACCGCAAGGCTCAGTGCTGGGACGCCAGCTATTTACAATATATATTAATGATTTGGATGAGGGAATTGAATGCAACATCTCCAAGTTTGCGGATGACACGAAGCTGTGGGGCAGTGTTAGCTGTGAGGAGGATGCTAGGAGGCCGCAAGGTGACTTGGATAGGTTGGGTGAGTGGGAAAATGCATGGCAGATGCAGTATAATGTGGATAAATGTGAGGTTATCCACTTTGGTGGCAAAAACAGGAAAGTAGACTATTATCTGAATGGTGGCCGATTAGGAAAAGGGGAGATGCAATGAGACCTGGGTGTCATGGTACACCAGTCATTGACAGTAGGCATGCAGGTGCAGCAGGCAGTGAAGAAAGCGAATGGTATGTTGGCATTCATAGCAAAAGGATTTGAGTATAGGAGCAGGGAGGTTCTACTGCAGTTGTACAGGGTCTTGGTGAGACCACACCTGGAGTATTGCGTACAGTGTTGGTCTCCTAATCTGAGGAAATACATTCTTGCCATAGAGGGAGTACAGACAAGGTTCACCAGACTGATTCCTGGGATGGCAGGACTTTCATATGAAGAAAGACTGGATAGACTTGGCTTGTACTCGCTAGAATTTAGAAGATTGAGGGGGGATCTTATAGAAAATTACAAAATTCTTAAGGGGTTGGACAGGCTAGATGCAGGAAGATTGTTCCCAATGTTGGGGAAATCCAGAACAAGGGGTCACAGTTTAAGGATAAGGGGGAAATCTTTTAGGACCGAGATGAGAAAAACATTTTTCACACAGAGAGTGGTGAATCTCTGAAATTCTCTGTCACAGAAGGTAGTTGAGGCCAGTTCATTGGCTATGTTTAAGAGGGAGTTAGATGTGGCCCTTGTGGCTAAAGGTATCAGGGGGTATGGAGAGAAGGCAGGTACAGGATACTGAGTTGGATGATCAGATGATGCAGGCTCGAAGGGCCGAATGACCTACTCCTGTACCTATTTTCTATGTTTCTATGTTGACAGAGTACTATGTTTACATATTCTGTTATGCTGCAGCAAGTAAGGATTTCATTGTTCTAACTGGGACGTGAGAGAATAACACACTCTTGACTCTTGACTTACTCTGTTAATGTGTGGGATAGAACTAATGATTCTGGTGATTATGTGATTCTTGTCCTGCTGGACCTATCTGCTGCCTTTGATACAGTGGATCATGATATTTTAAGTATCTCGGTTACAGCACCTAGTGGGCATTTGTGGTAGTGCCCTGGAATGGTTCAGATCTTATCTGGCAGACAGAACTATGTGTGTAAGCCTTGCTGGTTTTGAATCCTCCTCCGCTCCTCTGTCATATGGGGTTCCACAGGGTTCAATTTTAGGGCCCCTGCTTTTCTCACTGTACTTACTTCCTCTGGGTTCCATTCTTAGAAAGCATGGCATCTCTTTTCATTGTTATGCTGATGATAGTCAGATATATGTGCCGCTGAAGAAGAAAGATGCTTTCTCAGTCAAATCACTTCTGTCATGTCTTGATGACATTAAATCCTGGATGGCCCTAAACTTTTTTAATTTTAATGAAAAGAAAACAGAAGTGATAGTGTTTGGTCCCAATGGCTGCCGTGAACCTCCCCCTGTTGACTTGGGCCCCTTGGCACTGTATGTGAAGCCAATAGTTTTAAACTTGGGTTTTAAGATGGACAGTGATTTTAAATTAGATCGTCAAATAGGCGCGGTAGTTAAGTCCAGCTTCTTTCATTTAAGGCAGCTGGCAAAGGTGAAGCCCATTCTTGAGCGGCAGCATTTTGAAACAGTAATCCATGCCTTCATTACGTCTCGGCTGGATTACTGTAACGCACTTTATTTTGGAGTTAGCCAATCTTCCCGTGCACGTCTCCAGTTGGTTCAGAATGCTGCTGCTCGCCTTTTAACTGGAACACGTAAGAGGGAGCACATAACGCCAATTCTGGCCTCCCTCCACTGGCTGCCGGTGTACTTTAGAGTTCATTTTAAGATTCTTTTATTTGTTTTTAAATCTTTAAATGGTCTCGCCCCGCCTTACCTCTCTGAGCTGCTTCATCCCTACGCTCCTGCTCGGTGCCTCAGGGCAGCTGATCAGCTGCTCCTGGAGGTACCGAGGTCTAAGCGGAAGCTCAGAGGGGATAGAGCCTTCTCTGTTGCTGCTCCGACATTATGGAACACTCTACCGTTGCACATCAGACAGGCCCCTTCACTGTCCATTTTCAAAACTAGTCTTAAAACCCTTTTCTATTCCTTGGCTTTCGCCCCTGCATGAGACTTTGCTCTTGTTTTAGTGTTTCTATTATTGTTTTTTATTGTTTTTACTGTCTTTTAATGTTTTTATTGTTTTGTTTTATGTTTATGATTAGTCATGTACAGCACTTTGTTGCAACAGTGGTTGTTTTTAAAGTGCTCTATAAATAAAGTTCAGTTCAGTTCAGTTCAGTTCAGTAGTGTACGGGTGATCGATGGTCGGCGTGGACTCAGTGGGCCGAAGGGCCTGTTTCCACGCTGTATCTTTAAATTAAACTAAAAACAATAAAACCAAAGGGAGTCTAAAGAAGGGTCTCTACCCAAAACGTCACCCAATTTCTTCTATCCAAAGTTTCTGGCTGCTCCATGGAGTTCCCCCGCACAATTAAAGCATGGAATAGTCTTCACCCTACCATAGTTACCCAACCAGATGCAACTAAATTTAAGGTACCTCTTTTTTCCCCAAGAACCCTTTTTTGTTTAAGTCCAAGTCAAGAGTCAAGAGAGTTTTATTGTCATGTGTCCCAGATAAGACAATGGAATTCTTGCTTGCTACAGCGCAACAGAACATGTAAACATAATACAGAACAGGAGATAAAATTTCAGTGTGTTTATATACCATAGACCATATATGTACACAATAAATAAACAGATAAAATGCAACAGGCTGTTATTGTTCAGCCCTCCACCACCTCCAGTTTAAATTCCATTTAGAATATTTATGGACCAGGAAACCAGAAGCAAGAGTTACTCCAGATCCAGGGTCAGGGAATGATTCTGCGTTGGTTTTCAGAGGTCGCAGCGAGGCGGCGAACGGACAGCAATGGCGGCCAGATCTCCCACAATTCAAAGCGAGGGAGAAAAAGCCCAGCGCCGACCAGTTGCCGTGGCAGCGCGCATGCGCAGGGCGGCCAATGACGTGCTGGCCATCGTTGTGCGCATGTGAAGGGGGGAGGATATGCTGGCCGTAGCAGTGCGCATGTGCAAGGTGGCCGGCCATGCCAGCAGATGAGGAGCGAGCGAAGAGCGGAGACCTGGACATGTATACGGATGGCGGGCGGAGACAGAGATTGGCAGACAGAGAGAGAGAGAGAGAGGGGGCCCCGCCCAGAGTTGAACGGCAGGTGTTCTGCCTTGGCCAGAGGCAGCCTAGATTTCGAGGCCCTAGGCTTCAGCCTATGAAGCCTAGTGGTAAATCCGGCTCTGCGAGGCCCCCCTAGATCTCGAGGCCCTATGCTTAAGCTTGTCAAGTTTATACGTAAATCCGGCCCTGAGTATATAAGATCATGAAAGGAATAGATTGGGTAAATGCAGTTGAGGAAATCGAGAACCAGAGGCTTACGGTTTGGGGGTAAAGATTAAATAGGAACCTGAGGGGCCTTTTTTACACTGAGGATAGAAGTTGTATGGAGCGAGCTGCCAGAGGAGGTAGTGGACTATAACAATATTTAAAACACATTTGGATGGATAGGGCAGGTTTAGAGGAATATGTACCAAATACAGGCAGGTGGGACTAGTGTAGCAGGGACATGTTGGTCAGTGTGGGCAAGTTGTGTTGAGCTTCCACACTGTGTCTCTCTTTGAGCATGTCCTTCGAGTTATAAATTCACTACCACTATCGAACTATCCATGTGAAACCACTGGCTTACTATTTTGAGCGATTTCCATACATCACACAGAGGGGTAATAATGCAGAGCTCAGGCAACCGATTAAGTAATCAATTATTCCTACTCCGCAGCACGCCCCGTGTAATAATAAATTTTACTTCGGAGTCACGTGAGTGACTACGTGAAGACCCCGCCAGCACGCATGCGCGACATATCGTCTAACGCATTGCGCAGCGACTGGCGGGGCGAAGTGTTCCCCCGCAGCGGCAAGATTTAAAAACGGGACCTGCAGGTAAGTTTGCTAATCTGAGGTCGTGTTTTGTGCTCTGTTTTCTGTATTGCAGAAGGAGAGCTATGGACAAGGGAAATAAATCCAAACGGGTCGCGCCTAGGCTGGCTGCGGGGGACCGCGAAAGCACGGGCAGTCAGCAGCGACCTGCGGCACCTGGATTGCAATCTATGCAATCAACAGTCACCGACATGGCACCTGCACAGTCGGAACCAGCGCCGCGGACTGGGGGAAAAGCCAAGCAAAAGTCAGCCAGGCCGGTTGACTTGGACGAGTCGGGCCAGGAAGACTCGCTGCCGGGGAGCAGTGGAGGTGACCGCATATCCCGCATGGAGCGGTTGATGGAGCAGATGCTCCAACGTGACATATGGAGTATTGTCACCATGGGGGTCCTGGGACACCCATGGCAGTACCTTACCAAGGGCTGCATAATGCATCTCCCTCGACAGAGGGGAGCATTACGGGCCAGAGCTGGGCTGGCCCCTAAGACACCGGGAGTGTGCTAGGGGTGCAGGATCCACAAAAGCTGCTCGGTGTGGTCTCAAAGTTTGCGATGCCAGCGCAAACAGAACAGCTGTTACAGCCAAAGTTGGCAGCAAGCATAGATTACCTTTCATTCAATCAGCTGCAGGAACAAGTGTTGAATGAAACAACAGCTAAATATATGGCACCAGAGAACTGTTTCTCACTGAATGTTCCTGCAGTAAACAGTTCTATCTGGGGTTACATCGGTGTAGGCATCCAAGCCCAAGAGGTGAAGATGCAGAAAATACTAAAACTGTTGACTTCGGGAATAACAGCGTTTGCTCCATCGGTGGATGGAACAGAGATGTCAGAGATACAACAGGATGCACTAGCACCCCTACGCATCCACCAGGAGGCAACTACACCAGGACGCTGGTGAAAGCACGGATGCCGCACAACCAACCCCGAGGTCTTTTTTAGGCCACAGCCCAGAGCGACCTTCGTGGAAGATGCGCCAACCCCGCACTCCGGCGCCTCATCCTCAGAAGAGGCAGAAGCAGAAGAAATGAACACTCCACCGGTAACCATGGAGGTAGGTGGGTCTGGTTCATTACTAACTGGGAGTAGGTTACACCTGTTTTGGGAGGCATGGAGGTCTATAACTACTGACCCTTATATACTACATTGTATTCAGGGATACGAAATTGAGTTTATTCATAAAGACATTCCCCCAGTTCAACATGTGTCTAGCCGAGTGTTTGTTCTTTCACAACAGGAAAAACTGGAAGGTCATGCAGAGCTGGGGAGGCTATATGCCAAAGGAGTAATTGAGAGATCCCAACACGACTCTCTAGAATTTGTATCCAACATTTTCACAAAAACTAAAAAAGATGGTGGATGCCGCATCATCATTGATTTGACTGAACTGAATACTTTTGTAAAGTATATTCATTTCAAGATGGAAACCTTTGTTACTGCCAAACAATTGATTTCCGAAGGTTACTTCATGGCTTGCATCGATCTAAAAGATGCATACTATTCGGTACCTATACAGAAGGATCATCGCCGATATCTGACGTTTAACTGGATGGGGCAGCTTTGACAGTATAAAGCGTTGCCTAATGGTTTAACATCAGCCCCCAGACTATTTACTAAGATATTAAAACCAGCCTTGGCATTTCTCCGAAAACAAAAACATATTGTCATGGCATATCTTGATGATATATTAATTGTGGGGGAAACCCCGGATTTAGCCAAATCAGTTGTATCAGCTACCAAACTATTGTTTGAAAAACTGGGGTTTATCATCCATCCAGATAAATCTAAGTTGACGCCTTCTTCAACTATGGATTATCTGGGGTTCACAATTGATTCTATCCACATGTCTGTAACTTTGCCAAAGATCAAGGCAGCACACTTAATGGAGGCCTGCAACAACCTGGTTGTCACCAGTCAACCATCTATTCGACAGGTAGCAAGTGTAATTGGAAAACTTGTAGCTGCATTTCCAGCCACACAATTTGGACCTTTGCATTACCAAAATCTACAAAGAGCAAAGGTGCAAGCACTAAAACTGGTCATTTGACCAACCAATGCAATTATCAATTAAAGCAATTTTGGAGTTACAATGGTGGAGGCAAAACATACGGCATAGCTCCAGCCCCATCATTATCAGTAACCCATCAATTATATTACAAACTGATGCCAGTGCTCACGGTTGGGTGCTACTAATACTATATCCAGTTGTAGGGGTAGATGGGAAGCACATGAAGCATTTTTACTACAAACACTGGATATAAATTATTTAGAGATGTTGGGTGCGTTCTATGGGCTAAAAGCATATTGCTCAAAAATGCACCATCTGCATGTCCGCCTACAAATTGATAATACCACAGTGGTGGCATACATTAATCATATGGGTGGAATCAAATCGATATCATGTGACAATCTGGCTAATACAATTTATCAATGGTGTATCAATAGACATATTTGGATATCAGCTACTTACCTACCAGGTAAACTCAATACAGTGGCAGACACCAGGTCACGAAAATGTAATGACAACACCGAATGGATGTTGGACCACAAAGTATTTGCTGATTATATAATGCAATATGGAACACCAGATATCGATCTATTTGCATCTCGACTGAATAACCAGTTACCAACATATGTCGCTTGGGAACCAGACCCTTGGGCAGCAGCAATGGACGCTTTCTCGCTGGACTGGGGAAAAATTGTTTTTCTATGTTTTCCCCCCCTTCTGCCTCATCAGTCGTGTCTTACGCAAAATACAACAAGACTCTGCGTCAGGTATTTTGGTGGTACCCGACTGGCCTACACAGCCATGGTTCCCTGTGGTTCTCGACATGGTCTCAGAACCATGTATGCCCATCCCCAAACGGCCGGATTTGTTGGTCCATCCTGTGACACGCGAGAGTCACCCATGCCATGACAGGATCAATCTGTTAATTTGCAGAATTTAAAAAGACCACTTCTGGACCTGGGGCCGACGGACAGAACCATGAATATGATCACGGTGGCATACCAAGAATCTACCAAGAAGCAATATCTCTCATACATCAGGAAATGGGAGATATATCGTACAAGGACTGATATTTCGTACAATACAGCTTCTGTAACCAATGTTCTGGAATTTCTGGCCAGCTTTCATTTTGATGAAGGTCTCAGCTACAGTGCTATTAACTGTGCCAGGAGTGCCTTATCAGCATACTTATGGAAGGGATTAGGACAGCACACTGTGGGATCTCACCCTCTAGTTTCCAAGCTAATGAGGGGTATCTAAAACACGAACCCTCCTAGAGCAAGGTATTCTCAGATATGGGATGTTAGTGTTGTCCTTACGTTGCTCAGGGGTTGGTCACCAGCAACGTCCCTGTCCTTGGAGAAACTGACTCTAAAAACAGTCATACTGATGGCACTGGTCTCGGCTCAACGAGTCCAGTCCCTACATAAATGAAGACTGGATATTATGGTTATTTCAACCAACAAGATAAATTTTCACATCTTGGAATTGGTAAAACAAAACAGGCCAGGGTCATCAGGCCTTAAACGAGAATTCCGAGCATACCCAACTGATACCCGCCTATGTGTTGTGACACACCTGTTACAATATAGAGAGACCACTAAAAATCTTAGAGGCAATGAAATGGGGATATTGACCAGCCATAAACAGCCTCATAATAGGGTATCAACGCAAACCATATCTAGGTGGCTCAGACAGGTATTGGGAGCTGCAGGGGTGGATACTGACACTTTCAAATCTCATTCCACCAGGGCTGCAGCAACATCGGCAGCAAGGGAAATGGAAGTACCAATGGACCACATCCTGGGTACAGCAGGATTGTCTATGGAGAAGACCTTCCAGCTATTTTATAATAAGCCGATTACCAAACCTGCGGTATTTGCAGAATCAATTTTAAGTTCTGTATTATGATTTATCCCGAATGAAAGGGATCATTATTATTCTTTGTTAAAATAAATTCACTATTGTTTTGAATTTCTGAATCATGTTTGAATACGATAACATACTTCCTCCTTTGGTCAACTACGGCAGTGAGTGAAGCATGGACTCGTTCCACGGCATGAAATCACAGATCTTTAAAATCTTCACGTAGTCACTCACGTGACTCCAAAGTAAAATAGTAAGATTAAACGAGAACTTACCAGTTTGAAGTCTGATCTTTATTTTATGAGGAGTTACGTTGAGGGATTACGTGCCCTCCACGCCCACCCTCTATCATAAAGGTCAACTGGTATTCTAGTTTCTCTAATCTTACTATGTTTATTTCATCTACTGTTGTCTGTGATTTCACACCGCTGCTTTGAAGAATGTCGCGCATGCGTGCTGGCGGGGTCTTCACGTAATCCCTCGACGTAACTCCTCATAAAATAAAGATCAAACTTAAAACGGGTAAGTTCTCGCTTAATCTTACTATTAATAGACGCTCTGTTTCATTATGTGATTATTTAGAATGCGCAAGACATTTTTGGCTGCAATCTTTCGTAAGTAACGACTGCGCCACATTCTCGACAAAAGGTTTTGTGCAGCAACATTAATTATATCCTGCCACTTCACCATCCAAATGCCGAATTAAACTTTACGGCCTTGTCGATTTATGTGCTTTTGATTTGTGTCGAGATTTACTTTGGTAGTCTGAAGAAGGGTCACTCATTCCTTCTCTCCAGAGATGCTGCCTGACCCGCTGAGTTACTCCAGCTTTTTGTATCTATTTACGACAGATGTTGCCAGGACTTGAGGGCCTGAGCCATAGGAGAGATTGAGCAGGTTTGGTGTGCAGGAGGGTGAGGGCTGACCTTAGAGAGGCGTACAAGACCGTGAGGGGAATAGATAAAGTGAATGCAGTATGTTACGCAGGGTTTGGGAACCAAGAACCAGAGGTTGAAGGTTAGATGAGAAAGATTTACTTTCAGACCCGAAACGTTACCTGCCCCTTTTCTCCCGAGATGCTGTCTGTCCCGCTGAGTTCCTCCAGCCTTTTGTGTCTATCTTTGGTTTTTCTTTGATCTTTGACATTGCCCTCCATGGTGAGTAGAGCCTTTTGGTTCCAGAGCCTTTCTGGATTATCCTCCGAGACTTTACTGGAGAACCTACCTGATCTCCCGGTTGCTCAACACTTAATTCTCCTCCCATTCCCACACTGACCTTTCTGTCCTTGGCCTCCTCCATTGTCAGAGTGAGGCCCAGCGCAAATTGGAGGTAGGGTTTGGACGATCAAATTGAAATTAGATTCCTTGAAGTTGTTGCCAGGAGATCTGTTTAAAGAAGTTTAAATAATTTAGTGGGTATAGCATGATCATTCGCTGCAGCTCACTGCATTGGTCATAATTAGCAATGTTGGATACATGTAAACATGTATAATTCCAGAGGCCTGACATTAGGGTGGTTGGAGGTGTCCTGTAGTCTGAGACTGGTTTCACAATTGCTGCTAGTCAGAGGGTGGTGATTGTGTAGATTTCTTTGCCACAGAAGGCTGTGGAGGCCTTAAATGGATATTTCAAAGGCAGAGATAGATAGATAGATTTTTGTTTAAGAAAGAAACTGCAGATGCTGGAAAAATCGAAGGTAGACAAAAATGCTGGAGGAACTGTGAGTGTGAGGCAGCATTTATGGAGAGAAGGAATAGGCAACGTTTCGGGTCGAGACCCTTATTCAGACTGACAGAGATAGATTTTTGATTAGTACGGGTGTCAGGGTTTATGTGGAGAAGGCAGGAGAACGGGGATAGGTGGGAGAGATAGATCAGCCATGATTGAATGGTTGAGTAGACTTGATGGGCCGAATGGCCTAATTCTGCTCCTATCACTTATGAACTTATGAACAGCTCAAATTTTGCCTGGGCAGCTTACACCCCAGCGGTATGAACATTGACTTCTCTAACTTCAAGTAGCCCTTGCTTTCCCTCTCTCTCCATCCCTCCCCCTTCCCAGTTCTCTCACTAGTCTCACTGTCTCTGACTACATTTTATCTCTGTGCTGCCCATTCCCTTGTCATCAGTCTGAATAAGGGTCTTGACACAAAACGTCAACCATTCCTTCTCTCCAGAGATGTTGAGTTACTCCAGCATTTTGTGTCTTATCTTCGATTTAAAATACATTTTGACAGGTCTGGAAATAGGAAAGGTTGAGAGGGATATGGGCCAAATGCAGGCAGGTGGGACTAGAGTTTGTACGTTCTCTCTGTGACTGTGTGTGTTTGCTCCGGGTGCTCCGATTTCCTCCCACATTCCAAAGATGTGCAGGTGTGTAGATTAATTCTGAAAATTGCCCCCAGTGAGTAGGGTAGACTTAGTGTAGGGGTTATCGCTGGTCGGCGCGTACTTGGGCCGAACGGCCTGTTTCCATGCTGTATCTCTAAAGTAAGCTGAGATGGAATGACAGTGCATCATTTCACCACGTTGAGCAATACTCTCTGTATCATGGACATCACCACAATCCCATTTACTTGTCCATCTTATGTTAACACCTCAGGTAACATTGACCCCTCGCTCATATGTTACAGGAGGAGAATTAGGCCATTCGGCCCATCAAGTCTACTCCACCATTCAATTATGGCTGATCTATCTTACCCTCTCAACCCCATTCTCCTGCCTTCTCCCCCATAACCCCTGACACTCGTTCTAATCAAGAATCTATCCTTAAAAATATCCAATGACTTAATAATAATAATAAATTTTATTTGTTGGGCGCCTTTCAGACATCTCAAGGACACCTTACATAGATTAACAGGAATATAAACATATAATCAGAGTAAAATAAATAATAAAGACATCACAGAGACACAAACTAAAAACAGAATTCAGTCCAAAAACAGAAAATCAAAAACACAATGTGAAGAGAGAGCAGCGGCAGCCAAAGCGCGCCAGCGTCCACTATCCCTCCACGGCAGCCATCTTGGACAAAGACTAACAGGATTACGTAGAGACAGAAAATCATCCCCCCACAATGGTTACCACTGTGGGGGAAGGCACAATGTCCAGTCCCCAACCCGAAGTTCACCCCAAAGTCAGGCCTGCCACCGCAGTTGCCTCTATGGAGGCCCGATGTTCCTGGCCGTTCTCACCGGGTGGTCATGCCCCGGCGTCGTGGGAGAGTCCTCTCAGCGGCTGGGCCACCTGGAACAGCCGCTTCCAAGCAGTAGACCGCGGCTTCCGAAGCCGACAAGGCCGCGCCGGTTTGAAGCTCCCAGGCTCCCGATGTTGAAATCGGCGCCGCCCGCTCCGCTCCGCAGACCCGCAGCCCGGAGGTGTTGCTCTCGGTGGTCCAGCTCACCGGAGCTTCAGCGCGTCGCTCCAGCGCTGCGACCCAGGCAAGTCATCG
Source organism: Amblyraja radiata (assembly GCF_010909765.2). Lineage (NCBI taxonomy): Eukaryota > Metazoa > Chordata > Chondrichthyes > Rajiformes > Rajidae > Amblyraja > Amblyraja radiata. Next base: position 34,921,521 of record NC_045956.1, on the reverse strand, counting down.
CCCGCTCCGCTCCACGATAGCGCTCCAGCGCTGTGCCGTCAATTTCTCCAAACGGACGAGACAGGACTAACTAAAAAACTTTTAAAAAAGCGAGTTTAACGGACGGCTGCTGGTTAGCAGCCGTTCCTCCAAGATAGCTCCTCCTCCATATTGAATGGCGGTGCATACTGTGGACTTGGCCTCCACAGCCGCCTGAGGCAATGAATTCCGCAGATTCACCACCCTCTAACTAAAGACATTCTTCCTCATCTCCTTCTTAAAGGAATGTCCTTTAATTCTGAGGCTCTGGTCCGAGACCAGGGGTTGCCAACCTTTTTCATCTCATTTACCCAGGCAACTTTAATAACACATTACAATATTATTTCACTTATTTATGAACAACTATTGATGAACAGATGCCGGTATACCAGAACCAAACACAGTCAGTCAAAGAAAAAAACAATGTACAAATCCAGATTCAATAAATTTGCCCTCTGGGTACGCGAAATTTACCCTCTGGGGCAAATTTATCCCAGGTTGGGAAGCCTTGTCCGAGACTCTCCCATGAGTGGAAACATCCTATCCACATCCACACTGTCCAATCCTTTCACTATTTGGTGCATTTCAATGAACACCAGCGAGTACAGGCCCACTGCCGTCATAAATGCTCATCATAGGTTAACCCACTCATTCCTGGGATCATTCTTGTAAACCTCCTCTGGACCCTCTCCATAGCCAGCACATCCTTCCTCAGATATGGTGCACAAAATTGCTCACAATACTCCAAATGTGGCCTAACCAGCGCCTTATAGAGCCTCAGCATTACATCCCTGTTTGTGTATTCTAGCCCTCTTGAAATAAATGCTACTATTGCGTTTGCCTTCTTTATCACCGATTTGTCTTGCTGATTACCTTTTTGGGAATCCTGCACCAGAACTCCCGTCCCTTTGCACCTCCAATTTCTGGATTCTCACCCCATTTAGAAATTAGTCTATGCCTTTTTTCCCCATTCACCTTTCTCTCAAACTCTGTTTTAGACCATTCCTTGAACTCCCGTTTTTAACATGTTCATAATTCACTCTGCCATAATTTGTTTCTGGCATCCTTATCCATCTCAATTAGCTCCTATCCCCCACATATGTTGAATCCTCCTTAGTTTAGTTTTAGAGATACAGCACGCTAGTTCTATGTTATTCTACACACTCGGGAACAATTCAAAGAAGCTAATTAACATTAGAGCTGCCGCCTCACAGCGCAAGAGGCCCGGGTCAGTTTAGTTTATTGTCACGTTTACCGAGGTACAGAGAAAAGCTTTTTGTTGTGTGCTATCCAGTCAGTGGAAAGACAATACATGATTACAGTAGAGCCATTTACAGTGTACAGATGCATGATAAGGGAATAATGTTTAGTGCAAGATAAACCCAGTAAAGTCTGATCAACGATAGACGAAGGGCCATCAATGAGGTAGACAGTAGTTCAGCACTGCTCTCTGGTTGGGGTAGGATAGTTCAGTTGCCTGATAACTGCTAGGAAGAACCTGTTCGCCGTCACCGCTGCTGACACCGCCACTGACACCGCCGCCGACAGGGCCACCAACACCGCCGCTGACACCGCCGCTGACACCGCCGCAGACAGGGCCGACGACACCGCCGCCTACACCGCCGCTGACAGGGCCACCGACACTGCCGCCGACACCGCCGCCGACAAGGCCACCAACACCGCCGCTGACACTGCCGCCGTCACTGCCGCCGACACCACCGCTGACACTGCCGCCGTCACTGCCGCCGACACCACCGCTGACACCGCCGCAGACAGGGCCGACGACACCGCCGCCTACACCGCCGCTGACACCGCCGCTGACAGGGCCGATGACACCGCCAAAGACACCGCCGTAGACACCGCCACAGATATGGCCGCCGACAACGCCGCAGACAGGTCCGATGACACCGCCGCAGACACGGCCGCCAACACCGCCACAGACACCGCCGCAGACACGGCCGCCGACACCACCGCTGACACCGCCGCAGACAGGGCCGACGACACCGCCGCCTACACCGCTGCTGAAAGGGCCGATGACACCGCCAAAGACACCGCCGTAGACACCGCCACAGATATGGCCGCCGACAACGCCGCAGACAGGTCAGATGACACCGCCGCAGACACGGCCGCCAACACCGCCACAGACACCGCCGCAGACAGGGCCGACGACAGGGCCACATACACCGCCGCAGACACGGCCGCCAACACCACCACAGACACCACCGCAGACAGGGCCGACGACAGGGCCACATACACCGCCGCAGACACGGCCGCCGACACTGCCGCAGGCAAGGCCACCGACACCGCCCCCGACAGGGCCACCGAAACCTCCGCAGACACAGCCGACGACACTGCCGCAGACACTGCCGCAGACACCGCCGACGACATTGTCACAGACACTGCCGCAGACACCGCTGACGACACCGCCGCAGACACCGCCGACGACACCGCCGCAGGCACTGCTGCAGACACGACCGACATCACTGCTGCCAACACGGACACCGACACGGCCAACTGCACCGCCACCGACACCGCCGATGACACCGCTGACACCGCCACTGACATGGCCGACGACACGACCGACAACACGCCTGAGGAGCTGCAAAGAAAGGTAATGGAGACCCTCTGCCTCATGTATGGCATGGTGGTGCAGTGGTAGCATTGGTACCTTACTGCACTTGCAGCGCCAGAGACCTGGGTTTGATCCCGACAATGGGTACTGTCTGTACGGAGTTTGTACGTTCTCCCCGTGACTTGTGTGGGTTTTCTAAGGGCTCTCTGGTTTCCTCCCACACTCCAAAGACTAAAAGCCCTGTCCCACGGTACGAGTTTATTCCAAGAGTTCTCCCGAGTTTAAAAAAAAAAAAAAAACCTCACGGTAAGCACAGAGAATGAATGTTGCGGGTACGTCGGAGCTCGGGGACGTCTCTTAGCGGCTTGTAACGCTAACTGCAGGTACTCGGGAAGACTCACTAACTGCAGGTAAGCACGGGAAGACTCGTGAAGATTTTTCAACATGTTGAAAAATGTCCACGAGATCTCCGAGTACCGACGAGTGGCCATTACCGTAAATCTCCGAGTTCGAATCAGGGCAAACTCGGAAGAGCTCTTGGAATGAACTCGTACCGTGAGACAGGGTTTATACAGGTTTGTAGGTTAATTGGCTTGGTATAAATGTAAATTGTCTCTAGTGTATGTGGGGTAGTGTTAAGGTGTGGGGATTGCTGGTCAGTGCGGACTCTGTGGGCTGAAGAGCTTGCTTACCTGCTGTGTCTCTAAAACTAAAAAAACAAAAACACAGCCGTGAGGAGCTGTAGCTGCCTGCGTACTTTTTAAAAAAGACGCAAAGTGCTGGAGTAACTCAGCGGGGTGCAAGTGTCCCAGCCTGACGTTTCAAGCACAAAATGTTTTACGATGAGACTGTTCTAACTTTGTGAAAACAAAATGTTTTCCCAGAATACTGCCTGGATTAGAGGGCTTCAGCTACAGGGAGAGGGTCGGATAGACTTGGATTGTTTTCTGTGCCATGACAGAAGATGAGAGACTTGGCAGATGTATATAAAATTATGAGTGGTCCAGATAGGGCAGACAGTCAGAATCTTTCTCCTCCAGACTGCAAATGTCCAAGCCAACACCTATCCACATCCTCCAGAGATGCTGCCTGACCAGCTGAGAGTATAGTTCAGTTTATTATTGTCACGTGTACCAAGGTACAGTGTAAAGCTTTTTTGTTGTGTGCTAACAAGTTAGCGGAAGGACAATACAGGATTACAATCAACCCATCCACAGTGTACAGATATAGGATTAAGGGAATAACGTTTAGTGCAAGGTAAAGTCTGATTTAAGATAGTCTGAGGGATAGTTTAAGAATAAGGGGTAATTAATTTAGAACGCAGATGAGGAAAAGCTTTTTCACACAGAGAGTTGAGAGTCTGTGAAATTCTCTGCCTCAGATGGTGGTCGAAGCCGTTTCTCTGGATGTTTACAAGAGAGAGCTGAACAGAGCTCTTAAAGATAAGAGGATATGGGGAGAAGGCAGGAACGGGGTATTGATTGTGAATGATCGCCATGATCACAGTGAATAGAGGTGCTGGCTCGAGGGGCCGAATGGCCTACTTCTGCACCTGTTGTCTATTGTCTTCAATTAATAATAATGAATGAATAAAAATGTTATTAGCCAAGTATGTCCACATACAAGGAATTTACCTTGGTGCTTTGCTCGCAGGTAACAACAAGATATTCAGTAGACAATTAAAAATAAAACATTATAATTGAAACATGCGAAAATAAAGCACCAGAGTAAAAAGTGGCTACAGTCTTTTGGTTGTTGAATAGAGCTACTGCTCATGGGAAGAAGCTGTTTTTTTGTCTGGCTGTGGCAGCTTTGATAGTCCGGAGTCGCCTCCCAGAGGGAAGTGATTCAAAGAGTTTGTGGCCAGAGGTGAGAGCGGCAGCAAACATCTGGCAATGCAGTAGATGGTAGGTGGGGACTGCTCTCTGGTTGGTGATAGGATGGTTAGAACATAGAACAGTACAGCACATGAACGGGCCCTTTGGACAACAATGTTTGTGCCGAACATGACGCCAGGTTAAACTCTCATCTGCCTGTACATGATCCATATCCCTCTCTCCCCTCTACTTCCACGTGCCCACCTAAAAGCTTCTTAAAGTGTCTGCCTCCACCACCACCACAGGTCAAGCATTCCAGGCCCCCACCACTGCCCCACGCATCCCCATTAAACTTTCCCCCACTCACCTTATAGCGATGCCCTCTAGTCTTGGACATTTCCAACCTGGGGTAAAAAGATCCTGAGTGTCTCCCCTAACTGTGCCTCTCATAATTTTATATACTTCTAACTGGTCTCCTCTCAACCTCCAACATTGCAGAGAAAACAATGCAGGTCTATCCAACCTCTCCCTGTAGCTAAAGCCCTCGAATCCAGGCAGATTTCTAGTAAAACGTTTAGTTTTCAAAAAGTTAGAACCTTTTCCTCGTAAAACGTTTTGTGCTGCACACGTCCATCTAACTCGTTCCAATGAGGGGTGGACGCAAGGAACTGCAGATGCTCGTTTCCCTAAAAAGACAAAGTGCTGGAGTAACTCCGCAGTCGCTGGGGGCCTGGTCTGGAGAACGGCAGGTTTGTGATCTTGTGTGGAGGTCAGGTAAGTGGAAGAGCTTTGATTGAGCGTGTGGATCCTGAGGAAGGATAGAAGCTGAGATCTATGCTGACCTATTCCAGCACTTTGTGGTGCAGCGGGAGAGTTGCTGCCTTACAGCGCCAGAGACCCATGTTCGATCCTGACCACTGGTGCTGCCTGTATGGAGTTTACGTTCTCCCTGTGACTATGTGGGTTTTCCCCGGGTGCTCCGGCTTCCACCCACGCTCCAAAGATGTGCACGTTTGTAGGTTAATTGGCTTCTGCAATTCATAAATTGTCCCTGGTGTGTAGGGTAGTGTGGGGATCGCTGGTTGGTGTGGACTCGGTGGGCTGAAGAGCCTGTTTCCGCACTGTATCTGTAAAGTCGCTCAAATAAGACTTGGCTGCTTTTTAAGCAGTCGTTGTGTTATGCAGGAGCAATACAGTACAAGTGAAGCTTTGCATGTTGCAAGTGCATCACACCAATATTTAGTTTAGTTTACCTTAGAAAAACAGTCCCTTCGGCCCACTGAATCTGTGTCGACCAGCGATCACCCCATTCATTAGTTCTATGCTACACACTAAGGACAATTTACAGCAGCAAATAACCAATAACCTGGCACATCTTTGGAATGTGAGAAGAAATGGGATATGGCAATAAAACACTCTTGTCTCTTGAAACTGGAGGAAACTCATGTGTTCACAGGGTGAATGTACAAACTCCGCAAGGACACCTCCTGAGGTCAGGATCGAACCCGGGTCACTGGATCTGTGAGGTAGCAACTAATCTCTTGATTTTATACACGTCTATAAGATCACCACTCATCCTATCTAGAGGATGGGAGCAGCCTGGCTTGATGGTAGAACTGGAAAGTTGGATTGGAAATATCTAAATTCCCAATCCTTACTGTTTTGTTTTCCAGCCGAATGAATCATTAGCATCTTCCTTATCCCCCCATGCAATGGACACGGCAACTTTGGGATTCTCGTCGTGGATCCGCAACGTTTCCTGCTTGCCTTTCTTCCACCACAAGGACCATAAGCGCACTATCTTGGGGACTTCCCGCAGCTCCAGGGCGCCACGCCCTAAGTACAACAAGTGGAACGAGGAAAATTGCATCATACACGTCAGCCTCGAGAACGGCAATAGGAATCGCTACAAAAGCATTGTGGTAGGTGCATGGCATTCTTCCACAGCTCAGATACTACTTTATAGCAGAGACACAGCATGGAAATAGGCCCTTCGGCCCACAGATTCCACGCCGACCAATGATTGGATAGGATGCACTAGTTCCTGCACTCTAGGGACAATTTACTGAAGCCAATTAACCTACAATCCCGTATATCTTTGAAGTGTAGGAGGAAACCGGAGCACTGGTGATTAGTCAGGGGTTATGGGGAGAAGGCAGGAAAATGGGGTTAGGAGGGAGAGAAAGATCGGCCATGATTCAATGGCGGATTAAGCTCGATGGGCCGAATGGCCTAACTCTGCTTCTATGAGCGTATGAGCACCCGAAGAAATTCCCGCGCCATCATTGGGAGAATGTACAAACTCTCCACAGTCAGGATGGAACCCGGGTCTCCGGCGCTGTATGGCAGTAACTCTACCATTGCTGCAATATATTTGTGACTTCTGAATATAAAAGTTGGAAATCTGAAAAGTTGAAAACCAAGGAACTTGTTTCCGTGCTGTTTAGCTCAAAGTCTACAACAGACCCAATCTTTAACGAGATTCTGGTTTCTCTCATAAGGGGCAAGAGCCAGAGGACCTAGAGTGATGCAGTGTGGCCCTTTAGCCCATCTTGCCTACACTGGCCAACATGTCCCACCTGCCTGCATTTGGCCCACATCCCTCCAAACTTGTCCTATCCATGTGCCTGTCCAATTGTTTCTTAAATGTTGTGATAGTCCCTGCCTTAACTTCCTCCTCTGGCAGCTCGTTCAATACACCCACCTCAATGTGAGAGGGGAAAGATTTAATAGGGACCTGAGGGGCAGCTTTTTCACACAGAGTGTGGTGGGTGTAGTGGTACAGAAGGCTGAGAGGTGATCATATAGAGGTGTATAAATCATGAGGGGAATAGAAAGAGTGAATGCAGAGGGTCTTTTACCATATAACCATATAACAATTACAGCACGGAAAACAGGCCATCTCGGCCCTTCAAGTCCATGCCGAACACTTATTTTCCCCTAGTCCCATCTACCTGCACTCAGACCATAAGCCTCCATTCCTTTCCCGTCCATATACCTATCCAATTTATTTTTAATGATAAAATCGAACTGCCTCCACCACTTCCACTGGAAGCTCATTCCACACAGCTACCACTCTCTGAGTAAAGAAGTTCCCCCTCATGTTACCCCTAACTTCTGTCCCCTTAATTCGCTGCTGGCACGGGCTCTCCCTTCTGCCCAACACTGCCATAGACTCAGCATCCCCTTTAAGCAGCCCTGCTGCTGGCGCGGACTTTCCATAGTCCCGCACTGACACCTGGTGTTAGGGTGTATCTATCTTGAGCCTCCTCTCAATAAGGCTCCATCCTGGTCAACCTCCACATTATTCATTTTAACCGGAAGGGAACCCTCCCGCACCAGGACTGACCACTTGGGTCGATTTATCCCATACTTGGGGGACCCACTGCGGTCTGGCACGCATAGCTGGTGGATTTCCCCCTCCCCCAGGAATCCCAGCACCCATATATATTACCAAGGGGAAAACCCCTAGCGCACCAGGGCGACGTTCTGGTCCGTTTAAACCCTTTTCCTGGGGACCCTGCGGTCTGAAAACCACATAACTACTTGGATTCCCCTACCCGGGAACCCCAGTAATCTATATTATATCAGGGAAAAAAAACCCTCCGACAACACCCGGTCTAACTGGAGTGCCCGCTCCACGGGAAATCCCCAGCATTAAATATTGTATATCAGGGAAAAACCTCCCGACAACCCAGTCTACATGGAGGTCCCCCTCCACGGGAACCCCAGCATTAATATTTATATCAGGGAAAAACCCTCACCGACATCACCCAGTCCTACTGGAGGTCCCATCCCTGGGAAACCCCAGAAATTAATATTTATGTTGGAGAGAAAGCCCTCCCGCACCCAGCTACTGGAGGCCCCCTCCCGGGAACCCGAGCGTGTACCTGCGTATCGAGGGAAACCCTCCCGGCACCCGGAGCACACCTGGAAGCCACTGACCACCCGTCAGCAACCGATTTCGCGACAACCCGACATCCCAGCTATCCGCTCCCGCGGCAGGAACCGGGGTTTCCCCAACAGTCCATATCTGGTTCCCGTCGTCGGGCCTCGCGAAAAATCACCTCCGCAGAAGCCTCTTGGAACAAGAGGTTCCTAGCAGGGAATAAACAGGTAAGAAACAATCTTACTTTGAGGTTTACAAACTTAAACCGGGCTGGGGAGCTCCTGCTGCTCCACCTGACCGCGCTGCACCAATTGCGTTCTGAACGGAATGATGCATGTGCGGGCATTAACGGGGCTTCTTCACGTAGTCACTCACGTGACTCCGAAGTAAAATGACTGATAAATGCCTGGATTTGGAAGCCCGATCAAGAAGGCAGAACTTTAGGATAGTTGGAGTGAGAGAGGGAAAGGAGACCGGAATGGATTCCCGGGA